>NW_027526508.1:363817-727635 GCF_052857255.1 Amblyomma americanum | reverse complement strand
ACGATGTATCCCAGTGTTTTGAGCCGGAATACAAGTTTTCGCGCAGTTCTGAGAGAAAAAGTTTACACCTTTCTCTCGTCTACTTTTCGACGACTTGTAAAATCGATGCTCGTGAATCTTGATAGTTTCGCTCTAAAACAATGTATCCCGTTGTTTTGAGCCCGAATACGAGTTTTCGCGCAGTTCTGAGAGAAAAAGTTTACACCTTTCTCTCGTCTACTCTTCGACGACTTGTAAAATCGATGCTCGTGAATCTTGATAGTTTCGCTCTAAAACAATGTATCCCGTTGTTTTGAGCCGGAATACAAGTCTTCACGCAGTTCTGAGAGAAAAAGTTTACACCTTTCTCTCGTCTACTCTTCGTCAACTTGTAAAATCGATGCTCGTGAATCTTGCTAGTTTCGATCTAAAACGATGTATTCCGTTGTTTTGAGCCGGAATACAAGTTTTCGCGCAGTTCTGAGAGAAAAATTTACACCTTTCTCTCGTCTACTCTTCGTCGACTTGTAAAATCGATGCTAGTTAATCTTGCTAGTTTCGATCTAAAACGATGTATCCCGTTGTTTTGAGCCGGAATACAAGTTTTCGCGCAGTTCTGAGAGAAAAAGTTTACACCTTTTTCTCGTCTACTCTTCGACGACTTGCAAAATCGATGCTCGTGAATCTTGCTAGTTTCAATCTAAAACGATGTATTCCGTTGTTTTGAGCCGGAATACAAGTTTTTGCGCAGTTCTGAGAGAAAAATTTACACCTTTCTCTCGTCTACTCTTCGTCGAGTTGTAAAATCGATGCTCGTTAATCTTGCTAGTTTCGATCTAAAGCGATGTTTCTCAATTATTTGAGCCGGAATACAAGTTTTCGCGCAGTTCTGAGAGAAAAAGTTTACACCTTTCTCTCGTCTACTCTTCGACGACTTGTTAAATCGATGCTCGTGAATTTTGCTACTTTCGACCTAAAACAATGTATCCCGTTGTTTTGAGCCGGAATACAAGTTTTCGCGCAGTTCTGAGGGAAAAAGTTTACACCTTTCTCTCGTCTACTCTTCGACGACTTTTAAAATTGATGCTCGTGAATTTTGCTAGTTTCGATCTAAAACGATGTATCCCGTTGTTTTGAGCTGGAATACAAGTTTTAGCGCAGTTCTGAGAGAAAAAGTTTAAACCTTTCTCTCGTCTACTCTTCGACGACTTGTTAAATCGATGCTCGTGAATTTTGCTACTTTCGATCTAAAACGATGTATCCCGTTGTTTTGAGCCGGAATACTATTTTTTGCGCAGATCTGAGAGAAAACATTTTACACCTTTCTCTCGTCTACTCTTCAACGACTTGTAAAATTGATGCTCGTGAATCTTGATAGTTTCGATCTAAAACGATGTATCACGTTGTTTTGAGCCGGAATACAAGTTTTCGCGCAGTTCTGAGAGAAAAAGTTTACACCTTTCTCTCGTCTACTCTTCGACGACTTGTAAAATCGATGCTCGTTAATCTTGCTAGTTTCGATCTAAAACGATGTATTCCGTTGTTTTGAGCCGGAATACAAATTTTCGCGCAGTTCTGAGAGAAAAATTTACACCTTTCTCTCGTCTACTCTGCGACGACTTGTAAAATCGATGCTCGTGAATCTTGCTAGTTTCAATCTAAAACGATGTATCCCGTTGTTTTGAGCCGGAATACAATTTTTCGCGCAGTTCTGAGAGAAAAAGTTTACACCTTTCTCTCGTCTACTCTTCGACGACTTGTAAAATCGATGCTCGTGAATTTTGATAGTTTCGCTCTAAAACAATTTACCCCGTTGTTTTGAGCCGGAATACGAGTTTTCGCGCAGTTCTGAGAGAAAAAGTTTACACCTTTCTCTCGTCTACTCTTCGACGACTTGTTAAATCGATGCTCGTGAATTTTGCGACTTTCGATCTAAAACGATGTATCCCGTTGTTTTGAGCCGGAATACAAGTTTTCGCGCAGTTCTGAGAGAAAAAGTTTACACCTTTCTCTCGTCTACTCTTCGTCAACTTGTAAAATCGATGCTCGTGAATCTTGCTAGTTTCGATCTAAAACGATGTATTCCGTTGTTTTGAGCCGGAATACAAGTTTTCGCGCAGTTCTGAGAGAAAAATTTACACCTTTCTCTCGTCTACTCTTCGTCGAGTTGTAAAATCGATGCTCGTTAATCTTGCTAGTTTCGATCTAAAACGATGTATCCCGTTGTTTTGAGCCGGAATACAAGTTTTCGTGCAGTTCTGAGAAAAAAAGTTTGCACCTTTCTCTCGTCTACACTTCAACGACTTGTAAAATCGATGCTCGTGAATCTTGATAGTTTCGCTCTAAAACAATGTATCCCGTTGTTTTGAGCCGGAATACAAGTTTTCGCGCAGTTCTGAGAGAAAACGTTTACACCTATCTCTCGTCTACTCTTCGACGACTTGTAAAATCGATGCTCGTTAATTGTGCTAGTTTCGATCTAAAACGATGTATCCCGTTCTTTTGAGCCGGAATACAAGTTTTCGCGCAGTTCTGAGAGAAAAAGTTTACACCTTTCTCCCGTCTACTCTTCGTCGACTTGTAAAATCGATGCTCGTTAATCTTGCTAATTTCGAACTAAAACGATGTATCCCGTTGTTTTGAGCCGGAATACAAGTCTTCACGCAGTTCTGAGAGAAAACGTTTACACCTTTCTCTCGTCTACTCTTCGACAACTTGTAAAATCGATGCTTGTGAATCTTGCTAGTTTCGATCTAAAACGATGTATCCCGTTGTTTTGAGCCGGAATACAAGTTTTCGCGCAGTTCTGAGAGAAAAAGTTTACACCTTTCTCTCGTCTACTCGTCGACGACTTGTAAAATCGATGCTCGTTAATCTTGCTAGTTTCGATCTAAAACGATGTATTCCATTGTTTTGAGCCGGAATACAAGTTTTCGAGCAGTTCTGAGAGGAAAATTTACACCTTTCTCTCGTCTACTCTGCGACGACTTGTAAAATCGATGCTCGTGAATCTTGCTAGTGTCAATCTAAAACGATGTATCCCAGTGTTTTGAGCCGGAATACAAGTTTTCGCGCAGTTCTGAGAGAAAAAGTTTACACCTTTCTCTCGTCTACTTTTCGACGACTTGTAAAATCGATGCTCGTGAATCTTGATAGTTTCGCTCTAAAACAATGTATCCCGTTGTTTTGAGCCCGAATACGAGTTTTCGCGCAGTTCTGAGAGAAAAAGTTTACACCTTTCTCTCGTCTACTCTTCGACGACTTGTAAAATCGATGCTCGTGAATCTTGATAGTTTCGCTCTAAAACAATGTATCCCGTTGTTTTGAGCCGGAATACAAGTCTTCACGCAGTTCTGAGAGAAAAAGTTTACACCTTTCTCTCGTCTACTCTTCGTCAACTTGTAAAATCGATGCTCGTGAATCTTGCTAGTTTCGATCTAAAACGATGTATTCCGTTGTTTTGAGCCGGAATACAAGTTTTCGCGCAGTTCTGAGAGAAAAATTTACACCTTTCTCTCGTCTACTCTTCGTCGACTTGTAAAATCGATGCTCGTTAATCTTGCTAGTTTCGATCTAAAACGATCTATCCCGTTGTTTTGAGCCGGAATACAAGTTTTCGCGCAGTTCTGAGAGAAAAAGTTTACACCTTTTTCTCGTCTACTCTTCGACGACTTGCAAAATCGATGCTCGTGAATCTTGCTAGTTTCGATCTAAAACGATGTATTCCGTTGTTTTGAGCCGGAATACAAGTTTTCGCGCAGTTCTGAGAGAAAACGTTTACACCTATCTCTCGTCTACTCTTCGACGACTTGTAAAATCGATGCTCGTTAATTGTGCTAGTTTCGATCTAAAACGATGTATCCCGTTCTTTTGAGCCGGAATACAAGTTTTCGTGCAGTTCTGAGAGAAAAAGTTTACACCTTTCTCTCGTCTACTCTTCGTCGACTTGTAAAATCGATGCTCGTTAATCTTGCTAATTTCGATCTAAAACGATGTATCCCGTTGTTTTGAGCCGGAATACAAGTCTTCACGCAGTTCTGAGAGAAAACGTTTACACCTTTCTCTCGTCTACTCTTCGACAACTAGTAAAATCGATACTTGTGAATCTTGCTAGTTTCGATCTAAAACGACGTATCCCGTTGTTTTGAGCCGGAATACAAATTTTTGCGCAGTTCTGAGAGAAAAAGTTTACACCTTTCTATCGTTCTCTTCGACGACTTGTAAAATCGATGCTCGTGAATCTTGCTAGTTTCGATCTAAAGCGATGTATCTCAATTATTTGAGCCGGAATACAAGTTTTCGCGCAGTTCTGAGAGAAAAAGTTTACACCTTTCTCTCGTCTACTCTTCGACGACTTGAAAAATCGATGCTCGTTAATCTTGCTAGTTTCGATCTAAAACGATGTATCCCGTTGTTTTGAGCCGGAATACAAGTTTTCGCGCAGTTCTGAGAGAAAAAGTTTACACCTTTCTCTCGTCTACACTTCGACGACTTGTAAAATCGATGCTCGTGAATCTTGATAGTTTCGCTCTAAAACAATGTATCCCGTTGTTTTGAGCCGGAATACAAGTTTTCGCGCAGTTCTGAGAGAAAACGTTTACACCTATCTCTCGTCTACTCTTCGACGACTTGTAAAATCGATGCTCGTTAATTGTGCTAGTTTCGATATAAAACGATGTATCCCGTTCTTTTGAGCCGGAATACAAGTTTTCGCGCAGTTCTGAGAGAAAAAGTTTACACCTTTCTCTCGTCTACTCTTCGTCGACTTGTAAAATCGATGCTCGTTAATCTTGCTAATTTCGATCTAAAACGATGTATCCCGTTGTTTTGAGCCGGAATACAAGTCTTCACGCAGTTCTGAGAGAAAACGTTTACACCTTTCTCTCGTCTACTCTCCGACAACTTGTAAAATCGATGCTTGTGAATCTTGCTAGTTTCGATCTAAAACGATGTATCCCGTTGTTTTGAGCCGGAATACAAATTTTTGCGCAGTTCTGAGAGAAAAAGTTTACACCTTTCTCTCGTTCTCTTCGACGACTTGTAAAATCGATGCTCGTGAATCTTGCTAGTTTCGATCTAAAGCGATGTATCTCAATTATTTGAGCCGGAATACAAGTTTTCGCGCAGTTCTGAGAGAAAAAGTTTACACCTTTCTCTCGTCTACTCTTCGACGACTTGTTAAATCGATGCTCGTGAATTTTGCTACTTTCGACCTAAAACAATGTATCCCGTTGTTTTGAGCCGAAATACAAGTTTTCGCGCAGTTCTGAGGGAAAAAGTTTACACCTTTCTCTCGTCTACTCTTCGACGACTTTTAAAATTGATGCTCGTGAAGTTTGCTAGTTTCGATCTAAAACGATGTATTCCGTTGTTTTGAGCTGGAATACAAGTTTTCGCGCAGTTCTGAGAGAAAAAGTTTACACCTTTCTCTCGTCTACTCTTCGACGACTTCTTAAATCGATGCTCGTGAATTTTGCTACTTTCGATCTAAAACGATGTATCCCGTGGTTTTGAGCCGGAATACTATTTTTTGCGCAGATCTGAGAGAAAAAGTTTACACCTTTCTCTCGTCTACTCTTCAACGACTTGTAAAATCGATGCTCGTGAATCTTGATAGTTTCGATCTAAAACGATGTATCACGTTGTTTTGAGCCGGAATACAAGTTTTCGCGCAGTTCTGAGAGAAAAATTTACACCTTTCTCTCGTCTACTCTTCGTCGACTTGTAAAATCGATGCTCGTTAATCTTGCTAGTTTCGATCTAAAACGATCTATCCCGTTGTTTTGAGCCGGAATACAAGTTTTCGCGCAGTTCTGAGAGAAAAAGTTTACACCTTTTTCTCGTCTACTCTTCGACGACTTGCAAAATCGATGCTCGTGAATCTTGCTAGTTTCGATCTAAAACGATGTATTCCGTTGTTTTGAGCCGGAATACAAGTTTTCGCGCAGTTCTGAGAGAAAACGTTTACACCTATCTCTCGTCTACTCTTCGACGACTTGTAAAATCGATGCTCGTTAATTGTGCTAGTTTCGATCTAAAACGATGTATCCCGTTCTTTTGAGCCGGAATACAAGTTTTCGTGCAGTTCTGAGAGAAAAAGTTTACACCTTTCTCTCGTCTACTCTTCGTCGACTTGTAAAATCGATGCTCGTTAATCTTGCTAATTTCGATCTAAAACGATGTATCCCGTTGTTTTGAGCCGGAATACAAGTCTTCACGCAGTTCTGAGAGAAAACGTTTACACCTTTCTCTCGTCTACTCTTCGACAACTAGTAAAATCGATACTTGTGAATCTTGCTAGTTTCGATCTAAAACGACGTATCCCGTTGTTTTGAGCCGGAATACAAATTTTTGCGCAGTTCTGAGAGAAAAAGTTTACACCTTTCTATCGTTCTCTTCGACGACTTGTAAAATCGATGCTCGTGAATCTTGCTAGTTTCGATCTAAAGCGATGTATCTCAATTATTTGAGCCGGAATACAAGTTTTCGCGCAGTTCTGAGAGAAAAAGTTTACACCTTTCTCTCGTCTACTCTTCGACGACTTGAAAAATCGATGCTCGTTAATCTTGCTAGTTTCGATCTAAAACGATGTATCCCGTTGTTTTGAGCCGGAATACAAGTTTTCGCGCAGTTCTGAGAGAAAAAGTTTACACCTTTCTCTCGTCTACACTTCGACGACTTGTAAAATCGATGCTCGTGAATCTTGATAGTTTCGCTCTAAAACAATGTATCCCGTTGTTTTGAGCCGGAATACAAGTTTTCGCGCAGTTCTGAGAGAAAACGTTTACACCTATCTCTCGTCTACTCTTCGACGACTTGTAAAATCGATGCTCGTTAATTGTGCTAGTTTCGATATAAAACGATGTATCCCGTTCTTTTGAGCCGGAATACAAGTTTTCGCGCAGTTCTGAGAGAAAAAGTTTACACCTTTCTCTCGTCTACTCTTCGTCGACTTGTAAAATCGATGCTCGTTAATCTTGCTAATTTCGATCTAAAACGATGTATCCCGTTGTTTTGAGCCGGAATACAAGTCTTCACGCAGTTCTGAGAGAAAACGTTTACACCTTTCTCTCGTCTACTCTCCGACAACTTGTAAAATCGATGCTTGTGAATCTTGCTAGTTTCGATCTAAAACGATGTATCCCGTTGTTTTGAGCCGGAATACAAATTTTTGCGCAGTTCTGAGAGAAAAAGTTTACACCTTTCTCTCGTTCTCTTCGACGACTTGTAAAATCGATGCTCGTGAATCTTGCTAGTTTCGATCTAAAGCGATGTATCTCAATTATTTGAGCCGGAATACAAGTTTTCGCGCAGTTCTGAGAGAAAAAGTTTACACCTTTCTCTCGTCTACTCTTCGACGACTTGTTAAATCGATGCTCGTGAATTTTGCTACTTTCGACCTAAAACAATGTATCCCGTTGTTTTGAGCCGAAATACAAGTTTTCGCGCAGTTCTGAGGGAAAAAGTTTACACCTTTCTCTCGTCTACTCTTCGACGACTTTTAAAATTGATGCTCGTGAAGTTTGCTAGTTTCGATCTAAAACGATGTATTCCGTTGTTTTGAGCTGGAATACAAGTTTTCGCGCAGTTCTGAGAGAAAAAGTTTACACCTTTCTCTCGTCTACTCTTCGACGACTTCTTAAATCGATGCTCGTGAATTTTGCTACTTTCGATCTAAAACGATGTATCCCGTGGTTTTGAGCCGGAATACTATTTTTTGCGCAGATCTGAGAGAAAAAGTTTACACCTTTCTCTCGTCTACTCTTCAACGACTTGTAAAATCGATGCTCGTGAATCTTGATAGTTTCGATCTAAAACGATGTATCACGTTGTTTTGAGCCGGAATACAAGTTTTCGCGCAGTTCTGAGAGAAAAAGTTTACACCTTTCTCTCGTCTACTCTTCGACGACTTGTAAAATCGATGCTCGTTAATCTTGCTAGTTTCGATCTAAAACGATGTATCCCGTTGTTTTGAGCCGGAATACAAGTTTTCGCGCAGTTCTGAGAGAAAAAGTTTACACCTTTCTCTCGTCTACTCTTCGTCAACTTGTAAAATCGATGCTCGTGAATCTTGCTAGTTTCGATCTAAAACGATGTATTCCGTTGTTTTGAGCCGGAATACAAGTTTTCGCGCAGTTCTGAGCGAAAAATTTACACCTTTCTCTCGTCTACTCTTCGTCGACTTGTAAAATCGATGCTCGCTAATCTTGCTAGTTTCGATCTAAAACGATGTATCCCGTTGTTTTGAGCCGGAATACAAGTTTTCGCGCAGTTCTGAGAGAAAAAGTTTACACCTTTTTCTCGTCTACTCTTCGACGACTTGCAAAATCGATGCTCGTGAATCTTGATAGTTTCGATCTAAAACGATGTATTCCGTTGTTTTGAGCCGGAATACAAGTTTTTGCGCAGTTCTGAGAGAAAAATTTACACCTTTCTCTCGTCTACTCTTCGTCGACTTGTAAAATCGATGCTCGTTAATCTTCCTAGTTTCAATCTAAAACGATGTATCCCGTTGTTTTGAGCCGGAATACAAGTTTTCGCGCAGTTCTGAGAGAAAAAGTTTACACCTTTCTCTCGTCTACACTTCGACGACTTGTAAAATCGATGCTCGTGAATCTTGATAGTTTCGCTCTAAAACAATGTATCCCGTTGTTTTGAGCCGGAATACAAGTTTTCGCGCAGTTCTGAGAGAAAACGTTTACACCTATCTCTCGTCTACTCTTCGACGACTTGTAAAATCGATGCTCGTTAATTGTGCTAGTTTCGATCTAAAACGATGTATCCCGTTCTTTTTTGCCGGAATACAAGTTTTCGCGCAGTTCTGAGAGAAAAAGTTTACACCTTTCTCTCGTCTACTCTTCGTCGACTTGTAAAATCGATGCTCGTTAATCTTGCTAGTTTCGATCTAAAACGATGTATCCCGTTGTTTTGAGCCGGAATACAAGTCTTCACGCAGTTCTGAGAGAAAACGTTTACACCTTTCTCTCGTCTACTCTTCGACAACTTGTAAAATCGATGCTCGTGAATCTTGCTAGTTTCGATCTAAAGCGATGTATCTCAATTATTTGAGCCGGAATACAAGTTTTCGCGCAGTTCTGAGAGAAAAAGTTTACACCTTTCTCTCGTCTACTCTTCGACGACTTGTTAAATCGATGCTCGTGAATTTTGCTACTTTCGACCTAAAACAATGTATCCCGTTGTTTTGAGCCGGAATACAAGTTTTCGCGCAGTTCTGAGGGAAAAAGTTTACACCTTTCTCTCGTCTACTCTTCGACGACTTTTAAAATTGATGCTCGTGAATTTTGCTAGTTTCAATCTAAAACGATGTATCCCGTTGTTTTGAGCTGGAATACAAGTTTTCGCGCAGTTCTGAGAGAAAAAGTTTACACCTTTCTCTCGTCTACTCTTCGACGACTTGTTAAATCGATGCTCGTGAATTTTGCTACTTTCGATCTAAAACGATGTATTCCGTTGTTTTGAGCCGGAATACTATTTTTTGCGCAGATCTGAGAGAAAAAGTTTACACCTTTCTCTCGTCTACTCTTCAACGACTTGTAAAATTGATGCTCGTGAATCTTGATAGTTTCGATCTAAAACGATGTATCACGTTGTTTTGAGCCGGAATACAAGTTTTCGCGCAGTTCTGAGAGAAAAAGTTTACACCTTTCTCTCGTTCTCTTCGACGACATGTAAAATCGAGGCTCGTGAATCTTGCTAGTTTCGATCTAAAGCGATGTATCTCAATTATTTGAGCCGGAATACAAGTTTTCGCGCAGTTCTGAGAGAAAAAGTTTACAGCTTTCTCTCGTCTACTCTTCGACGACTTGTTAAATCGATGCTCGTGAATTTTGCTACTTTCGATTTAAAACGATGTATCCCGTTGTTTTGAGCCGGAATACAAGTTTTCGCGCTGTTCTGAGAGAAAAACTTTACACCTTTCTCTCGTCTACTCTTCGACGACTTTTAAATTTGATGCTCGTGAATCTTGCTAGTTTCGATCTAAAACGATGTATCCCGTTGTTTTGAGCCGGAATACAAGTTTTCGCGCAGTTCTGAGAGAAAAAGTTTACATCTTTCTCTCGTCTACTCTTGGACGACTTGTAGAATCGATGCTCGTGAATCTTGATAGTATCGCTTTAAAACGATGTATCCCGTTGTTTTGAGCCGGAATACAAGTTTTCGCGCAGTTCTGAGAGAAAAAGTTTACACCTTTCTCTCGTCTACTCTTCGACGACTTGTAAAATCGATGCTCGTTAAACGTGCTAGTTTCGATCTAAAACGATGTATCCCGTTGTTTTGAGCCGGAATACAAGTTTTCGCGCCGTTCTGAGAGAAAAAGTTTACACCTTTCTCTCGTCTACTCTTCGATGACTTGTAGAATCGATGCTCGTGAATCTAGATAGTATCGCTCTAAAACGATGTATCCCGTTGTTTTGAGCCGGAATACAAGTGTTCGCGCAGTTCTGAGAGAAAAAGTTTACACCTTTCTCTCGTCTACTCTTCGACGACTTGTAAAATTGATGCTCGTGAATTGTGCTAGTTTCGATCTAAAACGATGTATCCCGTTGGTTTGAGCCGGAATACAATTTTTCGCGCAGTTCTGAGAGAAAAAGTTTACACCTTTCTCTCGTCTACTCTTCGACGACTTGTAAAATCGATGCTCGTGAATTTTGATAGTTTCGCTCTAAAACAATTTACCCCGTTGTTTTGAGCCGGAATACGAGTTTTCGCGCAGTTCTGAGAGAAAAAGTTTACACCTTTCTCTCGTCTACTCTTCGACGACTTGTTAAATCGATGCTCGTGAATTTTGCGACTTTCGATCTAAAACGATGTATCCCGTTGTTTTGAGCCGGAATACAATTTTTCGCGCAGTTCTGAGAGAAAACGTTTACACCTTTCTCTCGTCTACTCTTCGACGACTTGTAAAATCGATGCTCGTGAATCTTAATAGTTTCGATCTAAAACAATGTGTTTCGTTGTTTTGAGCCGGAATACAAGTTTTCGCGCAGTTCTGAGAGAAAAATTTACACCTTTCTCTCGTCTACTCTGCGACGACTTGTAAAATCGTTGCTCGTGAATCTTGCTAGTTTCGATCTAAAACGATGTATCCCGTTGTGTAGAGCCGGAATACAAGTTTTCGCGCAGTTCTGAGAGAAAAAGTTTACACCTATCTCTCGTCTACTCTTCGACGACTTGTAAAATCGATGCTCGTTAACTGTGCTAGTTTCGATCTAAAACGATGTATCCCGTTGTTTTGAGCCGGAATACAAGTTTTCGCACAGTTCTGAGAGAAAAAGTTTACACCTTTCTCTCGTCTACTCTTCGTCGACTTGTAAAATCGATGCTCGTTAATCTTGCTAGTTTCGATCTAAAACGATGTATCCCGTTGTTTTGAGCCGGAATACAAGTCTTCACGCAGTTCTGAGAGAAAACGTTTACACCTTTCTCTCGTCTACTCTTCGACAACTTGTAAAATCGATGCTCGTGAATCTTGCTAGTTTCGATCTAAAACGATGTATTCCGTTGTTTTGAGCCGGAATACAAATTTTTGCGCAGTTCTGAGAGAAAAAGTTTACACCTTTCTCTCGTTCTCTTCGACGACATGTAAAATCGAGGCTCGTGAATCTTGCTAGTTTCGATCTAAAGCGATGTATCTCAATTATTTGAGCCGGAATACAAGTTTTCGCGCAGTTCTGAGAGAAAAAGTTTACAGCTTTCTCTCGTCTACTCTTCGACGACTTGTTAAATCGATGCTCGTGAATTTTGCTACTTTCGATTTAAAACGATGTATCCCGTTGTTTTGAGCCGGAATACAAGTTTTCGCGCTGTTCTGAGAGAAAAAGTTTACACCTTTCTCTCGTCTACTCTTCGACGACTTTTAAATTTGATGCTCGTGAATTTTGCTAGTTTCGATCTAAAACGATGTATCCCGTTGTTTTGAGCTGGAATACAAGTTTTCGCGCAGTTCTGAGAGAAAAAGTTTACACCTTTCTCTCGTCTACTCTTCGACGACTTGTAAAATCGATGGTCGTTAATCTTGCTAGTTTCAATCTAAAACGATGTATTCCGTTCTTTTGAGCCGGAATACAAGTTCTCGCGCAGTTCTGAGAGAAAAATTTACACCTTTCTCTCGTCTATTCTGTGACGACTTGTAAAATCGATGCTCGTGAATCTTGATAGTTTCGTTCTAAATCGATGTATCCCGTTGTTTTGAGCCGGAATACAAGTTTTCGCGCAGTTCTGAGAGAAAACGTTTACACCTTTCTCTCGTCTACTCTTCGACAACTTGTAAAATCGATGCTCGTTAATCTTGCTAGTTTCGATCTAAAACGATGTATTCCATTGTTTTGAGCCGGAATACAAGTTTTCGCGCAGTTCTGAGAGAAAAAGTTTACACCTTTTTCTCGTCTACTCTTCGACGACTTGTAAAATCGATGCTCGTGAATCTTGCTAGTTTCGATCTAAAACGATGTATCCCGTTGTTTTGAGCCGAAATACAAGTTTTCTCGCAGTCCCGAGAGAAAAAGTTTACACGTTTTTCTCGTCTACTCTTCGACGACTTGTGAAATCGATGCACGTGAATTTTGCTAGTTTCGATCTAAAACGATGTATCCCGTTGTTTTGAGCCGGAATACAAGTTTTCGCGCAGTTCTGAGAGAAAAAGTTTACACCTTTCTCTCGTCTACTCTTCGACGACTTGTAAAATTGATGCTCGCGAATTTTGCTTGTCTTGATCTAAAACGATGTATCCCGTTGTTTTGAGCCGCAATACAAGTTTTTGCGCAGTTCTGAGAGAAAAAGTTTACACCTTTCCCTCGTTCTCTTCTACGACATGTAAAATCGATGCTCGTGAATCTTGCTAGTTTTGATCTAAAACGATGTATCTCAATGATTTGAGCCGGAATACAAGTTTTCGCGCAGTTCTGAGAGAAAAAGTTTACACCTTTCTCTCGTCTACTCTTCGACGACTTGTAAAATCGATGCTCGTGAATTTTGCTACTTTCGATCTAAAACGATGTATCCCGTTGTTTTGAGCCGGAACACAATTTTTCGCGCAGTTCTGAGAGAAAAAGTTTACACCTTTCTCTCGTGTACTCTTCGACGACTTGTAAAATCGATGCTCGTGAATATTGATAGTTTCGCTCTAAAACAATGAATCCCGTTGTTTTGAGCCGGAATACGAGTTTTCGCGCAGTTCTGAGAGAAAAAGTTTACACCTTTCTCTCGTCTACTCTTCGACGACTTGTAAAATCGATGCTCGTGAATCTTGATAGTTTCGCTCTAAAACAATGTATCCCGTTGTTTTGAGCCGGAATACAAGTCTTCACGCAGTTCTGAGAGAAAAAGTGTACACCTTTCTCTCGTTCTCTTCGACGACATGTAAAATCGATGCTCGTGAATCTTGATAGTTTCGATCTAAAGCGATGTATCTCAATTATTTGAGCCGGAATACAAGTTTCCGCGCAGTTCTGAGAGAAAAAGTTTACACCTTTCTCTCGTCTACTCTTCGACGACTTGTTAAATCGATGCTCGTGAATTTTGCTACTTTCGATCTAAAACGATGTATCCCGTTGTTTTGAGCCGGAATACAAGTTTTCGCGCAGTTCTGAGAGAAAAAGTTTACACCTTTCTCTCGTCTACTCTTCGACGACTTGTAAAATCGATGCTCGTTAATCTTGCTAGTTTCGATCTAAAACGATGTATTCCGTTGTTTTGAGCCGGAATACAAGTTTTCGCGCAGTTCTGAGAGAAAAAGTTTACACCTTTCTCTCGTTCTCTTCGACGACATGTAAAATCAATGCTCATGAATCTTGCTAGTTTCGATCTAAAGCGATGTATCTCAATTATTTGAGCCAGAATACAAGTTTTCGCGCAGTTCTGAGAGAAAAAGTTTACACCTTTCTCTCGTCTACTCTTCGGCGACTTGTTAAATCGATGCTCGTGAATCTTGCTAGTTTCGATCTAAAATGATGTATTCCGTTGTTTTGAGCCGGAATACAAGTTTTTGCGCAGTTCTGAGAGAAAAATTTACACCTTTCTCTCGTCTACTCTTCGTCGACTTGTAAAATCGATGCTCGTTAATCTTGCTAGTTTCGATCTAAAACGATGTCCCCCGTTGTTTTGAGCCGGAATACAAGTTTTCGCGCAGTTCTGAGAGAAAAAGTTTACACCTTTCTCTCGTCTACTCTTCGACGACTTGTAAAATCGATGCTCGTGAATCTTGATAGTTTCGCTCTAAAACAATGTATCCCGTTGTTTTGAGCCGGAATACAAGTTTTCGCGCAGTTCTGAGAGAAAAAGTTTACACCTATCTCTCGTCTACTCTTCGACGACTTGTAAAATCGATGCTCGTTAATTGTGCTAGTTTCGATCTAAAACGATCTATCCCGTTGTTTTGAGCCGGAATACAAGTTTTCGCGCAGTTCTGAGAGAAAAAGTTTACACCTTTCTCTCGTCTACTCTTCGTCGACTTGTAAAATCGATGCTCGTTAATCTTGCTAGTTTCGATCTAAAACGATGTATCCCGTTGTTTTGAGCCGGAATACAAGTCTTCACGCAGTTCTGAGAGAAAACGTTTACACCTTTCTCTCGTCTACTCTTCGACAACTTGTAAAATCGATGCTCGTGAATCTTGCTAGTTTCGATCTAAAACGATGTATTCCGTTGTTTTGAGCCGGAATACAAATTTTTGCGCAGTTCTGAGAGAAAAAGTTTACACCTTTCTCTCGTTCTCTTCGACGACATGTAAAATCGAGGCTCGTGAATCTTGCTAGTTTCGATCTAAAGCGATGTATCTCAATTATTTGAGCCGGAATACAAGTTTTCGCGCAGTTCTGAGAGAAAAAGTTTACAGCTTTCTCTCGTCTACTCTTCGACGACTTGTTAAATCGATGCTCGTGAATTTTGCTACTTTCGATTTAAAACGATGTATCCCGTTGTTTTGAGCCGGAATACAAGTTTTCGCGCTGTTCTGAGAGAAAAAGTTTACACCTTTCTCTCGTCTACTCTTCGACGACTTTTAAATTTGATGCTCGTGAACCTTGCTAGTTTCGATCTAAAACGATGTATCCCGTTGTTTTGAGCCGGAATACAAGTTTTCGCGCAGTTCTGAGAGAAAAAGTTTACATCTTTCTCTCGTCTACTCTTCGACGACTTGTAGAATCGATGCTCGTGAATCTTGATAGTATCGCTTTAAAACGATGTATCCCGTTGTTTTGAGCCGGAATACAAGTTTTCGCGCAGTTCTGAGAGAAAAAGTTTACACCTTTCTCTCGTCTACTCTTCGACGACTTGTAAAATCGATGCTCGTTAAACGTGCTAGTTTCGATCTAAAACGATGTATCCCGTTGTTTTGAGCCGGAATACAAGTTTTCGCGCCGTTCTGAGAGAAAAAGTTTACACCTTTCTCTCGTCTACTCTTCGATGACTTGTAGAATCGATGCTCGTGAATCTAGATAGTATCGCTCTAAAACGATGTATCCCGTTGTTTTGAGCCGGAATACAAGTGTTCGCGCAGTTCTGAGAGAAAAAGTTTACACCTTTCTCTCGTCTACTCTTCGACGACTTGTAAAATTGATGCTCGTGAATTGTGATAGTTTCGATCTAAAACGATGTATCCCGTTGGTTTGAGCTGGAATACAAGTTTTCGCGCAGTTCTGAGAGAAAAAGTTTACACCCTTCTCTCGTCTACTCTTCGACGACTTGTAAAATCGATGCTGGTGAATTTTGCTACTTTCGATCTAAAACGATTATTCCCGTTGTTTTGAGCCGGAATACAAGTTTTCGCGCAGTTCTGAGAGAAAAAGTTTACACCTTTCTCTCGTCTACTCTTCGACGACTTGTTAAATCGATGCTGGTGAATTTTGCTACTTTCGATCTAAAACGATGTATCCCGTTGTTTTGAGCCGGAATACAAGTTTTCGCGCAGTTCTGAGAGAAAAAGTTTTATACCTTTTTCTCGTCTACTCTTCGACGACTTGTAAAATCGATGCTCGCGAATCTTGCTAGTTTCGATCTAAAACGATGTATCCTGTTGTTCTGAGCCGGAATACAAGTTTTCGCGCAGTTCTGAGAGAAAAAGTTTACATCATTCTCTCGTCTACTCTTCGACGACTTGTAGAATCGATGCTCGTGAATCTTGATAGTATCGCTCTAAAACGATGTATCCCGTTGTTTTGAGCCGGAATACAAGTTTTCGCGCAGTTCTGAGAGAAAAAGTTTACACCTTTCTCTCGTCTACTCTTCGACGACTTGTAAAATCGATGCTCGTGAATCTTGCTAGTTTTGATCTAAAACGATGTATCCCGTTGTTTTGAGCCGGAATACAAGTTTTCGCGCAGTTCTGAGAGAAAAAGTTTACACCTTTCTAGCGTCTACTCTTCGACGACTTGTAAAATCGATGCTCGCGAATTTTGCTTGTCTTGATCTAAAACGATGTATCCCATTGTTTTGAGCCGCAATACAATTTTCGCGCAGTTCTGAGAGAAAAAGTTTACACCTTTCTCTCGCGTACTCTTCGACGACTTGTTAAATCGATGCTGGCGAATTTTGCTACTTTCGATCTAAAACGATGTATCCCGTTGTTTTGAGCCGGAATACAAGTTTTCGCGAAGTTCTGAGAGAAAAAGTTTACACCTTTCTCTCGTCTACTCTTCGACGACTTGTTAAATCGATGCTGGTGAATTTTGCTACTTTCGATCTAAAACGATGTATCCCGTTGTTTTGAGCCGGAATACAAGTTTTCGCGCAGTTCTGAGAGAAAAAGTTTACACCTTTCTCTCGCGTACTCTTCGACGACTTGTTAAATCGATGCTGGCGAATTTTGCTACTTTCGATCTAAAACGATGTATCCCGTTGTTTTGAGCCGAAATACAGGTTTTCGCGCAGTTCTGAGAGAAAAAGTTTACACCTTTCTTTCGTCTACTCTTCGACGACTTGTAAAATCTATGCTCGTGAATCTTGATAGTTTCGATCTAAAACGATGTATCCCGTTGTTTTGAGCCGGAATACAAGTTTTCGCGCAGTTCTGAGAGAAAAAGTTTACACCTTTCTCTCGTCTACTCTTCGACGACTTGTAAAATTGATGCTCGTGAATTTTGCTAGTTTCGATCTAAAACGATGTATCCCGTTGTTTTGAGCTGGAATACAAGTTTTCGCGCAGTTCTGAGACAAAAAGTTTACACCATTCTCTCGTCTACTCTTCGACGACTTGTTAAATCGATGCTAGTGAATTTTGCTACTTTCGATCTAAAACGATGTATCCCGTTGTTTTGAGCCGGAATACAATTTTTCGCGCAGTTCTGAGTGAAAAAGTTTACACCTTTCTCTCGTCTACTCTTCGACGATTTGTAAAATCGATGCTCGTGAATCTTGATAGTTTCGATCTAAAACGATGTATCCTGTTGTTTTGAGCCGGAATACAAGTTTTCGCGCAGTTCTGAGAGAAAAAGTTTACACCTTTCTCTCGTCTACTCTTCGACGACTTGTAAAATCGATGCTCGTGAATCTTGATAGTTTTGATCTAAAACGATGTATCCCGTTGTTTTGAGCCGGAATACAAGTTTTCGCGCAGTTCTGACAGAAAAAGTTTACACCTTTCTCTTGTCTACTCTTCGACGACTTGTAAAATTGATGCTCGTGAATTTTGCTAGTTTCGATCTAAAACGATGTATCCCGTTGTTTTGAGCTGGAATACAAGTTTTCGCGCAGTTCTGAGACAAAAAGTTTACACCTTTCTCTCGTCTACTCTTCGACGACTTGTAAAATCGATGCTCGTGAATCTTGATAGTTTCAATCTAAAACGATGTATCCTGTTGTTTTGAGCCGTAATTCAAGTTTTCGCGCAGTTCTGAGAGAAAAAGTTTACACCTTTCTCTCGTCTACTCTTCGACGACTTGTAAAATCGATGCTCGTTAATCTTGCTAGTTTCGATCTAAAAAGATGTATTTCGTTGTTTTGAGCCGGAATACAAGTTTTCGCGCAGTTCTGAGAGAAAAATTTACATCTTTCTCTCGTCTACTCTGCGACGACTTGTAAAATCGATGCTCGTGAATCTTGATAGTATCGCTCTAAAACGATGTATCCCGTTGTTTTGAGCCGGAATACAAGTTTTCGCGCAGTTCTGAGAGAAAAAGTTTACACCTTTCTCTCGTCTACTCTTCGAAAACTTGTAAAATCGATGCTCGTTAATCGTGCTAGTTTTGATCTAAAACGATGTATCCCGTTGTTTTGAGCCGGAATACAAGTTTTCGCGCAGTTCTGAGAGGAAAAGTTTACACCTTTCTCTCGTCTACTCTTCGACGACTTGTAAAATCGATGCTCGTTAATCGTGCTAGTTTCGATCGAAAACGATGTATCCCGTTGATTTGAGCCGGAATACAAGTTTTCGCGCAGTTCTGAGAGAAAAAGTATACAGCTTTTTCTCGTCTACTCTTCGACGATTTGTAAAATCGATGCTCGTGAATCTTGCTAGTTTCGATCTAAAATGATGTATCCTGTTGTTTTGAGCCGGAATACAAGTTTTCGCGCAGTTCTGAGAGAAAAAGTTTACACCTTTCTCGCGTCTACTCTTCGACGACTTGTAAAATCGATGCTCGCGAATTTTGCTTGTCTTGATCTAAAACGATGTATCCCGTTGTTTTGAGCCGCAATACAAGTTTTCGCGCAGTTCTGAGAGAAAAAGTTTACACCTTTCTCTCGTCTACTCTTCGACGACTTGTTAAATCGATGCTGGTGAATTTTGCTACTTTCGATCCAAAACGATGTATCCCGTTGTTTTGAGCCGGAATACAAGTTTTTGCGCAGTTTTGAGAGAAAAAGTTTACACCTTTCTCTCGTCTACTCTTCGACGACTTGTAAAATCGATGCTGGTGAATTTTGCTACTTTCGATCTAAAACGATGTATCCCGTTGTTTTGAGCCGGAATACAAGTTTTCGCGCAGTTCTGAGAGAAAAAGTTTACACCTTTTTCTCGTCTACTCTTCGACGACTTGTAAAACTGATGCTCGTGAATCTTGCTAGTTTCGATCTAAAACGATGTATCCCGTTGTTTTGAGCCGGAATACAAGTTTTCGCGCAGTTCTGAGAGAAAAAGTTTACATCTTTCTCTCGTATACTCTTCGACGACTTGTAGAATCGATGCTCGTGAATCTTGATAGTATCGCTTTAAAACGATGTATCCCGTTGTTTTGTGCCGGAATACAAGTTTTCGCGCAGTTCTGAGAGAAAAAGTTTACACCTTTCTCTCGTCTACTCTTCGACGACTTGTAAAATCGATGCTCGTTAAACGTGCTAGTTTCGATCTAAAACGATGTATCCCGTTGTTTTGAGCCGGAATACAAGTGTTCGCGCAGTTCTGAGAGAAAAAGTTTACACCTTTCTCTCGTCTACTCTTCGACGACTTGTAAAATTGATGCTCGTGAATTGTGCTAGTTTCGATCTAAAACGATGTATCCCGTTGGTTTGAGCTGGAATACAAGTTTTCGCGCAGTTCTGAGAGAAAAAGTTTACACCCTTCTCTCGTCTACTCTTCGACGACTTGTAAAATCGATGCTGGTGAATTTTGCTACTTTCGATCTAAAACGATTATTCCCGTTGTTTTGAGCCGGAATACAAGTTTTCGCGCAGTTCTGAGAGAAAAAGTTTACACCTTTCTCTCGTCTACTCTTCGACGACTTATTAAATCGATGCTGGTGAATTTTGCTACTTTCGATCTAAAACGATGTATCCCCTTGTTTTGAGCCGGAATACAAGTTTTCGCGCAGTTCTGAGAGAAAAAGTTTTATACCTTTTTCTCGTCTACTCTTCGACGACTTGTAAAATCGATGCTCGCGAATCTTGCTAGTTTCGATCTAAAACGATGTATCCTGTAGTTTTGAGCCGGAATACAAGTTTTCGCGCAGTTCTGAGAGAAAAAGTTTACATCTTTCTCTCGTCTACTCTTCGACGACTTGTAGAATCGATGCTCGTGAATCTTGATAGTATCGCTCTAAAACGATGTATCCCGTTGTTTTGAGCCGGAATACAAGTTTTCGCGCAGTTCTGAGAGAAAAAGTTTACACCTTTCTCTCGTCTACTCTTCGACGACTTGTAAAATCGATGCTCGTTAATCGTCCTAGTTTTGATCTAAAACGATGTATCCCGTTGTTTTGAGCCGGAATACAAGTTTTCGCGCAGTTCTGAGAGGAAAAGTTTACACCTTTCTCTCGTCTACTCTTCGACGACTTGGAGAATCGATGCTCGTGAATCTTGATAGTATCGCTCTAAAAAGATGTATCCCGTTGGTTTGAGCTGGAATACAAGTGTTCGCACAGTTCTGAGAGAAAAAGTTTACGCCTTTCTCTCGTCTACTCTTCGACGACTTGTAAAATCGATGCTCGTTAATCTTGCTAGTTTCAATCTAAAACGATGTATCCTGTTGTTTTGAGCCGTAATTCAAGTTTTCGCGCAGTTCTGAGAGAAAAAGTTTACACCTTTCTCTCGTCTACTCTTCGACGACTTGTAAAATCGATGCTCGTTAATCTTGCTAGTTTCGATCTAAAAAGATGTATTTCGTTGTTTTGAGCCGGAATACAAGTTTTCGCGCAGTTCTGAGAGAAAAATTTACATCTTTCTCTCGTCTACTCTGCGACGACTTGTAAAATCGATGCTCGTGAATCTTGATAGTATCGCTCTAAAACGATGTATCCCGTTGTTTTGAGCCGGAATACAAGTTTTCGCGCAGTTCTGAGAGAAAAAGTTTACACCTTTCTCTCGTCTACTCTTCGAAAACTTGTAAAATCGATGCTCGTTAATCGTGCTAGTTTTGATCTAAAACGATGTATCCCGTTGTTTTGAGCCGGAATACAAGTTTTCGCGCAGTTCTGAGAGGAAAAGTTTACACCTTTCTCTCGTCTACTCTTCGACGACTTGTAAAATCGATGCTCGTTAATCGTGCTAGTTTCGATCGAAAACGATGTATCCCGTTGATTTGAGCCGGAATACAAGTTTTCGCGCAGTTCTGAGAGAAAAAGTATACAGCTTTTTCTCGTCTACTCTTCGACGATTTGTAAAATCGATGCTCGTGAATCTTGCTAGTTTCGATCTAAAATGATGTATCCTGTTGTTTTGAGCCGGAATACAAGTTTTCGCGCAGTTCTGAGAGAAAAAGTTTACACCTTTCTCGCGTCTACTCTTCGACGACTTGTAAAATCGATGCTCGCGAATTTTGCTTGTCTTGATCTAAAACGATGTATCCCGTTGTTTTGAGCCGCAATACAAGTTTTCGCGCAGTTCTGAGAGAAAAAGTTTACACCTTTCTCTCGTCTACTCTTCGACGACTTGTTAAATCGATGCTGGTGAATTTTGCTACTTTCGATCCAAAACGATGTATCCCGTTGTTTTGAGCCGGAATACAAGTTTTTGCGCAGTTTTGAGAGAAAAAGTTTACACCTTTCTCTCGTCTACTCTTCGACGACTTGTAAATCGATGCTGGTGAATTTTGCTACTTTCGATCTAAAACGATGTATCCCGTTGTTTTGAGCCGGAATACAAGTTTTCGCGCAGTTCTGAGAGAAAAAGTTTACACCTTTTTCTCGTCTACTCTTCGACGACTTGTAAAACTGATGCTCGTGAATCTTGCTAGTTTCGATCTAAAACGATGTATCCCGTTGTTTTGAGCCGGAATACAAGTTTTCGCGCAGTTCTGAGAGAAAAAGTTTTATACCTTTTTCTCGTCTACTCTTCGACGACTTGTAAAATCGATGCTCGCGAATCTTGCTAGTTTCGATCTAAAACGATGTATCCTGTTGTTCTGAGCCGGAATACAAGTTTTCGCGCAGTTCTGAGAGAAAAAGTTTACATCTTTCTCTCGTCTACTCTTCGACGACTTGTAGAATCGATGCTCGTGAATCTTGATAGTATCGCTCTAAAACGATGTATCCCGTTGTTTTGAGCCGGAATACAAGTTTTCGCGCAGTTCTGAGAGAAAAAGTTTACACCTTTCTCTCGTCTACTCTTCGACGACTTGTAAAATCGATGCTCGTGAATCTTGCTAGTTTTGATCTAAAACGATGTATCCCGTTGTTTTGAGCCGGAATACAAGTTTTCGCGCAGTTCTGAGAGAAAAAGTTTACACCTTTCTAGCGTCTACTCTTCGACGACTTGTAAAATCGATGCTCGCGAATTTTGCTTGTCTTGATCTAAAACGATGTATCCCATTGTTTTGAGCCGCAATACAATTTTCGCGCAGTTCTGAGAGAAAAAGTTTACACCTTTCTCTCGCGTACTCTTCGACGACTTGTTAAATCGATGCTGGCGAATTTTGCTACTTTCGATCTAAAACGATGTATCCCGTTGTTTTGAGCCGGAATACAAGTTTTCGCGAAGTTCTGAGAGAAAAAGTTTACACCTTTCTCTCGTCTACTCTTCGACGACTTGTTAAATCGATGCTGGTGAATTTTGCTACTTTCGATCTAAAACGATGTATCCCGTTGTTTTGAGCCGGAATACAAGTTTTCGCGCAGTTCTGAGAGAAAAAGTTTACACCTTTCTCTCGCGTACTCTTCGACGACTTGTTAAATCGATGCTGGCGAATTTTGCTACTTTCGATCTAAAACGATGTATCCCGTTGTTTTGAGCCGAAATACAGGTTTTCGCGCAGTTCTGAGAGAAAAAGTTTACACCTTTCTTTCGTCTACTCTTCGACGACTTGTAAAATCTATGCTCGTGAATCTTGATAGTTTCGATCTAAAACGATGTATCCCGTTGTTTTGAGCCGGAATACAAGTTTTCGCGCAGTTCTGAGAGAAAAAGTTTACACCTTTCTCTCGTCTACTCTTCGACGACTTGTAAAATTGATGCTCGTGAATTTTGCTAGTTTCGATCTAAAACGATGTATCCCGTTGTTTTGAGCTGGAATACAAGTTTTCGCGCAGTTCTGAGACAAAAAGTTTACACCATTCTCTCGTCTACTCTTCGACGACTTGTTAAATCGATGCTAGTGAATTTTGCTACTTTCGATCTAAAACGATGTATCCCGTTGTTTTGAGCCGGAATACAATTTTTCGCGCAGTTCTGAGTGAAAAAGTTTACACCTTTCTCTCGTCTACTCTTCGACGACTTGTAAAATCGATGCTCGTGAATCTTGATAGTTTCGATCTAAAACGATGTATCCTGTTGTTTTGAGCCGGAATACAAGTTTTCGCGCAGTTCTGAGAGAAAAAGTTTACACCTTTCTCTCGTCTACTCTTCGACGACTTGTAAAATCGATGCTCGTGAATCTTGATAGTTTTGATCTAAAACGATGTATCCCGTTGTTTTGAGCCGGAATACAAGTTTTCGCGCAGTTCTGACAGAAAAAGTTTACACCTTTCTCTTGTCTACTCTTCGACGACTTGTAAAATTGATGCTCGTGAATTTTGCTAGTTTCGATCTAAAACGATGTATCCCGTTGTTTTGAGCTGGAATACAAGTTTTCGCGCAGTTCTGAGACAAAAAGTTTACACCTTTCTCTCGTCTACTCTTCGACGACTTGTAAAATCGATGCTCGTGAATCTTGATAGTTTCAATCTAAAACGATGTATCCTGTTGTTTTGAGCCGTAATTCAAGTTTTCGCGCAGTTCTGAGAGAAAAAGTTTACACCTTTCTCTCGTCTACTCTTCGACGACTTGTAAAATCGATGCTCGTTAATCTTGCTAGTTTCGATCTAAAAAGATGTATTTCGTTGTTTTGAGCCGGAATACAAGTTTTCGCGCAGTTCTGAGAGAAAAATTTACATCTTTCTCTCGTCTACTCTGCGACGACTTGTAAAATCGATGCTCGTGAATCTTGATAGTATCGCTCTAAAACGATGTATCCCGTTGTTTTGAGCCGGAATACAAGTTTTCGCGCAGTTCTGAGAGAAAAAGTTTACACCTTTCTCTCGTCTACTCTTCGAAAACTTGTAAAATCGATGCTCGTTAATCGTGCTAGTTTTGATCTAAAACGATGTATCCCGTTGTTTTGAGCCGGAATACAAGTTTTCGCGCAGTTCTGAGAGGAAAAGTTTACACCTTTCTCTCGTCTACTCTTCGACGACTTGTAAAATCGATGCTCGTTAATCGTGCTAGTTTCGATCGAAAACGATGTATCCCGTTGATTTGAGCCGGAATACAAGTTTTCGCGCAGTTCTGAGAGAAAAAGTATACAGCTTTTTCTCGTCTACTCTTCGACGATTTGTAAAATCGATGCTCGTGAATCTTGCTAGTTTCGATCTAAAATGATGTATCCTGTTGTTTTGAGCCGGAATACAAGTTTTCGCGCAGTTCTGAGAGAAAAAGTTTACACCTTTCTCGCGTCTACTCTTCGACGACTTGTAAAATCGATGCTCGCGAATTTTGCTTGTCTTGATCTAAAACGATGTATCCCGTTGTTTTGAGTTGTTTTGAGCCGCAATACAAGTTTTCGCGCAGTTCTGAGAGAAAAAGTTTACACCTTTCTCTCGTCTACTCTTCGACGACTTGTTAAATCGATGCTGGTGAATTTTGCTACTTTCGATCCAAAACGATGTATCCCGTTGTTTTGAGCCGGAATACAAGTTTTTGCGCAGTTTTGAGAGAAAAAGTTTACACCTTTCTCTCGTCTACTCTTCGACGACTTGTAAAATCGATGCTGGTGAATTTTGCTACTTTCGATCTAAAACGATGTATCCCGTTGTTTTGAGCCGGAATACAAGTTTTCGCGCAGTTCTGAGAGAAAAAGTTTACACCTTTTTCTCGTCTACTCTTCGACGACTTGTAAAACTGATGCTCGTGAATCTTGCTAGTTTCGATCTAAAACGATGTATCCCGTTGTTTTGAGCCGGAATACAAGTTTTCGCGCAGTTCTGAGAGAAAAAGTTTACATCTTTCTCTCGTCTACTCTTCGACGACTTGTAGAATCGATGCTCGTGAATCTTGATAGTATCGCTTTAAAACGATGTATCCCGTTGTTTTGTGCCGGAATACAAGTTTTCGCGCAGTTCTGAGAGAAAAAGTTTACACCTTTCTCTCGTCTACTCTTCGACGACTTGTAAAATCGATGCTCGTTAAACGTGCTAGTTTCGATCTAAAACGAGGTATCCCGTTGTTTTGAGCCGGAATACAAGTGTTCGCGCAGTTCTGAGAGAAAAAGTTTACACCTTTCTCTCGTCTACTCTTCGACGACTTGTAAAATTGATGCTCGTGAATTGTGCTAGTTTCGATCTAAAACGATGTATCCCGTTGGTTTGAGCTGGAATACAAGTTTTCGCGCAGTTCTGAGAGAAAAAGTTTACACCCTTCTCTCGTCTACTCTTCGACGACTTGTAAAATCGATGCTGGTGAATTTTGCTACTTTCGATCTAAAACGATTATTCCCGTTGTTTTGAGCCGGAATACAAGTTTTCGCGCAGTTCTGAGAGAAAAAGTTTACACCTTTCTCTCGTCTACTCTTCGACGACTTGTTAAATCGATGCTGGTGAATTTTGCTACTTTCGATCTAAAACGATGTATCCCCTTGTTTTGAGCCGGAATACAAGTTTTCGCGCAGTTCTGAGAGAAAAAGTTTTATACCTTTTTCTCGTCTACTCTTCGACGACTTGTAAAATCGATGCTCGCGAATCTTGCTAGTTTCGATCTAAAACGATGTATCCTGTAGTTTTGAGCCGGAATACAAGTTTTCGCGCAGTTCTGAGAGAAAAAGTTTACATCTTTCTCTCGTCTACTCTTCGACGACTTGTAGAATCGATGCTCGTGAATCTTGATAGTATCGCTCTAAAACGATGTATCCCGTTGTTTTGAGCCGGAATACAAGTTTTCGCGCAGTTCTGAGAGAAAAAGTTTACACCTTTCTCTCGTCTACTCTTCGACGACTTGTAAAATCGATGCTCGTTAATCGTCCTAGTTTTGATCTAAAACGATGTATCCCGTTGTTTTGAGCCGGAATACAAGTTTTCGCGCAGTTCTGAGAGGAAAAGTTTACACCTTTCTCTCGTCTACTCTTCGACGACTTGTAGAATCGATGCTCGTGAATCTTGATAGTATCGCTCTAAAAAGATGTATCCCGTTGGTTTGAGCTGGAATACAAGTGTTCGCACAGTTCTGAGAGAAAAAGTTTACGCCTTTCTCTCGTCTACTCTTCGGCGACTTGTAAAATCGATGCTCGTTAATCTTGCTAGTTTCGATCTAAAACGACGTATTTCGTTGTTTTGAGCCGGAATACAAGTTTTCGCGCAGTTCTGAGAGAAAAATTTACACCTTTCTCTCATCTACTCTGCGACGACTTGTAAAATCGATGCTCGTGAATCTTGATAGTTTCAATCTAAAACGATGTATCCTGTTGTTTTGAGCCGTAATTCAAGTTTTCGCGCAGTTCTGAGAGAAAAAGTTTACACCTTTCTCTCGTCTACTCTTCGACGACTTGTAAAATCGATGCTCGTTAATCTTGCTAGTTTCGATCTAAAAAGATGTATTTCGTTGTTTTGAGCCGGAATACAAGTTTTCGCGCAGTTCTGAGAGAAAAATTTACATCTTTCTCTCGTCTACTCTGCGACGACTTGTAAAATCGATGCTCGTGAATCTTGATAGTATCGCTCTAAAACGATGTATCCCGTTGTTTTGAGCCGGAATACAAGTTTTCGCGCAGTTCTGAGAGAAAAAGTTTACACCTTTCTCTCGTCTACTCTTCGAAAACTTGTAAAATCGATGCTCGTTAATCGTGCTAGTTTTGATCTAAAACGATGTATCCCGTTGTTTTGAGCCGGAATACAAGTTTTCGCGCAGTTCTGAGAGGAAAAGTTTACACCTTTCTCTCGTCTACTCTTCGACGACTTGTAAAATCGATGCTCGTTAATCGTGCTAGTTTCGATCGAAAACGATGTATCCCGTTGATTTGAGCCGGAATACAAGTTTTCGCGCAGTTCTGAGAGAAAAAGTATACAGCTTTTTCTCGTCTACTCTTCGACGATTTGTAAAATCGATGCTCGTGAATCTTGCTAGTTTCGATCTAAAATGATGTATCCTGTTGTTTTGAGCCGGAATACAAGTTTTCGCGCAGTTCTGAGAGAAAAAGTTTACACCTTTCTCGCGTCTACTCTTCGACGACTTGTAAAATCGATGCTCGCGAATTTTGCTTGTCTTGATCTAAAACGATGTATCCCGTTGTTTTGAGCCGCAATACAAGTTTTCGCGCAGTTCTGAGAGAAAAAGTTTACACCTTTCTCTCGTCTACTCTTCGACGACTTGTTAAATCGATGCTGGTGAATTTTGCTACTTTCGATCCAAAACGATGTATCCCGTTGTTTTGAGCCGGAATACAAGTTTTTGCGCAGTTTTGAGAGAAAAAGTTTACACCTTTCTCTCGTCTACTCTTCGACGACTTGTAAAATCGATGCTGGTGAATTTTGCTACTTTCGATCTAAAACGATGTATCCCGTTGTTTTGAGCCGGAATACAAGTTTTCGCGCAGTTCTGAGAGAAAAAGTTTACACCTTTTTCTCGTCTACTCTTCGACGACTTGTAAAACTGATGCTCGTGAATCTTGCTAGTTTCGATCTAAAACGATGTATCCCGTTGTTTTGAGCCGGAATACAGGTTTTCGCGCAGTTCTGAGAGAAAAAGTTTACATCTTTCTCTCGTCTACTCTTCGACGACTTGTAGAATCGAAAGTTGTATTCCGGCTCAAAACAACGGGATACATCGTTTTAGATCGAAAGTAGCAAAATTCACGAGCATCGATTTAACAAGTCGTCGAAGAGTAGACGAGAGAAAGTTGTAAACTTTTTCTCTCAGAACTGCGCGAAAACTTGTATTCCGGCTCAAATCATTGAGATACATCGTTTTAGATCAAAACTAGCAAGATTCACGAGCATCGATTTTACATGTCGTAGAAGAGAACGAGGGAAAGGTGTAAACTTTTTCTCTCAGAACTGCGCAAAAACTTGTATTGCGGCTCAAAACAAAGGGATACATCGTTTTAGATCAAGACAAGCAAAATTCACGAGCATCGATTTTACAAGTCGTCGAAGAGTAGACGAGAGAAAGGTGTAAACTTTTTCTCTCAGAACTGCGCGAAAACTTGTATTCCGGCTCAAAACAACGGGATACATCGTTTTAGATCGAAAGTAGCAAGATTAACGAGCATCGATTTTACAAGTCGTCGAAGAGTAGACGAGAGAAAGGTGTAAACTTTTTCTCTCAGAACTGCGCGAAAACTCGTTTTCGGGCTCAAAACAACGGGATACATTGTTTTAGAGCGAAACTATCAAGATTCACGAGCATCGATTTTACAAGTCGTCGAAGAGTAGACGAGAGAAAGGTGTAAACTTTTTCTCTCAGAACAGCGCGAAAACTCGTATTCGGGCTCAAAACAACGGGATACATTGTTTTAGAGCGAAACTATCAAGATTCACGAGCATCGATTTTACAAGTCGTCGCAGAGTAGACGAGAGAAAGTTGTAAATTTTTCTCTCAGAACTGCGCGAAAACTTGTATTCCGGCTCAAAACAACGGAATACATCGTTTTAGATCGAAACTAGCAACATTAACGAGCATCGATTTTACAAGTCGTCGAAGAGTAGACGAGAGAAAGGTGTAAACTTTTTCTCTCAGAACTGCGCGAAAAATTGTATTCCGGCTCAAAACAACGGGATACATTGTTTTAGATCGAAAGTAGCAAAATTCACGAGCATCGATTTAACAAGTCGTCGAAGAGTAGACGAGAGAAAGTTGTAAACTTTTTCTCTCAGAACTGCGCGAAAACTTGTATTCCGGCTCAAATCATTGAGATACATCGTTTTAGATCAAAACTAGCAAGATTCACGAGCATCGATTTTACATGTCGTAGAAGAGAACGAGGGAAAGGTGTAAACTTTTTCTCTCAGAACTGCGCAAAAACTTGTATTGCGGCTCAAAACAACGGGATACATCGTTTTAGATCAAGACAAGCAAAATTCACGAGCATCGATTTTACAAGTCGTCGAAGAGTAGACGAGAGAAAGGTGTAAACTTTTTCTCTCGGAACTGCGCGAAAACTTGTATTCCGGCTCAAAACAACGGGATACATCGTTTTAGATCGAAAGTAGCAAGATTAACGAGCATCGATTTTACAAGTCGTCGAAGAGTAGACGAGAGAAAGGTGTAAACTTTTTCTCTCAGAACTGCGCGAAAACTTGTATTCCGGCTCAAAACAACGGGATACATCGTTTTAGATCGAAACTAGCAAGATTCACGAGCATCGATTTTACAAGTCGTCGAAGAGTAGACGAGAGAAAGGTGTAAACTTTTTCTCTCAGAACTGCGCGAAAACTCGTATTCCGGCTCAAAACAACGGGATTCATTGTTTTAGAGCGAAACTATCAATATTCACGAGCATCGATTTTACAAGTCGTCGAAGAGTAGACGAGAGAAAGGTGTAAACTTTTTCTCTCAGAACTGCGCGAAAAATTGTATTCCGGCTCAAAACAACGGGATACATCGTTTTAGATCGAAAGTAGCAAAATTCACGAGCATCGATTTAACAAGTCGTCGAAGAGTAGACGAGAGAAAGTTGTAAACTTTTTCTCTCAGAACTGCGCGAAAACGTGTATTCCGGCACAAATCATTGAGATACATCGTTTTAGATCAAAACTAGCAAGATTCACGAGCATCGATTTTACATGTCGTAGAAGAGAACGAGGGAAAGGTGTAAACTTTTTCTCTCAGAACTGCGCAAAAACTTGTATTGCGGCTCAAAACAAAGGGATACATCGTTTTAGATCAAGACAAGCAAAATTCACGAGCATCGATTTTACAAGTCGTCGAAGAGTAGACGAGAGAAAGGTGTAAACTTTTTCTCTCAGAACTGCGCGAAAACTTGTATTCCGGCTCAAAACAACGGGATACATTGTTTTAGATCGAAACTATCAAGATTCACGAGCATCGATTTTGCAAGTCGTCGAAGAGTGGACGAGAGAAAGGTGTAAACTTTTTCTCTCAGAACTGCGCGAAAACTCGTATTCGGGCTCAAAATAAGGGGATACATTGTTTTAGAGCGAAACTATCAAGATTCACGAGCATCGATTTTACAAGTCGTCGAAGAGTAGACGAGAGAAAGGTGTAAACTTTTTCTCTCAGAACTGCGCGAAAACTCGTATTCGGGCTCAAAACAAAGGGATACATTGTTTTAGAGCGAAACTATCAAGATTCACGAGCATCGATTTTACAAGTCGTCGAAGAGTAGAGGCGAGAAAGGTGTAAACTTTTTCTCTCAAAACTGCGCGAAAACTTGTATTCCGGCTCAAAACAACGAAATACATCGTTTTAGATCGAAACTATCAAGATTCACGAGCATCGATTTTACAAGTCGTCGAAGAGTAGACGAGAGAAAGGTGTAAACTTTTTCTCTCAGAACTGCGCAAAAAATTGTATTCCGGCTCAAAACAACGGGATACATCATTTTAGATCGAAACTAGCAAAATTCACGAGCATCAATTTTACAAGTCGTCGAAGAGTAGACGAGAGAAAGGTGGAAACTTATTCTCTCAGAACTGCGCGAAAACTTGTATTCCGGCTCAAAACAACGGGATACATCGTTTTAGGTCAAGACAAGCAAAATTCACATGCATCGATTTTACAAGTCGACGAAGAGTAGACGAGAGAAAGGTGTAAACTTTTTCTCTCAGAACTGCGCGAAAACTTGTATTCCGGCTCAAAACAACGGGATACTTTGTTCTAGATCGAAACTAGCACAATTAACGAGCATCGATTTTACAAGTCGTCGAAGAGTAGACGAGAGATAGGTGTAAACTTTTTCTCTCAGAACTGCGCGAAAACTTGTATTCCGGCTCAAAACAACGGGATACATTGTTTTATAGCGAAACTATCAAGATTCACGAGCATCGATTTCACAAGTCGTCGAAGAGTAGACGAGAGAAAGGTGTAAACCTTTTCTCTCAGAACTGCGCGAAAACTTGTATTCCGGCTCAAAACAACGGGATACATTGTTTTAGATCGAAACTATCAAGATTCACGAGCATCGATTTTGCAAGTCGTCGAAGAGTAGACGAGAGAAAGGTGTAAACTTTTTCTCTCAGAACTGCGCGAAAACTCGTATTCGGGCTCAAAATAACGGGATACATTGTTTTAGAGCGAAACTATCAAGATTCACGAGCATCGATTTTACAAGTCGTCGAAGAGTAGACGAGAGAAAGGTGTAAACTTTTTCTCTCAGAACTGCGCGAAAACACGTATTCGGGCTCAAAACAACGGGATACATTGTTTTAGAGCGAAACTATCAAGATTCACGAGCATCGATTTTACAAGTCGTCGAAGAGTAGAGGAGAGAAAGGTGTAAACTTTTTTTCTCAGAACTGCGCGAAAACTTGTATTCCGGCTCAAAACACTGGGATACATCGTTTTAGATTGAAACTAGCAAGATTCACGAGCATCGATTTTACAAGTCGTCGAAGAGTAGACGAGAGAAAGGTGTAAACTTTTTCTCTCAGAACTGCGCGAAAACACGTATTCGGGCTCAAAACAACGGGATACATTGTTTTAGAGCGAAACTATCAAGATTCACGAGCATTGATTTTACAAGTCGTCGAAGAGTAGACGAGAGAAAGGTGTAAACTTTTTCTCTCAGAACAGCGCGAAAACTCGTATTCGGGCTCAAAACAACGGGATACATTGTTTTAGAGCGAAACTATCAAGATTCACGAGCATCGATTTTACAAGTCGTCGCAGAGTAGACGAGAGAAAGGTGTAAATTTTTCTCTCAGAACTGCGCGAAAACTTGTATTCCGGCTCAAAACAACGGAATACATCGTTTTAGATCGAAACTAGCAAGATTAACGAGCATCGATTTTACAAGTCGTCGAAGAGTAGACGAGAGAAAGGTGTAAACTTTTTCTCTCAGAACTGCGCGAAAACTTGTATTCCGGCTCAAAACAACGGGATACATCGTTTTAGATCGAAACTAGCAAGATTCACGAGCATCGATTTTAAAAGTCGTCGAAGAGTAGACAAGAAAAAGGTGTAAACTTTTTCTCTCAGAACTGCGCGAAAACTTGTATTCTGGCTCAAAACAACGGGATACATCGTTTTAGATCGAAACTAGCACGATTAACGGGCATCGATTTTACAAGTCGTCGAAGAGTAGACGAGAGAAAGGTGTAAACTTTTTCTCTCAGAACTGCGCGAAAACTCGTATTCCGGCTTAAAACAACGGGATTCATTGTTTTAGAGCGAAACTATCAATATTCACGAGCATCGATTTTACAAGTCGTCGAAGAGTAGACGAGAGAAAGGTGTAAACTTTTTCTCTCAGAACTGCGCGAAAAATTGTATTCCGGCTCAAAACAACGGGATACATCGTTTTAGATCGAAAGTAGCAAAATTCACGAGCATCGATTTAACAAGTCGTCGAAGAGTAGACGAGAGAAAGTTGTAAACTTTTTCTCTCAGAACTGCGCGAAAACTTGTATTCCGGCTCAAATCATTGAGATACATCGTTTTAGATCAAAACTAGCAAGATTCACGAGCATCGATTTTACATGTCGTAGAAGAGAACGAGGGAAAGGTGTAAACTTTTTCTCTCAGAACTGCGCAAAAACTTGTATTGCGGCTCAAAACAAAGGGATACATCGTTTTAGATCAAGACAAGCAAAATTCACGAGCATCGATTTTACAAGTCGTCGAAGAGTAGACGAGAGAAAGGTGTAAACTTTTTCTCTCAGAACTGCGCGAAAACTTGTATTCCGGCTCAAAACAACGGGATACATCGTTTTAGATCGAAAGTAGCAAGATTAACGAGCATCGATTTTACAAGTCGTCGAAGAGTAGACGAGAGAAAGGTGTAAACTTTTTCTCTCAGAACTGCGCGAAAACTCGTTTTCGGGCTCAAAACAACGGGATACATTGTTTTAGAGCGAAACTATCAAGATTCACGAGCATCGATTTTACAAGTCGTCGAAGAGTAGACGAGAGAAAGGTGTAAACTTTTTCTCTCAGAACAGCGCGAAAACTCGTATTCGGGCTCAAAACAACGGGATACATTGTTTTAGAGCGAAACTATCAAGATTCACGAGCATCGATTTTACAAGTCGTCGCAGAGTAGACGAGAGAAAGTTGTAAATTTTTCTCTCAGAACTGCGCGAAAACTTGTATTCCGGCTCAAAACAACGGAATACATCGTTTTAGATCGAAACTAGCAAGATTAACGAGCATCGATTTTACAAGTCGTCGAAGAGTAGACGAGAGAAAGGTGTAAACTTTTTCTCTCAGAACTGCGCGAAAAATTGTATTCCGGCTCAAAACAACGGGATACATCGTTTTAGATCGAAAGTAGCAAAATTCACGAGCATCGATTTAACAAGTCGTCGAAGACTAGACGAGAGAAAGTTGTAAACTTTTTCTCTCAGAACTGCGCGAAAACTTGTATTCCGGCTCTAATCATTGAGATACATCGTTTTAGATCAAAACTAGCAAGATTCACGAGCATCGATTTTACATGTCGTAGAAGAGAACGAGGGAAAGGTGTAAACTTTTTCTCTCAGAACTGCGCAAAAACTTGTATTGCGGCTCAAAACAACGGGATACATCGTTTAGATCAAGACAAGCAAAATTCACGAGCTTCGATTTTAAAAGTCGTCGAAGAGTAGACAAGAAAAAGGTGTAAACTTTTTCTCTCAGAACTGCGCGAAAACTTGTATTCTGGCTCAAAACAACGGGATACATCGTTTTAGATCGAAACTAGCACGATTAACGGGCATCGATTTTACAAGTCGTCGAAGAGTAGGCGAGAGAAAGGTGTAAACTTTTTCTCTCAGAACTGCGCGAAAACTCGTATTCCGGCTCAAAACAACGGGATTCATTGTTTTAGAGCGAAACTATCAATATTCACGAGCATCGATTTTACAAGTCGTCGAAGAGTAGACGAGAGAAAGGTGTAAACTTTTTCTCTCAGAACTGCGCGAAAAATTGTATTCCGGCTCAAAACAACGGGATACATTGTTTTAGATCGAAAGTAGCAAAATTCACGAGCATCGATTTAACAAGTCGTCGAAGAGTAGACGAGAGAAAGTTGTAAACTTTTTCTCTCAGAACTGCGCGAAAACTTGTATTCCGGCTCAAATCATTGAGATACATCGTTTTAGATCAAAACTAGCAAGATTCACGAGCATCGATTTTACCTGTCGTAGAAGAGAACGAGGGAAAGGTGTAAACTTTTTCTCTCAGAACTGCGCAAAAACTTGTATTGCGGCTCAAAACAACGGGATACATCGTTTTAGATCAAGACAAGCAAAATTCACGAGCATCGATTTTACAAGTCGTCGAAGAGTAGACGAGAGAAAGGTGTAAACTTTTTCTCTCGGAACTGCGCGAAAACTTGTATTCCGGCTCAAAACAACGGGATACATCGTTTTAGATCGAAAGTAGCAAGATTAACGAGCATCGATTTTACAAGTCGTCGAAGAGTAGACGAGAGAAAGGTGTAAACTTTTTCTCTCAGAACTGCGCGAAAACTTGTATTCCGGCTCAAAACAACGGGATACATCGTTTTAGATCGAAACTAGCAAGATTCACGAGCATCGATTTTACAAGTCGTCGAAGAGTAGACGAGAGAAAGGTGTAAACTTTTTCTCTCAGAACTGCGCGAAAACTCGTATTCCGGCTCAAAACAACGGGATTCATTGTTTTAGAGCGAAACTATCAATATTCACGAGCATCGATTTTACAAGTCGTCGAAGAGTAGACGAGAGAAAGGTGTAAACTTTTTCTCTCAGAACTGCGCGAAAAATTGTATTCCGGCTCAAAACAACGGGATACATCGTTTTAGATCGAAAGTAGCAAAATTCACGAGCATCGATTTAACAAGTCGTCGAAGAGTAGACGAGAGAAAGTTGTAAACTTTTTCTCTCAGAACTGCGCGAAAACTTGTATTCCGGCTCAAATCATTGAGATACATCGTTTTAGATCAAAACTAGCAAGATTCACGAGCATCGATTTTACATGTCGTAGAAGAGAACGAGGGAAAGGTGTAAACTTTTTCTCTCAGAACTGCGCAAAAACTTGTATTGCGGCTCAAAACAAAGGGATACATCGTTTTAGATCAAGACAAGCAAAATTCACGAGCATCGATTTTACAAGTCGTCGAAGAGTAGACGAGAGAAAGGTGTAAACTTTTTCTCTCAGAACTGCGCGAAAACTTGTATTCCGGCTCAAAACAACGGGATACATCGTTTTAGTTCGAAAGTAGCAAGATTAACGAGCATCGATTTTACAAGTCGTCGAAGAGTAGACGAGAGAAAGGTGTAAACTTTTTCTCTCAGAACTGCGCGAAAACTCGTTTTCGGGCTCAAAACAACGGGATACATTGTTTTAGAGCGAAACTATCAAGATTCACGAGCATCGATTTTACAAGTCGTCGAAGAGTAGACGAGAGAAAGGTGTAAACTTTTTCTCTCAGAACAGCGCGAAAACTCGTATTCGGGCTCAAAACAACGGGATACATTGTTTTAGAGCGAAACTATCAAGATTCACGAGCATCGATTTTACAAGTCGTCGCAGAGTAGACGAGAGAAAGTTGTAAATTTTTCTCTCAGAACTGCGCGAAAACTTGTATTCCGGCTCAAAACAACGGAATACATCGTTTTAGATCGAAACTAGCAAGATTAACGAGCATCGATTTTACAAGTCGTCGAAGAGTAGACGAGAGAAAGGTGTAAACTTTTTCTCTCAGAACTGCGCGAAAACTTGTATTCCGGCTCAAAACAACGGGATACATCGTTTTAGATTGAAACTAGCAAGATTCACGAGCATCGATTTTAAAAGTCGTCGAAGAGTAGACGAGAGAAAGTTGTAAACTTTTTCTCTCAGAACTGCGCGAAAACTTGTATTCCGGCTCAAATCATTGAGATACATCGTTTTAGATCAAAACTAGCAAGATTCACGAGCATCGATTTTACATGTCGTAGAAGAGAACGAGGGAAAGGTGTAAACTTTTTCTCTCAGAACTGCGCAAAAACTTGTATTGCGGCTCAAAACAACGGGATACATCGTTTTATATCAAGACAAGCAAAATTCACGAGCATCGATTTTAAAAGTCGTCGAAGAGTAGACGAGAGAAAGGTGTAAACTTTTTCTCTCAGAACTGCGCGAAAACTTGTATTCCAGCTCAAAACAACGGGATACATCGTTTTAGATCGAAAGTAGCAAGATTAACGAGCATCGATTTTACAAGTCGTCGAAGAGTAGACGAGAGAAAGGTGTAAACTTTTTCTCTCAGAACTGCGCGAAAACTCGTTTTCGGGCTCAAAACAAAGGGATACATTGTTTTAGAGCGAAACTATCAAGATTCACGAGCATCGATTTTACAAGTCGTCGAAGAGTAGACGAGAGAAAGGTGTAAACTTTTTCTCTCAGAAAAGCGCGAAAACTCGTATTCGGGCTCAAAACAACGGGATACATTGTTTTACAGCGAAACTATCAAGATTCACGAGCATCGATTTTACAAGTCGTCGCAGAGTAGACGAGAGAAAGTTGTAAATTTTTCTCTCAGAACTGCGCGAAAACTTGTATTCCGGCTCAAAACAACGGAATACATTGTTTTAGATTGAAACTAGCAAGATTAACGAGCATCGATTTTACAAGTCGTCGAAGAGTAGACGAGAGAAAGGTGTAAACTTTTTCTCTCAGAACTGCGCGAAAACTTGTATTCTGGCTCAAAACAACGGGATACATCGTTTTAGATCGAAACTAGCACGATTAACGGGCATCGATTTTACAAGTCGTCGAAGAGTAGACGAGAGAAAGGTGTAAACTTTTTCTCTCAGAACTGCGCGAAAACTCGTATTCCGGCTCAAAGCAACGGGATTCATTGTTTTAGAGCGAAACTATCAATATTCACGAGCATCAATTTTACAAGTCGTCGAAGAGTAGACGAGAGAAAGGTGTAAACTTTTTCTCTCAGAACTGCGCGAAAAATTGTATTCCGGCTCAAAACAACGGGATACATCGTTTTAGATCGAAAGTAGCAAAATTCACGAGCATCGATTTAACAAGTCGTCGAAGAGTAGACGAGAGAAAGTTGTAAACTTTTTCTCTCAGAACTGCGCGAAAACTTGTATTCCGGCTCAAATCATTGAGATACATCGTTTTAGATCAAAACTAGCAAGATTCACGAGCATCGATTTTACATGTCGTAGAAGAGAACGAGGGAAAGGTGTAAACTTTTTCTCTCAGAACTGCGCAAAAACTTGTATTGCGGCTCAAAACAACGGTATACATTGTTTTAGATCAAGACAAGCAAAATTCACGAGCATCGATTTTACAAGTCGTCGAAGAGTAGACGAGAGAAAGGTGTAAACTTTTTCTCTCAGAACTGCGCGAAAACTTGTATTCCGGCTCAAAACAACGGGATACATCGTTTTAGATCGAAAGTAGCAAGATTAACGAGCATCGATTTTACAAGTCGTCGAAGAGTAGACGAGAGAAAGGTGTAAACGTTTTCTCTCAGAACTGCGCGAAAACTCGTTTTCGGGCTCAAAACAACGGGATACATTGTTTTAGAGCGAAACTATCAAGATTCACGAGCATCGATTTTACAAGTCGTCGAAGAGTAGACGAGAGAAAGGTGTAAACTTTTTCTCTCAGAACAGCGCGAAAACTCGTATTCGGGCTCAAAACAACGGGATACATTGTTTTAGAGCGAAACTATCAAGATTCACGAGCATCGATTTTACAAGTCGTCGCAGAGTAGACGAGAGAAAGTTGTAAATTTTTCTCTCAGAACTGCGCGAAAACTTGTATTCCGGCTCAAAACAACGGAATACATCGTTTTAGATCGAAACTAGCAAGATTAACGAGCATCGATTTTACAAGTCGTCGAAGAGTAGACGAGAGAAAGTTGTAAACTTTTTCTCTCAGAACTGCGCGAAAACTTGTATTCCGGCTCAAATCATTGAGATACATCGTTTTAGATCAAAACTAGCAAGATTCACGAGCATCGATTTTACATGTCGTAGAAGAGAACGAGGGAAAGGTGTAAACTTTTTCTCTCAGAACTGCGCAAAAACTTGTATTCCGGCTCAAAACAACGGAATACATCGTTTTAAATCGAAACTAGCAAGATTCACGAGCATCGATTTTACAAGTCGTCGAAGAGTAGACGAGAGAAAGGTGTAAACTTTTTCTCTCAGAACTGCGCGAAAAATTGTATTCCGGCTCAAAACAACGGGATACATCGTTTTAGATCGAAACTAGCAAGATTCACGAGCATCGATTTTACAAGTCGTCGAAGAGTAGACAAGAAAAAGGTGTAAACTTTTTCTCTCAGAACTGCGCGAAAAATTGTATTCCGGCTCAAAACAACGGGATACATCGTTTTAGATCGAAAGTAGCAAAATTCACGAGCATCGATTTAACAAGTCGTCGAAGAGTAGACGAGAGAAAGTTGTAAACTTTTTCTCTCAGAACTGCGCGAAAACTTGTATTCCGGCTCAAATCATTTAGATACATCGTTTTAGATCAAAACTAGCAAGATTCACGAGCATAGATTTTACATGTCGTAGATGAGAACGAGGGAAAGGTGTAAACTTTTTCTCTCAGAACTGCGCGAAAACTTGTATTCCGGCTCAAAACAACGGGGGACATCGTTTTAGATCGAAAGTAGCAAGATTAACGAGCATCGATTTTACAAGTCGTCGAAGAGTAGACGAGAGAAAGTTGTAAATTTTTCTCTCAGAACTGCGCGAAAACTTGTATTCCGGCTCAAAACAACGGAATACATCGTTTTAGATCGAAACTAGCAAGATTAACGAGCATCGATTTTACAAGTCGTCGAAGAGTAGACGAGAGAAAGGTGTAAACTTTTTCTCTCAGAACTGCGCGAAAAATTGTATTCCGGCTCAAAACAACGGGATACATCGTTTTAGATCGAAAGTAGCAAAATTCACGAGCATCGATTGAACAAGTCGTCGAAGAGTAGACGAGAGAAAGTTGTAAACTTTTTCTCTCAGAACTGCGCGAAAACTTGTATTCCGGCTCAAATCATTGAGATACATCGTTTTAGATCAAAACTAGCAAGATTCACGAGCATCGATTTTACATGTCGTAGAACGAGGGAAAGGTGTAAACTTTTTCTCTCAGAACTGCGCAAAAACTTGTATTGCGGCTCAAAACAACGGGATACATCGTTTTAGATCAAGACAAGCAAAATTCACGAGCATCGATTTTAAAAGTCGTCGAAGAGTAGACAAGAAAAAGGTGTAAACTTTTTCTCTCAGAACTGCGCGAAAACTTGTATTCTGGCTCAAAACAACGGGATACATCGTTTTAGATCGAAACTAGCACGATTAACGGGCATCGATTTTACAAGTCGTCTGAGAGTAGACGAGAGAAAGGTGTAAACTTTTTCTCTCAGAACTGCGCGAAAACTCGTATTCCGGCTCAAAACAACGGGATTCATTGTTTTAGAGCGAAACTATCAATATTCACGAGCATCGATTTTACAAGTCGTCGAAGAGTAGACGAGAGAAAGGTGTAAACTTTTTCTCTCAGAACTGCGCGAAAAATTGTATTCCGGCTCAAAACAACGGGATACATCGTTTTAGATCGAAAGTAGCAAAATTCACGAGCATCGATTTAACAAGTCGTCGAAGAGTAGACGAGAGAAAGTTGTAAACTTTTTCTCTCAGAACTGCGCGAAAACTTGTATTCCGGCTCAAATCATTGAGATACATCGTTTTAGATCAAAACTAGCAAGATTCACGAGCATCGATTTTACATGTCGTAGAAGAGAACGAGGGAAAGGTGTAAACTTTTTCTCTCAGAACTGCGCAAAAACTGGTATTGCGGCTCAAAACAACGGGATTCATCGTTTTAGATCAAGACAAGCAAAATTCACGAGCATCGATTTTACAAGTCGTCGAAGAGTAGACGAGAGAAAGTTGTAAATTTTTCTCTCAGAACTGCGCGAAAACTTGTATTCCGGCTCAAAACAACGGAATACATCGTTTTAGATCGAAACTAGCAAGATTAACGAGCATCGATTTTACAAGTCGTCGAAGAGTAGACGAGAGAAAGATGTAAACTTTTTCTCTCAGAACTGCGCGAAAACTTGTATTCCGGCTCAAAACAACGGGATACATCGTTTTAGATCGAAACTAGCAAGATTCACGAGCATCGATTTTAAAAGTCGTCGAAGAGTAGACAAGAAAAAGGTGTAAACTTTTTCTCTCAGAACTGCGCGAAAACTTGTATTCTGGCTCAAAACAACGGGATACATCGTTTTAGATCGAAACTAGCACGATTAACGGGCATCGATTTTACAAGTCGTCGAAGAGTAGACGAGAGAAAGGTGTAAACTTTTTCTCTCAGAACTGCGCGAAAACTTGTATTCCGGCTCAAAACAACGGAATACATCGTTTTAGATCGAAACTAGCAAGATTAACGAGCATCGATTTTACAAGTCGTCGAAGAGTAGACGAGAGAAAGTTGTAAACTTTTCTCTCAGAACTGCGCGAAAACTTGTATTCCGGCTCAAATCATTGAGATACATCGTTTTAGATCAAAACTAGCAAGATTCACGAGCATCGATTTTACATGTCGTAGAAGAGAACGAGGGAAAGGTGTAAACTTTTTCTCTCAGAACTGCGCAAAAACTTGTATTGCGGCTCAAAACAACGGGATACATCGTTTTAGATCAAGACAAGCAAAATTCACGAGCATCGATTTTAAAAGTCGTCGAAGAGTAGACGAGAGAAAGGTGTAAACTTTTTCTCTCAGAACTGCGCGAAAACTTGTATTCCGGCTCAAAACAACGGGATACATCGTTTTAGATCGAAAGTAGCAAGATTAACGAGCATCGATTTTACAAGTCGTCGAAGAGTAGACGAGAGAAAGGTGTAAACTTTTTCTCTCAGAACTGCGCGAAAACTCGTTTTCGGGCTCAAAACAAAGGGATACATTGTTTTAGAGCGAAACTATCAAGATTCACGAGCATCGATTTTACAAGTCGTCGCAGAGTAGACGAGAGAAAGTTGTAAATTTTTCTCTCAGAACTGCGCGAAAACTTGTACTCCGGCTCAAAACAACGGAATACATCGTTTTAGATTGAAACTAGCAAGATTAACGAGCATCGATTTTACAAGTCGTCGAAGAGTAGACGAGAGAAAGGTGTAAACTTTTTCTCTCAGAACTGCGCGAAAACTTGTATTCTGGCTCAAAACAACGGGATACATCGTTTTAGATCGAAACTAGCACGATTAACGGGCATCGATTTTACAAGTCGTCGAAGAGTAGACGAGAGAAAGGTGTAAACTTTTTCTCTCAGAACTGCGCGAAAACTCGTATTCCGGCTCAAAGCAACGGGATTCATTGTTTTAGAGCGAAACTATCAATATTCACGAGCATCAATTTTACAAGTCGTCGAAGAGTAGACGAGAGAAAGGTGTAAACTTTTTCTCTCAGAACTGCGCGAAAAATTGTATTCCGGCTCAAAACAACGGGATACATCGTTTTAGATCGAAAGTAGCAAAATTCACGAGCATCGATTTAACAAGTCGTCGAAGAGTAGACGAGAGAAAGTTGTAAACTTTTTCTCTCAGAACTGCGCGAAAACTTGTATTCCGGCTCAAATCATTGAGATACATCGTTTTAGATCAAAACTAGCAAGATTCACGAGCATCGATTTTACATGTCGTAGAAGAGAACGAGGGAAAGGTGTAAACTTTTTCTCTCAGAACTGCGCAAAAACTTGTATTGCGGCTCAAAACAACGGTATACATTGTTTTAGATCAAGACAAGCAAAATTCACGAGCATCGATTTTACAAGTCGTCGAAGAGTAGACGAGAGAAAGGTGTAAACTTTTTCTCTCAGAACTGCGCGAAAACTTGTATTCCGGCTCAAAACAACGGGATACATCGTTTTAGATCGAAAGTAGCAAGATTAACGAGCATCGATTTTACAAGTCGTCGAAGAGTAGACGAGAGAAAGGTGTAAACTTTTTCTCTCAGAACTGCGCGAAAACTCGTTTTCGGGCTCAAAACAACGGGATACATTGTTTTAGAGCGAAACTATCAAGATTCACGAGCATCGATTTTACAAGTCGTCGAAGAGTAGACGAGAGAAAGGTGTAAACTTTTTCTCTCAGAACAGCGCGAAAACTCGTATTCGGGCTCAAAACAACGGGATACATTGTTTTAGAGCGAAACTATCAAGATTCACGAGCATCGATTTTACAAGTCGTCGCAGAGTAGACGAGAGAAAGTTGTAAATTTTTCTCTCAGAACTGCGCGAAAACTTGTATTCCGGCTCAAAACAACGGAATACATCGTTTTAGATCGAAACTAGCAAGATTAACGAGCATCGATTTTACATGTCGTCGAAGAGTAGACGAGAGAAAGTTGTAAACTTTTTCTCTCAGAACTGCGCGAAAACTTGTATTCCGGCTCAAATCATTGAGATACATCGTTTTAGATCAAAACTAGCAAGATTCACGAGCATCGATTTTACAAGTCGTCGAAGAGTAGACGAGAGAAAGGTGTAAACTTTTTCTCTCAGAACTGCGCGAAAAATTGTATTCCGGCTCAAAACGACGGGATACATCGTTTTAGATCGAAACTAGCAAGATTCACGAGCATCGATTTTACAAGTCGTCGAAGAGTAGACAAGAAAAAGGTGTAAACTTTTTCTCTCAGAACTGCGCGAAAAATTGTATTCCGGCTCAAAACAACGGGATACATCGTTTTAAATCGAAACTAGCAAGATTCACGAGCATCGATTTTACAAGTCGTCGAAGAGTAGACGAGAGAAAGGTGTAAACTTTTTCTCTCAGAACTGCGCGAAAAATTGTATTCCGGCTCAAAACGACGGGATACATCGTTTTAGATCGAAACTAGCAAGATTCACGAGCATCGATTTTACAAGTCGTCGAAGAGTGGACAAGAAAAAGGTGTAAACTTTTTCTCTCAGAACTGCGCGAAAAATTGTATTCCGGCTCAAAACAACGGGATACATCGTTTTAGATCGAAAGTAGCAAAATTCACGAGCATCGATTTAACAAGTCGTCGAAGAGTAGACGAGAGAAAGTTGTAAACTTTTTCTCTCAGAACTGCGCGAAAACTTGTATTCCGGCTCAAATCATTTAGATACATCGTTTTAGATCAAAACTAGCAAGATTCACGAGCATAGATTTTACATGTCGTAGATGAGAACGAGGGAAAGGTGTAAACTTTTTCTCTCAGAACTGCGCGAAAACTTGTATTCCGGCTCAAAACAACGGGGGACATCGTTTTAGATCGAAAGTAGCAAGATTAACGAGCATCGATTTTACAAGTCGTCGAAGAGTAGACGAGAGAAAGTTGTAAATTTTTCTCTCAGAACTGCGCGAAAACTTGTATTCCGGCTCAAAACAACGGAATACATCGTTTTAGATCGAAACTAGCAAGATTAACGAGCATCGATTTTACAAGTCGTCGAAGAGTAGACGAGAGAAAGGTGTAAACTTTTTCTCTCAGAACTGCGCGAAAAATTGTATTCCGGCTCAAAACAACGGGATACATCGTTTTAGATCGAAAGTAGCAAAATTCACGAGCATCGATTGAACAAGTCGTCGAAGAGTAGACGAGAGAAAGTTGTAAACTTTTTCTCTCAGAACTGCGCGAAAACTTGTATTCCGGCTCAAATCATTGAGATACATCGTTTTAGATCAAAACTAGCAAGATTCACGAGCATCGATTTTACATGTCGTAGAAGAGAACGAGGGAAAGGTGTAAACTTTTTCTCTCAGAACTGCGCAAAAACTTGTATTGCGGCTCAAAACAACGGGATACATCGTTTTAGATCAAGACAAGCAAAATTCACGAGCATCGATTTTAAAAGTCGTCGAAGAGTAGACAAGAAAAAGGTGTAAACTTTTTCTCTCAGAACTGCGCGAAAACTTGTATTCTGGCTCAAAACAACGGGATACATCGTTTTAGATCGAAACTAGCACGATTAACGGGCATCGATTTTACAAGTCGTCGAAGAGTAGACGAGAGAAAGATGTAAACTTTTTCTCTCAGAACTGCGCGAAAACTTGTATTCCGGCTCAAAACAACGGGATACATCGTTTTAGATCGAAACTAGCAAGATTCACGAGCATCGATTTTAAAAGTCGTCGAAGAGTAGACAAGAAAAAGGTGTAAACTTTTTCTCTCAGAACTGCGCGAAAACTTGTATTCTGGCTCAAAACAACGGGATACATCGTTTTAGATCGAAACTAGCACGATTAACGGGCATCGATTTTACAAGTCGTCGAAGAGTAGACGAGAGAAAGGTGTAAACTTTTTCTCTCAGAACTGCGCGAAAACTCGTATTCCGGCTCAAAACAACGGGATTCATTGTTTTAGAGCGAAACTATCAATATTCACGAGCATCGATTTTACAAGTCGTCGAAGAGTAGACGAGAGAAAGGTGTAAACTTTTTCTCTCAGAACTGCGCGAAAAATTGTATTCCGGCTCAAAACAACGGGATACATCGTTTTAGATCGAAAGTAGCAAAATTCACATGCATCGATTTTACAAGTCGACGAAGAGTAGACGAGAGAAAGGTGTAAACTTTTTCTCTCAGAACTGCGCGAAAACTTGTATTCCGGCTCAAAACAACGGGATACTTTGTTTTAGATCGAAACTAGCACAATTAACGAGCATCGATTTTACAAGTCGACGAAGAGTAGACGAGAGATAGGTGTAAACTTTTTCTCTCAGAACTGCGCGAAAACTTGTATTCCGGCTCAAAACAACGGGACACATTGTTTTAGAGCGAAACTATCAAGATTCACGAGCATCGATTTTACAAGTCGTCGAAGAGTAGACGAGAGAAAGGTGTAAACTTTTTTTCTCAGAACTGCGCGAAAACTTGTATTTCGGCTCAAAACACTGGGATACATCGTTTTAGATTGAAACTAGCAAGATTCACGAGCATCGATTTTACATGTCGTCGAAGAGTAGACGAGAGAAAGGTGTAAACTTTTTCTCTCAGAATTGCGCGAAAACTCGTTTTCGGGCTCAAAACAACGGGATACATTGTTTTAGAGCGAAACTATCAAGATTCACGAGCATCGATTTTACAAGTCGTCGAAGAGTAGACGAGAGAAAGGTGTAAACTTTTTCTCTCAAAACAGCGCGAAAACTCGTTTTCGGGCTCAAAACAACGGGATACATTGTTTTAGAGCAAAACTATCAAGATTCACGAGCATCGATTTTACAAGTCGTCGCAGAGTAGACGAGAGAAAGTTGTAAATTTTTTTCTCAGAACTGCGCGAAAACTTGTATTCCGGCTCAAAACAACGGAATACATCGTTTTAGATCGAAACTAGCAAGATTAACGAGCATAGATTTTACAAGTCGTCGAAGAGTAGACGAGAGAAAGGTGTAAACTTTTTCTCTCAGAACTGCGCGAAAACTTGTATTCCGGCTCAAAACAACGGGATACATCGTTTTAGATCGAAACTAGCAAGATTCACGAGCATTGATTTTAAAAGTCGTCGAAGAGTAGACAAGAAAAAGGGGTAAACTTTTTCTCTCAGAACTGCGCGAAAACTTGTATTCTGGCTCAAAACAACGGGATACATCGTTTTAGATCGAAACTAGCACGATTAACGGGCATCGATTTTACAAGTCGTCGAAGAGTAGACGAGAGAAAGGTGTAAACTTTTTCTCTCAGAACTGCGCGAAAACTCGTATTCCGGCTCAAAACAACGGGATTCATTGTTTTAGAGCGAAACTATCAATATTCACGAGCATCGATTTTACAAGTCGTCGAAGAGTAGACGAGAGAAAGGTGTAAACTTTTTCTCTCAGAACTGCGCGAAAACTTGTATTCCGGCTGAAAACAACGGGATACATCGTTTTAGATCAAAACTAGCAAGATTACCGAGCATCGATTTTACAAGTCGACGAAGAGTAAACGAGAGAAAGGTGTAAATTTTTCTCTCAGAACTGCGCGAAAACTTGTATTCCGGCTCAAAACAACGGAATACATTGTTTTAGATCGAAACTAGCAAGATTAACGAGCATCGATTTTACAAGTCGTCGAAGAGTAGACGAGTGAAAGGTGTAAACTTTTTCTCTCAGAACTGCGCGAAAACTTGTATTCCGGCTCAAAACAACGGGATACATTGTTTTAGATCGAAACTATCAAGATTCACGAGCATCGATTTTGCAAGTCGTCGAAGAGTAGACGAGAGAAAGGTGTAAACTTTTTCTCTCAGAACTGCGCGAAAACTCGTATTCGGGCTCAAAATAACGGGATACATTGTTTTAGAGCGAAACTATCAAGATTCACGAGCATCGATTTTACAAGTCGTCGAAGAGTAGAGGAGAGAAAGGTGTAAACTTTTTCTCTCAGAACTGCGTGAAAACTTGTATTCCGGCTCAAAACAACGGGATACATCGTTTTAGATTGAAAGTAGCAAAATTCACGAGCATCGATTTAACAAGTCGTCGAAGAGTAGACGAGAGAAAGTTGTAAACTTTTTCTCTCAGAACTGCGCGAAAACTTGTATTCCGGCTCAAATCATTGAGATACATCGTTTTAGATCAAAACTAGCAAGATTCACGAGCATCGATTTTACATGTCGTAGAAGAGAACGAGGGAAAGGTGTAAACTTTTTCTCTCAGAACTGCGCAAAAACTTGTATTGCGGCTCAAAACAACGGGATACATCGTTTTAGATCAAGACAAGCAAAATTCACGAGCATCGAATTTACAAGTCGTCGAAGAGTAGACGAGAGAAAGGTGTAATCTTTTTCTCTCAGAACTGCGCGAAAACTTGTATTCCGGCTCAAAACAACGGGATACATCGTTTTAGATCGAAAGTAGCAAGATTAACGAGCATCGATTTTACAAGTCGTCGAAGAGTAGACGAGAGAAAGGTGTAAACTTTTTCTCTCAGAACTGCGCGAAAACTCGTTTTCGGGCTCCAAACAACGGGATACATTGTTTTAGAGCGAAACTATCAAGACTCACGAGCATCGATTTTACAAGTCGTCGAAGAGTAGACGAGAGAAAGGTGTAAACTTTTTCTCTCAGAACTGCGCGAAAACTTGTATTCCGGCTGAAAACAACGGGATACATCGTTTTAGATCAAAACTAGCAAGATTACCGAGCATCGATTTTACAAGTCGACGAAGAGTAAACGAGAGAAAGGTGTAAATTTTTCTCTCAGAACTGCGCGAAAACTTGTATTCCGGCTCAAAACAACGGAATACATTGTTTTAGATCGAAACTAGCAAGATTAACGAGCATCGATTTTACAAGTCGTCGAAGAGTAGACGAGTGAAAGGTGTAAACTTTTTCTCTCAGAACTGCGCGAAAACTTGTATTCCGGCTCAAAACAACGGGATACATTGTTTTAGATCGAAACTATCAAGATTCACGAGCATCGATTTTGCAAGTCGTCGAAGAGTAGACGAGAGAAAGGTGTAAACTTTTTCTCTCAGAACTGCGCGAAAACTCGTATTCGGGCTCAAAATAACGGGATACATTGTTTTAGAGCGAAACTATCAAGATTCACGAGCATCGATTTTACAAGTCGTCGAAGAGTAGAGGAGAGAAAGGTGTAAACTTTTTCTCTCAGAACTGCGTGAAAACTTGTATTCCGGCTCAAAACAACGGGATACATCGTTTTAGATTGAAAGTAGCAAAATTCACGAGCATCGATTTAACAAGTCGTCGAAGAGTAGACGAGAGAAAGTTGTAAACTTTTTCTCTCAGAACTGCGCGAAAACTTGTATTCCGGCTCAAATCATTGAGATACATCGTTTTAGATCAAAACTAGCAAGATTCACGAGCATCGATTTTACATGTCGTAGAAGAGAACGAGGGAAAGGTGTAAACTTTTTCTCTCAGAACTGCGCAAAAACTTGTATTGCGGCTCAAAACAACGGGATACATCGTTTTAGATCAAGACAAGCAAAATTCACGAGCATCGAATTTACAAGTCGTCGAAGAGTAGACGAGAGAAAGGTGTAATCTTTTTCTCTCAGAACTGCGCGAAAACTTGTATTCCGGCTCAAAACAACGGGATACATCGTTTTAGATCGAAAGTAGCAAGATTAACGAGCATCGATTTTACAAGTCGTCGAAGAGTAGACGAGAGAAAGGTGTAAACTTTTTCTCTCAGAACTGCGCGAAAACTCGTTTTCGGGCTCCAAACAACGGGATACATTGTTTTAGAGCGAAACTATCAAGACTCACGAGCATCGATTTTACAAGTCGTCGAAGAGTAGACGAGAGAAAGGTGTAAACTTTTTCTCTCAGAACAGCGCGAAAACTCGTATTCGGGCTCAAAACAACGGGATACATTGTTTTAGAGCGAAACTATCAAGATTCACGAGCACCGATTTTACAAGTCGTCGCAGAGTAGACGAGAGAAAGTTGTAAATTTTTCTCTCAGAACTGCGCGAAAACTTGTATTCCGGCTCAAAACAACGGAATACATCGTTTTAGATCGAAACTAGCAAGATTAACGAGCATCGATTTTACAAGTCGTCGAAGAGTAGACGAGAGAAAGGTGTAAACTTTTTCTCTCAGAACTGCGCGAAAACTTGTATTCCGGCTCAAAACAACGGGATACATCGTTTTAGATCGAAACTAGCAAGATTCACGAGCATCGATTTTAAAAGTCGTCGAAGAGTAGACAAGAAAAAGGTGTAAACTTTTTCTCTCAGAACTGCGCGAAAACTCGTATTCGGGCTCAAAATAACGGGATACATTGTTTTAGAGCGAAACTATCAAGATTCACGAGCATCGATTTTACAAGTCGTCGAAGAGTAGAGGAGAGAAAGGTGTAAACTTTTTCTCTCAGAACTGCGTGAAAACTTGTATTCCGGCTCAAAACAACGGGATACATCGTTTTAGATTGAAAGTAGCAAAATTCACGAGCATCGATTTAACAAGTCGTCGAAGAGTAGACGAGAGAAAGTTGTAAACTTTTTCTCTCAGAACTGCGCGAAAACTTGTATTCCGGCTCAAATCATTGAGATACATCGTTTTAGATCAAAACTAGCAAGATTCACGAGCATCGATTTTACATGTCGTAGAAGAGAACGAGGGAAAGGTGTAAACTTTTTCTCTCAGAACTGCGCAAAAACTTGTATTGCGGCTCAAAACAACGGGATACATCGTTTTAGATCAAGACAAGCAAAATTCACGAGCATCGAATTTACAAGTCGTCGAAGAGTAGACGAGAGAAAGGTGTAATCTTTTTCTCTCAGAACTGCGCGAAAACTTGTATTCCGGCTCAAAACAACGGGATACATCGTTTTAGATCGAAAGTAGCAAGATTAACGAGCATCGATTTTACAAGTCGTCGAAGAGTAGACGAGAGAAAGGTGTAAACTTTTTCTCTCAGAACTGCGCGAAAACTCGTTTTCGGGCTCCAAACAACGGGATACATTGTTTTAGAGCGAAACTATCAAGACTCACGAGCATCGATTTTACAAGTCGTCGAAGAGTAGACGAGAGAAAGGTGTAAACTTTTTCTCTCAGAACAGCGCGAAAACTCGTATTCGGGCTCAAAACAACGGGATACATTGTTTTAGAGCGAAACTATCAAGATTCACGAGCACCGATTTTACAAGTCGTCGCAGAGTAGACGAGAGAAAGTTGTAAATTTTTCTCTCAGAACTGCGCGAAAACTTGTATTCCGGCTCAAAACAACGGAATACATCGTTTTAGATCGAAACTAGCAAGATTAACGAGCATCGATTTTACAAGTCGTCGAAGAGTAGACGAGAGAAAGGTGTAAACTTTTTCTCTCAGAACTGCGCGAAAACTTGTATTCCGGCTCAAAACAACGGGATACATCGTTTTAGATCGAAACTAGCAAGATTCACGAGCATCGATTTTAAAAGTCGTCGAAGAGTAGACAAGAAAAAGGTGTAAACTTTTTCTCTCAGAACTGCGCGAAAACTTGTATTCTGGCTCAAAACAACGGGATACATCGTTTTAGATTGAAACTAGCACGATTAACGGGCATCGATTTTACAAGTCGTCGAAGAGTAGACGAGAGAGAGGTGTAAACTTTTTCTCTCAGAACTGCGCGAAAACTCGTATTCCGGCTCAAAACAACGGGATTCATTGTTTTAGAGCGAAACTATCAATATTCACGAGCATCGATTTTACAAGTCGTCGAAGAGTAGACGAGAGAAAGGTGTAAACTTTTTCTCTCAGAACTGCGCGAAAACTTGTATTCCGGCTGAAAACAACGGGATACATCGTTTTAGATCAAAACTAGCAAGATTACCGAGCATCGATTTTACAAGTCGACGAAGAGTAAACGAGAGAAAGGTGTAAATTTTTCTCTCAGAACTGCGCGAAAACTTGTATTCCGGCTCAAAACAACGGAATACATCGTTTTAGATCGAAACTAGCAAGATTAACGAGCATCGATTTTACAAGTCGTCGAAGAGTAGACGAGTGAAAGGTGTAAACTTTTTCTCTCAGAACTGCGCGAAAACTTGTATTCCGGCTCAAAACAACGGGATACATTGTTTTAGATCGAAACTATCAAGATTCACGAGCATCGATTTTGCAAGTCGTCGAAGAGTAAACGAGAGAAAGGTGTAAACTTTTTCTCTCAGAACTGCGCGAAAACTCGTATTCGGGCTCAAAATAACGGGATACATTGTTTTAGAGCGAAACTATCAAGATTCACGAGCATCGATTTTACAAGTCGTCGAAGAGTAGACGAGAGAAAGGTGTAAACTTTTTCTCTCAGAACTGCGCGAAAACTCGTATTCGGGCTCAAAACAACGGGATACATTGTTTTAGAGCGAAACTATCAAGATTCACGAGCATCGATTTTGCAAGTCGTCGAAGAGTAGAGGAGAGAAAGGTGTAAACTTTTTTTCTCAGAACTGCGCGAAAACTTGTATTCCGGCTCAAAACACTGGGATACATCGTTTTAGATTGAAACTAGCAAGATTCACGAGCATCGATTTTACATGTCGTCGAAGAGTAGACGAGAGAAACGTGTAAACTTTTTCTCTCAGAATTGCGCGAAAACTCGTTTTCGGGCTCAAAACAACGGGATACATTGTTTTAGAGCGAAACTATCAAGATTCACGAGCATCGATTTTACAAGTCGTCGAAGAGTAGACGAGAGAAAGGTGTAAACTTTTTTTCTCAGAACTGCGCGAAAACTTGTATTCCGGCTCAAAACACTGGGATACATCGTTTTAGATTGAAACTAGCAAGATTCACGAGCATCGATTTTACATGTCGTCGAAGAGTAGACGAGTGAAAGGTGTAAACTTTTTCTCTCAGAACTGCGCGAAAACTTGTATTCCGGCTCAAAACAACGGGATACATTGTTTTAGATCGAAACTATCAAGATTCACGAGCATCGATTTTGCAAGTCGTCGAAGAGTAGACGAGAGAAAGGTGTAAACTTTTTCTCTCAGAACTGCGCGAAAACTCGTATTCGGGCTCAAAATAACGGGATACATTGTTTTAGAGCGAAACTATCAAGATTCACGAGCATCGATTTTACAAGTCGTCGAAGAGTAGAGGAGAGAAAGGTGTAAACTTTTTCTCTCAGAACTGCGTGAAAACTTGTATTCCGGCTCAAAACAACGGGATACATCGTTTTAGATTGAAAGTAGCAAAATTCACGAGCATCGATTTAACAAGTCGTCGAAGAGTAGACGAGAGAAAGTTGTAAACTTTTTCTCTCAGAACTGCGCGAAAACTTGTATTCCGGCTCAAATCATTGAGATACATCGTTTTAGATCAAAACTAGCAAGATTCACGAGCATCGATTTTACATGTCGTAGAAGAGAACGAGGGAAAGGTGTAAACTTTTTCTCTCAGAACTGCGCAAAAACTTGTATTGCGGCTCAAAACAACGGGATACATCGTTTTAGATCAAGACAAGCAAAATTCACGAGCATCGAATTTACAAGTCGTCGAAGAGTAGACGAGAGAAAGGTGTAATCTTTTTCTCTCAGAACTGCGCGAAAACTTGTATTCCGGCTCAAAACAACGGGATACATCGTTTTAGATCGAAAGTAGCAAGATTAACGAGCATCGATTTTACAAGTCGTCGAAGAGTAGACGAGAGAAAGGTGTAAACTTTTTCTCTCAGAACTGCGCGAAAACTCGTTTTCGGGCTCCAAACAACGGGATACATTGTTTTAGAGCGAAACTATCAAGACTCACGAGCATCGATTTTACAAGTCGTCGAAGAGTAGACGAGAGAAAGGTGTAAACTTTTTCTCTCAGAACAGCGCGAAAACACGTATTCGGGCTCAAAACAACGGGATACATTGTTTTAGAGCGAAACTATCAAGATTCACGAGCACCGATTTTACAAGTCGTCGCAGAGTAGACGAGAGAAAGTTGTAAATTTTTCTCTCAGAACTGCGCGAAAACTTGTATTCCGGCTCAAAACAACGGAATACATCGTTTTAGATCGAAACTAGCAAGATTAACGAGCATCGATTTTACAAGTCGTCGAAGAGTAGACGAGAGAAAGGTGTAAACTTTTTCTCTCAGAACTGCGCGAAAACTTGTATTCCGGCTCAAAACAACGGGATACATCGTTTTAGATCGAAACTAGCAAGATTCACGAGCATCGATTTTAAAAGTCGTCGAAGAGTAGACAAGAAAAAGGTGTAAACTTTTTCTCTCAGAACTGCGCGAAAACTTGTATTCTGGCTCAAAACAACGGGATACATCGTTTTAGATCGAAACTAGCACGATTAACGGGCATCGATTTTACAAGTCGTCGAAGAGTAGACGAGAGAAAGGTGTAAACTTTTTCTCTCAGAACTGCGCGAAAACTCGTATTCCGGCTCAAAACAACGGGATTCATTGTTTTAGAGCGAAACTATCAATATTCACGAGCATCGATTTTACAAGTCGTCGAAGAGTAGACGAGAGAAAGGTGTAAACTTTTTCTCTCAGAACTGCGCGAAAACTTGTATTCCGGCTGAAAACAACGGGATACATCGTTTTAGATCAAAACTAGCAAGATTACCGAGCATCGATTTTACAAGTCGACGAAGAGTAAACGAGAGAAAGGTGTAAATTTTTCTCTCAGAACTGCGCGAAAACTTGTATTCCGGCTCAAAACAACGGAATACATCGTTTTAGATCGAAACTAGCAAGATTAACGAGCATCGATTTTACAAGTCGTCGAAGAGTAGACGAGTGAAAGGTGTAAACTTTTTCTCTCAGAACTGCGCGAAAACTTGTATTCCGGCTCAAAACAACGGGATACATTGTTTTAGATCGAAACTATCAAGATTCACGAGCATCGATTTTGCAAGTCGTCGAAGAGTAGACGAGAGAAAGGTGTAAACTTTTTCTCTCAGAACTGCGCGAAAACTCGTATTCGGGCTCAAAATAACGGGATACATTGTTTTAGAGCGAAACTATCAAGATTCACGAGCATCGATTTTACAAGTCGTCGAAGAGTAGACGAGAGAAAGGTGTAAACTTTTTCTCTCAGAACTGCGCGAAAACTCGTATTCGGGCTCAAAACAACGGGATACATTGTTTTAGAGCGAAACTATCAAGATTCACGAGCATCGATTTTGCAAGTCGTCGAAGAGTAGAGGAGAGAAAGGTGTAAACTTTTTCTCTCAGAACTGCGTGAAAACTTGTATTCCGGCTCAAAACAACGGGATACATCGTTTTAGATCGAAAGTAGCAAAATTCACGAGCATCGATTTAACAAGTCGTCGAAGAGTAGACGAGAGAAAGTTGTAAACTTTTTCTCTCAGAACTGCGCGAAAACTTGTATTCCGGCTCAAATCATTGAGATACATCGTTTTAGATCAAAACTAGCAAGATTCACGAGCATCGATTTTACATGTCGTAGAAGAGAACGAGGGAAAGGTGTAAACTTTTTCTCTCAGAACTGCGCAAAAACTTGTATTGCGGCTCAAAACAACGGGATACATCGTTTTAGATCAAGACAAGCAAAATTCACGAGCATCGTATTTACAAGTCGTCGAAGAGTAGACGAGAGAAAGGTGTAATCTTTTTCTCTCAGAACTGCGCGAAAACTTGTATTCCGGCTCAAAACAACGGGATACATCGTTTTAGATCGAAAGTAGCAAGATTAACGAGCATCGATTTTACAAGTCGTCGAAGAGTAGACGAGAGAAAGGTGTAAACTTTTTCTCTCAGAACTGCGCGAAAACTCGTTTTCGGGCTCCAAACAACGGGATACATTGTTTTAGAGCGAAACTATCAAGACTCACGAGCATCGATTTTACAAGTCGTCGAAGAGTAGACGAGAGAAAGGTGTAAACTTTTTCTCTCAGAACAGCGCGAAAACTCGTATTTGGGCTCAAAACAACGGGATACATTGTTTTAGAGCGAAACTATCAAGAATCACGAGCATCGATTTTACAAGTCGTCGCAGAGTAGACGAGAGAAAGTTGTAAATTTTTCTCTCAGAACTGCGCGAAAACTTGTATTCCGGCTCAAAACAACGGAATACATCGTTTTAGATCGAAACTAGCAAGATTAACGAGCATCGATTTTACAAGTCGTCGAAGAGTAGACGAGAGAAAGGTGTAAACTTTTTCTCTCAGAACTGCGCAAAAACTTGTATTCCGGCTCAAAACAACGGGATACATCGTTTTAGATCGAAACTAGCAAGATTCACGAGCATCGATTTTAAAAGTCGTCGAAGAGTAGACAAGAAAAAGGTGTAAACTTTTTCTCTCAGAACTGCGCGAAAACTTGTATTCCGGCTCAAAACAACGGGATACATCGTTTTAGATCGAAACTAGCACGATTAACGGGCATCGATTTTACAAGTCGTCGAAGAGTAGACGAGAGAAAGGTGTAAACTTTTTCTCTCAGAACTGCGCGAAAACTCGTTTTCGGGCTCAAAACAACGGGATACATTGTTTTCGAGCGAAACTATCAAGATTCACGAGCATCGATTTTACAAGTCGTCGAAGAGTAGACGAGAGAAAGGTGTAAACTTTTTCTCTCAGAACAGCGCGTAAACGCGTATTCGGGCTCAAAACAACGGGATACATTGTTTTAGAGCGAAACTATCAAGATTCACGAGCATCGATTTTACAAGTCGTCGCAGAGTAGACGAGAGAAAGTTGTAAATTTTTCTCTCAGAACTGCGCGAAAACTTGTATTCCGGCTCAAAACAACGGAATACATCGTTTTAGATCGAAACTAGCAAGATTAACGAGCATCGATTTTACAAGTCGTCGAAGAGTAGACGAGAGAAAGGTGTAAACTATTTCTCTCAGAACTGCGCGAAAACTTGTATTCCGGCTCAAAACAACGGGATACATCGTTTTAGGTCGAAACTAGCAAGATTCTCGAGCATCGATTTTAAAAGTCGTCGAAGAGTAGACAAGAAAAAGGTGTAAACTATTTCTCTCGAACTGCGCAAAAACTTGTATTCTGGCTCAAAACAACGGGATTCATTGTTTTAGATCGAAACTAGCAAGATTCACGAGCATCGATTTTAAAAGTCGTCGAAGAGTAGACAAGAAAAAGGTGTAAACTTTTTCTCTCGAACTGCGCGAAAACTTGTATTCTGGCTCAAAACAACGGGATTCATTGTTTTAGATCGAAACTAGCAAGATTCACGAGCATCGATTTTAAAAGTCGTCGAAGAGTAGACAAGAAAAAGGTGTAAACTATTTCTCTCAGAACTGCGCGAAAACTTGTATTCCGGCTCAAAACAACGGGATACATCGTTTTAGATCGAAACTAGCACGATTAACGGGCATCGATTTTACAAGTCGTCGAAGAGTAGACGAGAGAAAGGTGTAAACTTTTTCTCTCAGAACTGCGCGAAAACTCGTTTTCGGGCTCAAAACAACGGGATACATTGTTTTAGAGCGAAACTATCAAGATTCACGAGCATCGATTTTACAAGTCGTCGAAGAGTAGACGAGAGAAAGGTGTAAACTTTTTCTCTCAGAACAGCGCGAAAACTCGTATTGGGGCTCAAAACAACGGGATACATTGTTTTAGAGCGAAACTATCAAGATTCACGAGCATCGATTTTACAAGTCGTCGCAGAGTAGACGAGAGAAAGTTGTAAATTTTTCTCTCAGAACTGCGCGAAAACTTGTATTCCGGCTCAAAACAACGGAATACATCGTTTTAGATCGAAACTAGCAAGATTAACGAGCATCGATTTTACAAGTCGTCGAAGAGTAGACGAGAGAAAGGTGTAAACTATTTCTCTCAGAACTGCGCGAAAACTTGTATTCCGGCTCAAAACAACGGGATACATCGTTTTAGATCGAAACTAGCAAGATTCACGAGCATCGATTTTAAAAGTCGTCGAAGAGTAGACAAGAAAAAGGTGTAAACTTTTTCTCTCGAACTGCGCGAAAACTTGTATTCCGGCTCAAAACAACGGGATACATCGTTTTAGATCGAAACTAGCAAGATTCACGAGCATCGATTTTAAAAGTCGTCGAAGAGTAGACGAGAGAAAGTTGTAAATTTTTCTCTCAGAACTGCGCGAAAACTTGTATTCCGGCTCAAAACAACGGAATACATCGTTTTAGATCGAAACTAGCAAGATTAACGAGCATCGATTTTACAAGTCGTCGAAGAGTAGACGAGAGAAAGGTGTAAACTTTTTCTCTCAGAACTGCGCGAAAACTTGTATTCCGGCTCAAAACAACGGGATACATCGTTTTAGATCGAAACTAGCAAGATTCACGAGCATCGATTTTAAAAGTCGTCGAAGAGTAGACAAGAAAAAGGTGTAAACTTTTTCTCTCAGAACTGCGCGAAAACTTGTATTCCGGCTCAAAACAACGGGATACATCGTTTTAGATCGAAACTAGCAAGATTCACGAGCATCGATTTTAAAAGTCGTCGAAGAGTAGACAAGAAAAAGGTGTAAACTTTTTCTCTCGAACTGCGCGAAAACTTGTATTCCGGCTCAAAACAACGGGATACATCGTTTTAGATCGAAACTAGCAAGAATCACGAGCATCGATTTTACAAGTCGTCGCAGAGTAGACGAGAGAAAGTTGTAAATTTTTCTCTCAGAACTGCGCGAAAACTTGTATTCCGGCTCAAAACAACGGAATACATCGTTTTAGATCGAAACTAGCAAGATTAACGAGCATCGATTTTACAAGTCGTCGAAGAGTAGACGAGAGAAAGGTGTAAACTTTTTCTCTCAGAACTGCGCGAAAACTTGTATTCCGGCTCAAAACAACGGGATACATCGTTTTAGATCGAAACTAGCAAGATTCACGAGCATCGATTTTAAAAGTCGTCGAAGAGTAGACAAGAAAAAGGTGTAAACTTTTTCTCTCAGAACTGCGCGAAAACTTGTATTCCGGCTCAAAACAACGGGATACATCGTTTTAGATCGAAACTAGCACGATTAACGGGCATCGATTTTACAAGTCGTCGAAGAGTAGACGAGAGAAAGGTGTAAACTTTTTCTCTCAGAACTGCGCGAAAACTCGTTTTCGGGCTCAAAACAACGGGATACATTGTTTTAGAGCGAAACTATCAAGATTCACGAGCATCGATTTTACAAGTCGTCGAAGAGTAGACGAGAGAAAGGTGTAAACTTTTTCTCTCAGAACAGCGCGTAAACGCGTATTCGGGCTCAAAACAACGGGATACATTGTTTTAGAGCGAAACTATCAAGATTCACGAGCATCGATTTTACAAGTCGTCGCAGAGTAGACGAGAGAAAGTTGTAAATTTTTCTCTCAGAACTGCGCGAAAACTTGTATTCCGGCTCAAAACAACGGAATACATCGTTTTAGATCGAAACTAGCAAGATTAACGAGCATCGATTTTACAAGTCGTCGAAGAGTAGACGAGAGAAAGGTGTAAACTATTTCTCTCAGAACTGCGCGAAAACTTGTATTCCGGCTCAAAACAACGGGATACATCGTTTTAGGTCGAAACTAGCAAGATTCTCGAGCATCGATTTTAAAAGTCGTCGAAGAGTAGACAAGAAAAAGGTGTAAACTATTTCTCTCGAACTGCGCAAAAACTTGTATTCTGGCTCAAAACAACGGGATTCATTGTTTTAGATCGAAACTAGCAAGATTCACGAGCATCGATTTTAAAAGTCGTCGAAGAGTAGACAAGAAAAAGGTGTAAACTTTTTCTCTCGAACTGCGCGAAAACTTGTATTCTGGCTCAAAACAACGGGATTCATTGTTTTAGATCGAAACTAGCAAGATTCACGAGCATCGATTTTAAAAGTCGTCGAAGAGTAGACAAGAAAAAGGTGTAAACTATTTCTCTCAGAACTGCGCGAAAACTTGTATTCCGGCTCAAAACAACGGGATACATCGTTTTAGATCGAAACTAGCACGATTAACGGGCATCGATTTTACAAGTCGTCGAAGAGTAGACGAGAGAAAGGTGTAAACTATTTCTCTCAGAACTGCGCGAAAACTTGTATTCCGGCTCAAAACAACGGGATACATCGTTTTAGATCGAAACTAGCAAGATTCACGAGCATCGATTTTAAAAGTCGTCGAAGAGTAGACAAGAAAAAGGTGTAAACTTTTTCTCTCGAACTGCGCGAAAACTTGTATTCCGGCTCAAAACAACGGGATACATCGTTTTAGATCGAAACTAGCAAGATTCACGAGCATCGATTTTAAAAGTCGTCGAAGAGTAGACGAGAGAAAGTTGTAAACTTTTTCTCTCAGAACTGCGCGAAAACTTGTATTCCGGCTCAAAACAACGGGATACATCGTTTTAGATCGAAACTAGCACGATTAACGGGCATCGATTTTACAAGTCGTCGAAGAGTAGACGAGAGAAAGGTGTAAACTTTTTCTCTCAGAACTGCGCGAAAACTCGTATTCCGGCTCAAAACAACGGGATTCATTGTTTTAGAGCGAAACTATCAATATTCGCGAGCATCGATTTTACAAGTCGTCGAAGAGTAGACGAGAGAAAGGTGTAAACTTTTTCTCTCAGAATTGCGCGAAAAATTGTATTCCGGCTCAAAACAACGGGATACATTGTTTTAGATCGAAAGTAGCAAAATTCACGAGCATCGATTTAACAAGTCGTCGAAGAGTAGCAAGAGAAAGTTGTAAACTTTTTCTCTCAGAACTGCGCGAAAACTTGTATTCCGGCTCAAATCATTGAGATACATCGTTTTAAATCAAAACTAGCAAGATTCACGAGCATCGATTTTACATGTCGTAGAAGAGAACGAGGGAAAGGTGTAAACTTTTTCTCTCAGAACTGCGCAAAAACTTGTATTGCGGCTCAAAACAACGGGATACATCGTTTTAGATCGAAACTAGCACGATTAACGAGCATCGATTTTACAAGTCGTCGAAGAGTAGACGAGAGAAAGGTGTAAACTTTTTCTCTCAGAACTGCGCGAAAACTCGTTTTCGGGCTCAAAACAACGGGATACATTGTTTTAGAGCGAAACTATCAAGATTCACGAGCATCGATTTTACAAGTCGTCGAAGAGTAGACGAGAGAAAGTTGTAAATTTTTCTCTCAGAACTGCGCGAAAACTTGTATTCCGGCTCAAAACAACGGAATACATCGTTTTAGATCGAAACTAGCAAGATTAACGAGCATCGATTTTACAAGTCGTCGAAGAGTAGACGAGAGAAAGGTGTAAACTATTTCTCTCAGAACTGCGCGAAAACTTGTATTCCGGCTCAAAACAACGGGATACATCGTTTTAGATCGAAACTAGCAAGATTCACGAGCATCGATTTTAAAGGTCGTCGAAGAGTAGACAAGAAAAAGGTATAAACTTTTTCTCTCGAACTGCGCGAAAACTTGTATTCTGGCTCAAAACAACGGGATACATCGTTTTAGATCGAAACTAGCACGATTAACGGGCATCGATTTTACAAGTCGTCGAAGAGTAGACGAGAGAAAGGTGTAAACTTTTTCTCTCAGAACTGCGCGAAAACTCGTATTCCGGCTCAAAACAACGGGATACATCGTTTTAGATCGAAAGTAGCAAAATTCACGAGCATCGATTTTAGAAGTCGTCGAAGAGTAGACGAGAGAAAGGTGTAAACTTTTTCTCTCAGAACTGCGCGAAAACTTGTATTCCGGCTCAAAACAACGGGATACATCGTTTTAGATCGAAACTAGCACGATTAACGGGCATCGATTTTACAAGTCGTCGCAGAGTAGACGAGAGAAAGGTGAAAATTTTTCTCTCAGAACTGCGCGAAAACTTGTATTCCGGCTCAAAACAACGGAATACATCGTTTTAGATCGAAACTAGCAAGATTAACGAGCATCGATTTTACGAAAATCTTAAGGTTTCCTCTTCCTGCGGTGTTGACAACATTAATTCGAAGTTTTTAATTAATACAAAGTACTATTGTTCCATAATTCTTACTAAATTGTTTGAGCAGTCTCTTGCGACAGGTTGTATTCCCAATGATTGGAAAATTGGGAAGGTGATTCCACTGCATAAGTCCGGAAGTAAACATTCTCCTGATAACTTTAGACCTATATCACTCACTAGTATTCCGTGCAAGATCATGGAACACGTCATATATTCTCATCTCATCTCTTTTTTAGAATCTAACTCCTTTTTCAGCATTGCCCAGCATGGTTTTCGTAAGTCTTTTTCATGCGAAACTCAGCTAATATGTTTCACACATGACCTTCATTGCATCCTTGACCACGGGTCTCAGGCAGATTGCATATTTTTGGACTTCTCGAAAGCGTTTGACACTGTTTCACATGAGCTTCTCTTTCTTAAATTAAGCAATCTTAACATAGACCCTAATGTCCTTGCATGGCTACAATGCTTTCTTTCTAACCGTTCACAATTCGTAACAGCGAACAATATAAACTCTCATTCTTTGCCTGTCCGTTCCGGCGTGCCACAGGGGTCAGTTCTTGGGCCCCTCCTTTTTCTCATCTATATAAATGACTTACCGGCTAACATTTCTTCTTCAATTAATCGTTTTGCCGATGATTGTGTTATTTACCGCGAAATTAAAGATGGTAATGATGTCTCTTGTCTTCAATCTGATATTAACAAGGTTCTTGACTGGTGTTTTACTTGGAACATGCAACTAAACATTAATAAGTGTAAACATGTACGCATTTCTCGTCTCTCTAATGCCCCTTCTTATCACATTAACAACGTGTCTCTCGAAACCGTGTCATGTTATAAATATCTGGGTGTTTACGTTTCTTGTAACCTGTCTTGGAAAACTCACGTTGAATACATAATAAATAACGCTGATCGCATGCTTGGGTACCTTCGCAGAAATTTCTCACGTTCATTTACTTCAATAAAATTATTACTTTATAAAACATTGGTTCGGTCCAAGTTAGAATATGCTGCATCTGTCTGGAGCCCTGGCATCGATTCACTCGTTTCAGATTTGGAAGCTGTACAGAACCGCGCATGCCGTTTCATTCTTTCTAATTATCACCGAACAAGCAGTGTAACCGCCATGAAATCAAGTTTGTCCCTACCACTTCTTTCCCACCGCAGATCAATAGCCTCATTGTGTCTCTTTCATAAAATTTACCACAACAGCTTTCTCAATCCTAAGTTACTGTCTAGACCATGTTACATATCAGCACGCGTTGATCACCGTCATAAAGTTGGAATCCCATCTTGTCACACCAAATGTTTTCATGATTCATTCATACCCCGAACTTGTGTCAGCTGGAATCACCTCCCCCACGACATCGCAGGTATTTCCGATAACAATGCATTTCGTAAAGTTCTTAATGTTTCTTTCTGAGTATGTGTCGTTTATTACTGTATAAAAATTGCCTTTTTACTGTCTACACACTGTTAAAATATATCCCCACTGCATTCTAATCTTATTGCTTTCCTGTGTTTTCACTTTTTATGTATTCCTGGTTTATTTTTGTTTTCCCTATTGTTGTTGCTGTTTAGGTTGAATTTTTATGTATTCCCACTCCCCTCTGTAATGCCTTCGGGCCCTGAGGGTACAATAAATAAATAAATAATTAAATAAGAGTAGACGAGAGAAAGGTGTAAACTTTTTCTCGCAGAACTGCGCGAAAACTTGTATTCCGTTTCAAATAATTGAGATACATCGCTTTAAATCGAAACTAGCAAGATTCACGAGCATCGATTTTACATGTCGTCGAAGAGAACGAGAGAAAGGTGTAAACTTTTTCTCTCAGAACTGCGCAAAAATTTGTATTCCGGCTCAAAACAACGGAATACATCGTTTTAGATCGAAAGTCGCAAAATTCACGAGCATCGATTTAACAAGTCGTCGAAGAGTAGACGAGAGAAAGGTGTAAACTTTTTCTCTCAGAACTGCGCGAAAACTCGTATTCCGGCTCAAAACAACGGGGTAAATTGTTTTAGAGCGAAACTATCAAAATTCACGTGCATCGATTTTACAAGTCGTCGAAGAGTAGACGAGAGAAAGGTGTAAACGTTTTCTCTCAGAACTGCGCGAAAAATTGTATTCCGGCTCAAAACAACGGGATACATCGTTTTAGATCGAAACTAGCAAGATTAACGAGCATCGATTTTACGAGTCGTCGAAGAGTAGACGAGAGAAAGGTGTAAACTTTTTCTCTCAGAACTGCGCGAAAACTTGTATTCCGGCTCAAAACAACGGGATACATCGTTTTAGATCGAAACTATCAATATTCACGAGCATCGATTTTACAAGTCGTCGAAGAGTAGACGAGAGAAAGGTGTAAACTTTTTCTCTCAGAACTGCGCGAAAACTTGTATTCCGGCTGAAAACAACGGGATACATTGTTTTAGATCGAAACTAGCAAGATTACCGAGCATCGATTTTACAAGTCGACGAAGAGTAAACGAGAGAAAGGTGTAAATTTTTCTCTCAGAACTGCGCGAAAACTTGTATTCCAGCTCAAAACAACGGAATACATCGTTTTAGATCGAAACTAGCAAGATTAACGAGCATCGATTTTACAAGTCGTCGAAGAGTAGACGAGAGAAGGGTGTAAACTTTTTCTCTCAGAACTGCGCGAAAACTTGTATTCCGGCTCAAAACAACGGGATACATTGTTTTAGATCGAAACTATCAAGATTCACGAGCATCGATTTTGCAAGTCGTCGAAGAGTAGACGAGAGAAAGGTGTAAACTTTTTCTCTCAGAACTGCGCGAAAACTCGTATTCGGGCTCAAAATAACGGGATACATTGTTTTAGAGCGAAACTATCAAGATTCACGAGCATCGATTTTACAAGTCGTCGAAGAGTAGACGAGAGAAAGGTGTAAACTTTTTCTCTCAGAACTGCGCGAAAACTCGTATTCGGGCTCAAAACAACGGGATACATTGTTTTAGAGCGAAACTATCAAGATTCACGAGCATCGATTTTACAAGTCGTCGAAGAGTAGAGGAGAGAAAGGTGTAAACTTTATTCTCAGAACTGCGCGAAAACTTGTATTCCGGCTCAAAACACTGGGATACATCGTTTTAGATTGAAACTAGCAAGATTCACGAGCATCGATTTTACAAGCCGTCGAAGAGTAGACGAGAGAAAGGTGTAAACTTTTTCTTTCAGAACTGCGCAAAAACTCGTTTTCGGGCTCAAAACAACGGGATACATTGTTTTAGAGCGAAACTATCAAGATTCACGAGCATCGATTTTACAAGTCGTCGAAGAGTAGACGAGAGAAAGGTGTAAACTTTTTCTCTCAGAACAGCGCGAAAACTCGTATTCGGGCTCAAAACAACGGGATACATTGTTTTAGAGCGAAACTATCAAGATTCACGAGCATCGATTTCACAAGTCGTCGAAGAGTAGACGAGAGAAAGGTGTAAACGTTTTCTCTCAGAACTGCGCGAAAACTCGTATTCCGGCTCAACACAACGGGGTAAATTGTTTTAGAGCGAAACTATCAAAATTCACGAGCATCGATTTTACAAGTCGTCGCAGAGTAGACGAGAGAAAGGTGTAAATTTTTCTCTCAGAACTGCGCGAAAACTTGTATTCCGGCTCAAAACAACGGAATACATCGTTTTAGATCGAAACTAGCAAGATTAACGAGCATCGATTTTACAAGTCGTCGAAGAGTAGACGAGAGAAAGGTGTAAACTTTTTCTCTCAGAACTGCGCGAAAACTTGTATTCCGGCTCAAAACAACGGGATACATCGTTTTAGATCGAAACTATCAAGATTCACGAGCATCGATTTCACAAGTCGTCGAAGAGTAGACGAGAGAAAGGTGTAAACTTTTTCTCTCAGAACTGCGCGAAAACTTGTATTCCGGCTCAAAACAACGGGATACATCGTTTTAGATCGAAACTATCAATATTCACGAGCATCGATTTTACAAGTCGTCGAAGAGTAGACGAGAGAAAGGTGTAAACTTTTTCTCTCAGAACTGCGCGAAAACTTGTATTCCGGCTGAAAACAACGGGATACATTGTTTTAGATCGAAACTAGCAAGATTACCGAGCATCGATTTTACAAGTCGACGAAGAGTAAACGAGAGAAAGGTGTAAATTTTTCTCTCAGAACTGCGCGAAAACTTGTATTCCGGCTCAAAACAACGGAATACATCGTTTTAGATCGAAACTAGCAAGATTAACGAGCATCGATTTTACAAGTCGTCGAAGAGTAGACGAGAGAAGGGTGTAAACTTTTTCTCTCAGAACTGCGCGAAAACTTGTATTCCGGCTCAAAACAACGGGATACATTGTTTTAGATCGAAACTATCAAGATTCACGAGCATCGATTTTGCAAGTCGTCGAAGAGTAGACGAGAGAAAGGTGTAAACTTTTTCTCTCAGAACTGCGCGAAAACTCGTATTCGGGCTCAAAATAACGGGATACATTGTTTTAGAGCGAAACTATCAAGATTCACGAGCATCGATTTTACAAGTCGTCGAAGAGTACACGAGAGAAAGGTGTAAACTTTTTCTCTCAGAACTGCGCGAAAACTCGTATTCGGGCTCAAAACAACGGGATACATTGTTTTAGAGCGAAACTATCAAGATTCACGAGCATCGATTTTACAAGTCGTCGAAGAGTAGAGGAGAGAAAGGTGTAAACTTTATTCTCAGAACTGCGCGAAAACTTGTATTCCGGCTCAAAACACTGGGATACATCGTTTTAGATTGAAACTGGCAAGATTCACGAGCATCGATTTTACAAGCCGTCGAAGAGTAGACGAGAGAAAGGTGTAAACTTTTTCTTTCAGAACTGCGCAAAAACTCGTTTTCGGGCTCAAAACAACGGGATACATTGTTTTAGAGCGAAACTATCAAGATTCACGAGCATCGATTTTACAAGTCGTCGAAGAGTAGACGAGAGAAAGGTGTAAACTTTTTCTCTCAGAACAGCGCGAAAACTCGTATTCGGGCTCAAAACAACGGGATACATTGTTTTAGAGCGAAACTATCAAGATTCACGAGCATCGATTTTACAAGTCGTCGCAGAGTAGACGAGAGAAAGTTGTAAATTTTTCTCTCAGAACTGCGCGAAAACTTGTATTCCGGCTCAAAACAACGGAATACATCGTTTTAGATCAAAACTAGCAAGATTAACAAGCATCGATTTTACAAGTCGTCGAAGAGTAGACGAGAGAAAGGTGTAAACTTTTTCTCTCAGAACTGCGCGAAAACTTGTATTCCGGCTCAAAACAACGGGATACATCGTTTTAGATCGAAACTAGCAAGATTCACGAGCATCGATTTTACAAGTCGTCGAAGAGTAGACGAGAAAAAGGTGTAAACTTTTTCTCAGAACTGCGCGAAAACTTGTATTCCGGCTCAAAACAACGGTATACATCGTTTTAGATCGAAACTAGCACGATTAACGAGCATCAATTTTACAAGTCGTCGAAGAGTAGACGAGAGAAAGGGGTAAACTTTTTCTCTCAGAACTGCGCGAAAATTGGTATTCCGGCTCAAAACAACGGGATTCATTGTTTTAGAAAGAAACTATCAAGATTCACGAGCATCGATTTTACAAGTCGTCGAAGAGTAGACAAGAAAAAGGTGTAAACGTTTTCTCTCAGAACTGCGCGAAAACTTGTATTCCGGCTCAAAACAACGGGATACATCGTTTTAGATCGAAACTAGCAAGATTCACGAGCATCGATTTTAAAAGTCGTCGAAGAGTAGACAAGAAAAAGGTGTAAACTTTTTCTCTCAGAACTGCGCGAAAACTTTTATTCCGGCTCAAAACAAAGGATACATTGTTTTAGATCGAAACTAGCAAGATTAACGGGCATCGATTTTACAAGTCGTCGAAGAGTAGACAAGAAAAAGGTGTAAACTTTTTCTCTCAGAACTGCGCGAAAACTTGTATTCCGGCTCAAAACAACGGGATACATCGTTTTAGATCGAAACTAGCAAGATTCACGAGCATCGATTTTAAAAGTCGTCGAAGAGTAGACAAGAAAAAGGTGTAAACTTTTTCTCTCAGAACTGCGCGAAAACTTGTATTCCGGCTCAAAACAACGGGATACATCGTTTTAGATCGAAACTAGCAAGATTAACGGGCATCGATTTTACAAGTCGTCGAAGAGTAGACAAGAAAAAGGTGTAAACGTTTTATCTCAGAACTGCGCGAAAACTTGTATTCCGGCTCAAAACAACGGGATACATTGTTTTAGATCGAAACTAGCAAGATTCACGAGCATCGATTTTAAAAGTCGTCGAAGAGTAGACAAGAGAAAGGTGTAAACTTTTTCTCTCAGAACTGCCGCGAAAACTTGTATTCCGGCTCAAAACAACGGGATACATCGTTTTAGATTGAAACTATCAATATTCACGAGCATCGATTTTACAAGTCGTCGAAGAGTAGACAAGAAAAAGGTGTAAACGTTTTCTCTCAGAACTGCCGCGAAAACTTGTATTCCGGCTCAAAACAACGGGATACATCGTTTTAGATCGAAACTAGCAAGATTAACGGGCATCGATTTTAAAAGTCGTCGAAGAGTAGACAAGAAAAAGGTGTAAACTTTTTCTCTCAGAACTGCCGCGAAAACTTGTATTCCGGCTCAAAACAACGGGATACATCGTTTTAGATCGAAACTAGCAAGATTAACGGGCATCGATTTTACAAGTCGTCGAAGAGTAGACGAGAGAAAGGTGTAAACTTTTTCTCTCAGAACTGCGCGAAAACTCGTATTCCGGCTCAAAACAACGGGATTCATTGTTTTAGAGCGAAACTATCAATATTCACGAGCATCAATTTTACAAGTCGTCGAACAGTAGACGAGAGAAAGGTGTAAACTTTTTCTCTCAGAACTGCGCGAAAAATTGTACTCCGGCTCAAAACAACGGCATACATTGTTTTAGATCGAAAGTAGCAAAATTCACGAGCATCGATTTAACAAGTCGTCGAAGAGTAGACGAGAGAAAGTTGTAAACTTTTTCTCTCAGAACTGCGCGAAAACTCGTATTCCGGCTCAAAACAACGGGATTCATTGTTTTAGAGCGAAACTATCAATATTCACGAGCATCGATTTTACAAGTCGTCGAACAGTAGACGAGAGAAAGGTGTAAACTTTTTCTCTCAGAACTGCGCGAAAAATTGTACTCCGGCTCAAAACAACGGGATACATCGTTTTAGATCGAAAGCAGCAAAATTCACGAGCATCGATTTTACATTTTGTAGAAGAGAACGAGGGAAAGGTGTAAACTTTTTCTCTCAGAACTGCGCAAAAACTTGTATTGCGGCTCAAAACAACGGGATACATCGTTTTAGATCAAGACAAGCAAAATTCACGAGCATCGATTTTACAAGTCGTCGAAGAGTAGACGAGAGAAAGGTGTAAACTTTTTCTCTCAGAACTGCGCGAAAACTTGTATTCCGGCTCAAAACAACGGGATACATCGTTTTAGATCGAAAGTAGCAAGGTTAACGAGCATCGAGTTTACAAGTCGTCGAAGAGTAGACGAGAGAAAGGTGTAAACTTTTTTTCTCAGAACTGCGCGAAAACATGTATTCCGGCTCAAAACAACGGGATACATTGTTTTAGATCGAAACTATCAAGATTCACGAGCATCGATTTTGCAAGTCGTCGAAGAGTAGACGAGAGAAAGGTGTAAACTTTTTCTCTCAGAACTGCGCGAAAACTCGTATTCGGGCTCAAAACAACGGGATACGTCGTTTTAGATCGAAACTAGCAAGATTCACGAGCATCGATTTTAAAAGTCGTCGAAGAGTAGACGAGAGAAAGGTGTAAACTTTTTCTCTCAGAACTGCGCGAAAACTCGTATTCGGGCTCAAAACAACGGGATACATTGTTTTAGAGCGAAACTATCAAGATTCACGAGCATCGATTTTACAAGTCGTCGAAGAGTAGAGGAGAGAAAGGTGTAAACTTTATTCTCAGAACTGCGCGAAAACTTGTATTCTGGCTCAAAACAACGGGATTCATTGTTTTAGAGCGAAACTATCAATATTCACGAGCATCGATTTTACAAGTCGTCGAAGAGTAGACGAGAGAAAGGTGTAAACTTTTTCTCTCAGAACTGCGCGAAAACTCGTATTCCGGCTCAAAACAACGGGATTCATTGTTTTAGAGCGAAACTATCAATATTCACGAGCATCGATTTTACAAGTCGTCGAAGAGTAGACGAGAGAAAGGTGTAAACTTTTTCTCTCAGAACTGCGCGAAAAATTGTACTCCGGGTCAAAACAACGGGATACATCGTTTTAGATCGAAAGTAGCAAAATTCACGAGCATCGATTTAACAAGTCGTCGAAGAGTAGACGAGAGAAAGTTGTAAACTTTTTCTCTCAGAACTGCGCGAAAACTTGTATTCCGGCTCAAATCATTGAGATACATCGTTTTAGATCAAAACTAGCAAGATTCACGAGCATCGATTTTACATGTCGTAGAAGAGAACGAGGGAAAGGTGTAAACTTTTTCTCTCAGAACTGCGCAAAAACTTGTATTGCGGCTCAAAACAACGGGATACATCGTTTTAGATCAAGACAAGCAAAATTCACGAGCATCGATTTTACAAGTCGTCGAAGAGTAGACGAGAGAAAGGTGTAAACTTTTTCTCTCAGAACTGCGCGAAAACTTGTATTCCGGCTCAAAACAACGGGATACATCGTTTTAGAGCGAAATTATCAAGATTCACGAGCATCGATTTTACAAGTCGTCGAAAAGTAGACGAGAGAAAGGTGTAAACTTTTTCTCTCAGAACTGCGCGAAAACTTGTATTCCGGCTCAAAACACTGGGATACATCGTTTTAGATTGAAACTAGCAAGATTCACGAGCATCGATTTTACAAGTCGTCGCAGAGTAGACGAGAGAAAGGTGTAAATTTTTCTCTCAGAACTGCGCGAAAACTTGTATTCCGGCTCAAAACAACGGAATACATCGTTTTAGATCGAATCTAGCAAGATTAACGAGCATCGATTTTACAAGTCGTCGAAGAGTAGACGAGAGAAAGGTGTAAACTTTTTCTCTCAGAACTGCGCGAAAACTCGTATTCCGGCTCAAAACAACGGGATTCATTGTTTTAGAGCGAAACTATCAATATTCACGAGCATCGATTTTACAAGTCGTCGAAGAGTAGACGAGAGAAAGGTGTAAACTTTTTCTCTCAGAACTGCGCGAAAAATTGTACTCCGGCTCAAAACAACGGGATACATCGTTTTAGATCGAAAGTAGCAAAATTCACGAGCATCGATTTAACAAGTCGTCGAAGAGTAGACGAGAAAAAGTTGTAAACTTTTTCTCTCAGAACTGCGCGAAAACTTGTATTCCGGCTCAAATCATTGAGATACATCGTTTTAGATCAAAACTAGCAAGATTCACGAGCATCGATTTTACATGTCGTAGAAGAGAACGAGGGAAAGGTGTAAACTTTTTCTCTCAGAACTGCGCAAAAACTTGTATTGCGGCTCAAAACAACGGGATACATCGTTTTAGATCAAGACAAGCAAAATTCACGAGCATCGATTTTACAACGCGTCGAAGAGTAGACGAGAGAAAGGTGTAAACTTTTTCTCTCAGAACTGCGCGAAAACTTGTATTCCGGCTCAAAACAACGGGATACATCGTTTTAGATCGAAAGTAGCAAGATTAACGAGCATCGATTTTACAAGTCGTCGAAGAGTAGACGAGAAAAAGGTGTAAACTTTTTCTGTCAGAACTGCGCGAAAACTCGTTTTCGGGCTCAAAACAACGGGATTCATTGTTTTAGAGCGAAACTATCAATATTCACGAGCATCGATTTTACAAGTCGTCGAAGAGTAGACGAGAGAAAGGTGTAAACTTTTTCTCTCAGAACAGCGCGAAAACTCGTATTCGGGCTCAAAACAACGGGATACATCGTTTTAGATCGAAAGTAGCAAAATTCACGAGCATCGATTTAACAAGTCGTCGAAGAGTAGACGAGAGAAAGGTGTAAACTTTTTCTCTCAGAACTGCGCGAAAACTTGTATTCCGGCTCAAATCATTGAGATACATCGTTTTAGATCAAAACTAGCAAGATTCACGAGCATCGATTTTACATGTAGAAGAGAACGAGGGAAAGGTGTAAACTTTTTCTCTCAGAACTGCGCAAAAACTTGTATTGCGGCTCAAAACAACGGGATACGTCGTTTTAGATCGAAACTAGCAAAATTCACGTGCATCGATTTCACAAGTCGTCGAAGAGTAGACGAGAGAAACGTGTAAACTTTTTCTCTCAGGACTGCGAGAAAACTTTTATTTCGGCTCAAAACAACGGAATACATCGTTTTAGATCGAAACTAGCAAGATTCACCAGCATCGATTTTACAAGTCGTCGAAGAGTAGACGAGAAAAAGGTGTAAACTTTTTCTCTCAGAACTGCGCGAAAACTTGTATTCCGGCTCAAAACAACGGAATACATCGTTTTAGATCGAAACTAGCAAGATTAACGAGCATCGATTTTACAAGTCGTCGAAGAGTAGACGAGAGAAAGGTGTAAACTTTTTCTCTCAGAACTGCGCGAAAACTTGTATTCCGGCTCAAGACAACGGGATACATCGTTTTAGATTGAAACTATCAAGATTCACGAGCATCGATTTTACAAGTCGTCACAGAGTAGACGAGAGAAAGGTGTAAATTTTTCTCTCAGAACTGCGCGAAAACTTGTATTCCGGCTCAAAAGAACAGAATACATCGTTTTAGATCGAAACTAGCAAGATTAACGAGCATCGATTTTACAAGTCGTCGAAGAGTAGACGAGAGAAAGGTGTAAACTTTTTCTCTCAGAACTGCGCGAAAACTTGTATTCCAGCTCAAAACAACGGGATACATCGTTTTAGATCGAAACTAGCACAATTAACGAGCATCGATTTTACAAGTCGTCGAAGAGTAGACGAGAGATAGGTGTAAACTTTTTCTCTCAGAACTGCGCGAAAACTTGTATTCCGGCTCAAAACAACGGGATACATCGTTTTAGATCGAAACTAGCAAGATTCACGAGCAACGATTTTACAAGTCGTTGCAGAGTAGACGAGAGAAAGGTGTAAATTTTTCTCTCAGAACTGCGCGAAAACTAGTATTCCGGCTCAAAACAACGAAATACATTGTTTTAGATCGAAACTATCAAGATTCACGAGCATCGATTTTACAAGTCGTCGAAGAGTAGACGAGAGAAAGGTGTAAACGTTTTCTCTCAGAACTGCGCGAAAACTCGTATTCCGGCTCAAAACAACGGGGTAAATTGTTTTAGAGCGAAACTATCAAAATTCACGAGCATCGATTTTACAAGTCGTCGCAGAGTAGACGAGAGAAAGGTGTAAATTTTTCTCTCAGAACTGCGCGAAAACTTGTATTCCGGCTCAAAACAACGGAATACATCGTTTTAGATCGAAACTAGCAAGATTAACGAGCATCGATTTTACAAGTCGTCGAAGAGTAGACGAGAGAAAGGTGTAAACTTTTTCTCTCAGAACTGCGCGAAAACTTGTATTCCGGCTCAAAACAACGGGATACATCGTTTTAGATCGAAACTATCAAGATTCACGAGCATCGATTTCACAAGTCGTCGAAGAGTAGACGAGAGAAAGGTGTAAACTTTTTCTCTCAGAACTGCGCGAAAACTTGTATTCCGGCTCAAATAATTGAGATACATCGCTTTAGATCGAAACTAGCAAGATTCACGAGCATCGATTTTACATGTCGTCGAAGAGAACGAGTAAAAGGTGTAAACTTTTTCTCTCAGAACTGCGAAAAATTTGTATTCCGGCTCAAAACAACGGGATACATCGTTTTAGATCGAAACTAGCACAATTAACGAGCATCGATTTTACAAGTCGTCGAAGAGTAGACGAGAGATAGGTGTAAACTTTTTCTCTCAGAACTGCGCGAAAACTTGTATTCCGGCTCAAAACAACGGGATACATCGTTTTAGATCGAAACTAGCAAGATTCACGAGCATCGATTTTAAAAGTCGTCGAAGAGTAGACAAGAAAAAGGTGTAAACATTTTTCTCTCAGAACTGCGCGAAAACTTGTATTCTGGCTCAAAACAACGGGATACATCGTTTTAGATCGAAACTAGCACGATTAACGGGCATCGATTTTACAAGTCGTCGAAGAGTAGACGAGAGAAAGGTGTAAACTTTTTCTCTCAGAACTGCGCGAAAACTCGTATTCCGGCTCAAAACAACGGGATTCATTGTTTTAGAGCGAAACTATCAATATTCACGAGCATCGATTTTACAAGTCGTCGAAGAGTAGACGAGAGAAAGGTGACAACTTTTTCTCTCAGAACTGCGCGAAAAATTGTATTCCGGCTCAAAACAACGGGATACATCGTTTTAGATCGAAAGTAGCAAAATTCACGAGCATCGATTTAACAAGTCGTCGAAGAGTAGACCAGAGAAAGGTGTAAACTTTTTCTCTCAGAACTGCGCGAAAACTTGTATTCCGGCTCAAATCATTGAGATACATCGTTTTAGATCAAAACTAGCAAGATTCACGAGCATCGATTTTACATGTAGAAGAGAACGAGGGAAAGGTGTAAACTTTTTCTCTCAGAACTGCGCAAAAACTTGTATTGCGGCTCAAAACAACGGGATACGTCGTTTTAGATCGAAACTAGCAAAATTCACGTGCATCGATTTCACAAGTCGTCGAAGAGTAGACGAGAGAAACGTGTAAACTTTTTCTCTCAGGACTGCGAGAAAACTTTTATTTCGGCTCAAAACAACGGGATACATCGTTTTAGATCGAAACTAGCAAGATTCACGAGCATCGATTTTACAAGTCGTCGAAGAGTAGACGAGAAAAAGGTGTAAACTTTTTCTCTCAGAACTGCGCGAAAACTTGTATTCCGGCTCAAAACAACGGAATACATCGTTTTAGATCGAAACTAGCAAGATTAACGAGCATCGATTTTACAAGTCGTCGAAGAGTAGACGAGAGAAAGGTGTAAACTTTTTCTCTCAGAACTGCGCGAAAACTTGTATTCCGGCTCAAGACAACGGGATACATCGTTTTAGATTGAAACTATCAAGATTCACGAGCATCGATTTTACAAGTCGTCACAGAGTAGACGAGAGAAAGGTGTAAATTTTTCTCTCAGAACTGCGCGAAAACTTGTATTCCGGCTCAAAAGAAAGGAATACATCGTTTTAGATCGAAACTAGCAAGATTAACGAGCATCGATTTTACAAGTCGTCGAAGAGTAGACGAGAGAAAGGTGTAAACTTTTTCTCTCAGAACTGCGCGAAAACTTGTATTCCAGCTCAAAACAACGGGATACATCGTTTTAGATCGAAACTAGCACAATTAACGAGCATCGATTTTACAAGTCGTCGAAGAGTAGACGAGAGATAGGTGTAAACTTTTTCTCTCAGAACTGCGCGAAAACTTGTATTCCGGCTCAAAACAACGGGATACATCGTTTTAGATCGAAACTAGCAAGATTCACGAGCAGCGATTTTACAAGTCGTTGCAGAGTAGACGAGAGAAAGGTGTAAATTTTTCTCTCAGAACTGCGCGAAAACTAGTATTCCGGCTCAAAACAACGAAATACATTGTTTTAGATCGAAACTATCAAGATTCACGAGCATCGATTTTACAAGTCGTCGAAGAGTAGACGAGAGAAAGGTGTAAACGTTTTCTCTCAGAACTGCGCGAAAACTCGTATTCCGGCTCAAAACAACGGGGTAAATTGTTTTAGAGCGAAACTATCAAAATTCACGAGCATCGATTTTACAAGTCGTCGCAGAGTAGACGAGAGAAAGGTGTAAATTTTTCTCTCAGAACTGCGCGAAAACTTGTATTCCGGCTCAAAACAACGGAATACATCGTTTTAGATCGAAACTAGCAAGATTAACGAGCATTGATTTTACAAGTCGTCGAAGAGTAGACGAGAGAAAGGTGTAAACTTTTTCTCTCAGAACTGCGCGAAAACTTGTATTCCGGCTCAAAACAACGGGATACATCGTTTTAGATAGAAACTATCAAGATTCACGAGCATCGATTTCACAAGTCGTCGAAGAGTAGACGAGAGAAAGGTGTAAACTTTTTCTCTCAGAACTGCGCGAAAACTTGTATTCCGGCTCAAATAATTGAGATACATCGCTTTAGATCGAAACTAGCAAGATTCACGAGCATCGATTTTACATGTCGTCGAAGAGAACGAGTAAAAGGTGTAAACTTTTTCTCTCAGAACTGCGAAAAATTTGTATTCCGGCTCAAAACAACGGGATACATCGTTTTAGATCGAAACTAGCACAATTAACGAGCATCGATTTTACAAGTCGTCGAAGAGTAGACGAGAGATAGGTGTAAACTTTTTCTCTCAGAACTGCGCGAAAACTTGTATTCCGGCTCAAAACAACGGGATACATCGTTTTAGATCGAAACTAGCAAGATTCACGAGCATCGATTTTAAAAGTCGTCGAAGAGTAGACAAGAAAAAGGTGTAAACATTTTTCTCTCAGAACTGCGCGAAAACTTGTATTCTGGCTCAAAACAACGGGATACATCGTTTTAGATCGAAACTAGCACGATTAACGGGCATCGATTTTACAAGTCGTCGAAGAGTAGACGAGAGAAAGGTGTAAACTTTTTCTCTCAGAACTGCGCGAAAACTCGTATTCCGGCTCAAAACAACGGGATTCATTGTTTTAGAGCGAAACTATCAATATTCACGAGCATCGATTTTACAAGTCGTCGAAGAGTAGACGAGAGAAAGGTGACAACTTTTTCTCTCAGAACTGCGCGAAAAATTGTATTCCGGCTCAAAACAACGGGATACATCGTTTTAGATCGAAAGTAGCAAAATTCACGAGCATCGATTTAACAAGTCGTCGAAGAGTAGACCAGAGAAAGGTGTAAACTTTTTCTCTCAGAACTGCGCGAAAACTTGTATTCCGGCTCAAATCATTGAGATACATCGTTTTAGATCAAAACTAGCAAGATTCACGAGCATCGATTTTACATGTAGAAGAGAACGAGGGAAAGGTGTAAACTTTTTCTCTCAGAACTGCGCAAAAACTTGTATTGCGGCTCAAAACAACGGGATACATCGTTTTAGATCAAGACAAGCAAAATTCACGAGCATCGATTTTACAAGTCGTCGAAGAGTAGACGAGAGAAATGTGTAAACTTTTTCTCTCAGAACTGCGCGAAAACTTGTATTCCGGCTCAAAACAACGGGATACATCGTTTTAGATCGAAACTAGCAAAATTCACGTGCATCGATTTCACAAGTCGTCGAAGAGTAGACGAGAGAAACGTGTAAACTTTTTCTCTCAGGACTGCGAGAAAACTTTTATTTCGGCTCAAAACAACGGGATACATCGTTTTAGATCGAAACTAGCAAGATTCACGAGCATCGATTTTACAAGTCGTCGAAGAGTAGACGAGAAAAAGGTGTAAACTTTTTCTCTCAGAACTGCGCGAAAACTTGTATTCCGGCTCAAAACAATGGAATACATCGTTTTAGATCGAAACTAGCAAGATTAACGAGCATCGATTTTACAAGTCGTCGAAGAGTAGACGAGAGAAAGGTGTAAACTTTTTCTCTCAGAACTGCGCGAAAACTTGTATTCCGGCTCAAGACAACGGGATACATCGTTTTAGATCGAAACTATCAAGATTCACGAGCATCGATTTTACAAGTCGTCACAGAGTAGACGAGAGAAAGGTGTAAATTTTTCTCTCAGAACTGCGCGAAAACTCGTATTCCGGCTCAAAACAACGGGGTAAATTGTTTTAGAGCGAAACTATCAAAATTCACGAGCATCGATTTTACAAGTCGTCGCAGAGTAGACGAGAGAAAGGTGTAAATTTTTCTCTCAGAACTGCGCGAAAACTTGTATTCCGGCTCAAAACAACGGAATACATCGTTTTAGATCGAAACTAGCAAGATTAACGAGCATCGATTTTACAAGTCGTCGAAGAGTAGACGAGAGAAAGGTGTAAACTTTTTCTCTCAGAACTGCGCGAAAACTTGTATTCCGGCTCAAAACAACGGGATACATCGTTTTAGATCGAAACTATCAAGATTCACGAGCATCGATTTCACAAGTCGTCGAAGAGTAGACGAGAGAAAGGTGTAAACTTTTTCTCTCAGAACTGCGCGAACACTTGTATTCCGGCTCAAATAATTGAGATACATCGCTTTAGATCGAAACTAGCAAGATTCACGAGCATCGATTTTACATGTCGTCGAAGAGAACGAGTAAAAGGTGTAAACTTTTTCTCTCAGAACTGCGAAAAATTTGTATTCCGGCTCAAAACAACGGGATACATCGTTTTAGATCGAAACTAGCACAATTAACGAGCATCGATTTTACAAGTCGTCGAAGAGTAGACGAGAGATAGGTGTAAACTTTTTCTCTCAGAACTGCGCGAAAAATTGTATTCCGGCTCAAAACAACGGGATACATCGTTTTAGATCGAAACTAGCAAGATTCACGAGCATCGATTTTAAAAGTCGTCGAAGAGTAGACAAGAAAAAGGTGTAAACATTTTTCTCTCAGAACTGCGCGAAAACTTGTATTCTGGCTCAAAACAACGGGATACATCGTTTTAGATCGAAACTAGCACGATTAACGGGCATCGATTTTACAAGTCGTCGAAGAGTAGACGAGAGAAAGGTGTAAACTTTTTCTCTCATTTCTGCGCGAAAACTCGTATTCCGGCTCAAAACAACGGGATTCATTGTTTTAGAGCGAAACTATCAATATTCACTAGCATCGATTTTACAAGTCGTCGAAGAGTAGACGAGAGAAAGGTGACAACTTTTTCTCTCAGAACTGCGCGAAAAATTGTATTCCGGCTCAAAACAACGGGATACATCGTTTTAGATCGAAAGTAGCAAAATTCACGAGCATCGATTTAACAAGTCGTCGAAGAGTAGACCAGAGAAAGGTGTAAACTTTTTCTCTCAGAACTGCGCGAAAACTTGTATTCCGGCTCAAATCATTGAGATACATCGTTTTAGATCAAAACTAGCAAGATTCACGAGCATCGATTTTACATGTAGAAGAGAACGAGGGAAAGGTGTAAACTTTTTCTCTCAGAACTGCGCAAAAACTTGTATTGCGGCTCAAAACAACGGGATACATCGTTTTAGATCAAGACAAGCAAAATTCACGAGCATCGATTTTACAAGTCATCGAAGAGTAGACGAGAGAAATGTGTAAACTTTTTCTCTCAGAACTGCGCGAAAACTTGTATTCCGGCTCAAAACAACGGGATACATCGTTTTAGATCGAAACTAGCAAAATTCACGTGCATCGATTTCACAAGTCGTCGAAGACTAGACGAGAGAAACGTGTAAACTTTTTCTCTCAGGACTGCGAGAAAACTTTTATTTCGGCTCAAAACAACGGGATACATCGTTTTAGATCGAAACTAGCAAGATTCACGAGCATCGATTTTACAAGTCGTCGAAGAGTAGACGAGAAAAAGGTGTAAACTTTTTCTCTCAGAACTGCGCGAAAACTTGTATTCCGGCTCAAAACAACGGAATACATCGTTTTAGATCGAAACTAGCAAGATTAACGAGCATCGATTTTACAAGTCGTCGAAGAGTAGACGAGAGAAAGGTGTAAACTTTTTCTCTCAGAACTGCGCGAAAACTTGTATTCCGGCTCAAGACAACGGGATACATCGTTTTAGATCGAAACTATCAAGATTCACGAGCATCGATTTTACAAGTCGTCGCAGAGTAGACGAGAGAAAGGTGTAAATTTTTCTCTCAGAACTGCGCGAAAACTTGTATTCCGGCTCAAAAGAACGGAATACATCGTTTTAGATCGAAACTAGCAAGATTAACGAGCATCGATTTTACAAGTCGTCGAAGAGTAGACGAGAGAAAGGTGTAAACTTTTTCTCTCAGAACTGCGCGAAAACTTGTATTCCAGCTCAAAACAACGGGATACATCGTTTTAGATCGAAACTAGCACAATTAACGAGCATCGATTTTACAAGTCGTCGAAGAGTAGACGAGAGATAGGTGTAAACTTTTTCTCTCAGAACTGCGCGAAAACTTGTATTCCGGCTCAAAACAACGGGATACATCGTTTTAGATCGAAACTAGCAAGATTCACGAGCAACGATTTTACAAGTCGTTGCAGAGTAGACGAGAGAAAGGTGTAAATTTTTCTCTCAGAACTGCGCGAAAACTAGTATTCCGGCTCAAAACAACGAAATACATTGTTTTAGATCGAAACTATCAAGATTCACGAGCATCGATTTTACAAGTCGTCGAAGAGTAGACGAGAGAAAGGTGTAAACGTTTTCTCTCAGAACTGCGCGAAAACTCGTATTCCGGCTCAAAACAACGGGGTAAATTGTTTTAGAGCGAAACTATCAAAATTCACGAGCATCGATTTTACAAGTCGTCGCAGAGTAGACGAGAGAAACGTGTAAATTTTTCTCCCAGAACTGCGCGAAAACTTGTATTCCGGCTCAAAACAACGGAATACATCGTTTTAGATCGAAACTAGCAAGATTAACGAGCATCGATTTTACAAGTCGTCGAAGAGTAGACGAGAGAAAGGTGTAAACTTTTTCTCTCAGAACTGCGCGAAAACTTGTATTCCGGCTCAAAACAACGGGATACATCGTTTTAGATCGAAACTATCAAGATTCACGAGCATCGATTTCACAAGTCGTCGAAGAGTAGACGAGAGAAAGGTGTAAACTTTTTCTCTCAGAACTGCGCGAAAACTTGTATTCCGGCTCAAATAATTGAGATACATCGCTTTAGATCGAAACTAGCAAGATTCACGAGCATCGATTTTACATGTCGTCGAAGAGAACGAGAGAAAGGTGTAAACTTTTTCTCTCAGAACTGCGAAAAATTTGTATTCCGGCTCAAAACAACGGAATACATCGTTTTAGATCGAAAGTCGCAAAATTCACGAGCATCGATTTTACAAGTCGTCGAAGAGTAGACGAGAGAAAGGTGTAAACTTTTTCTCTCAGAACTGCGCGAAAACTTGTATTCCAGCTCAAAACAACGGGATACATCGTTTTAGATCGAAACTAGCAAAATTCATGAGCATCAATTTTAAAAGTCGTCGAAGAGTAGACGAGAGAAAGGTGTAAACGTTTTCTCTCAGAACTGCGCGAAAACTTGTATTCCGGCTCAAAACAACGGGATACATCGTTTTAGATCGAAACTAGCAAGATTCACGAGCAACGATTTTACAAGTCGTTGCAGAGTAGACGAGAGAAAGGTGTAAATTTTTCTCTCAGAACTGCGCGAAAACTAGTATTCCGGCTCAAAACAACGAAATACATTGTTTTAGATCGAAACTATCAAGATTCACGAGCATCGATTTTACAAGTCGTCGAAGAGTAGACGAGAGAAAGGTGTAAACGTTTTCTCTCAGAACTGCGCGAAAACTCGTATTCCGGCTCAAAACAACGGGGTAAATTGTTTTAGAGCGAAACTATCAAAATTCACGAGCATCGATTTTACAAGTCGTCGCAGAGTAGACGAGAGAAAGGTGTAAATGTTTCTCTCAGAACTGCGCGAAAACTTGTATTCCGGCTCAAAACAACGGAATACATCGTTTTAGATCGAAACTAGCAAGATTAACGAGCATCGATTTTACAAGTCGTCGAAGAGTAGACGAGAGAAAGGTGTAAACTTTTTCTCTCAGAACTGCGCGAAAACTTGTATTCCGGCTCAAAACAACGGGATACATCGTTTTAGATCGAAACTATCAAGATTCACGAGCATCGATTTCACAAGTCGTCGAAGAGTAGACGAGAGAAAGGTGTAAACTTTTTCTCTCAGAACTGCGCGAAAACTTGTATTCCGGCTCAAATAATTGAGATACATCGCTTTAGATCGAAACTAGCAAGATTCACGAGCATCGATTTTACATGTCGTCGAAGAGAACGAGTAAAAGGTGTAAACTTTTTCTCTCAGAACTGCGAAAAATTTGTATTCCGGCTCAAAACAACGGGATACATCGTTTTAGATCGAAACTAGCACAATTAACGAGCATCGATTTTACAAGTCGTCGAAGAGTAGACGAGAGATAGGTGTAAACTTTTTCTCTCAGAACTGCGCGAAAACTTGTATTCCGGCTCAAAACAACGGGATACATCGTTTTAGATCGAAACTAGCAAGATTCACGAGCATCGATTTTAAAAGTCGCCGAAGAGTAGACAAGAAAAAGGTGTAAACATTTTTCTCTCAGAACTGCGCGAAAACTTGTATTCTGGCTCAATACAACGGGATACATCGTTTTAGATCGAAACTAGCACGATTAACGGGCATCGATTTTACAAGTCGTCGAAGAGTAGACGAGAGAAAGGTGTAAACTTTTTTCTCTCAGAACTGCGCGAAAACTCGTATTCCGGCTCAAAACAACGGGATTCATTGTTTTAGAGCGAAACTATCAATATTCACGAGCATCGATTTTACAAGTCGTCGAAGAGTAGACGAGAGAAAGGTGACAACTTTTTCTCTCAGAACTGCGCGAAAAATTGTATTCCGGCTCAAAACAACGGGATACATCGTTTTAGATCGAAAGTAGCAAAATTCACGAGCATCGATTTAACAAGTCGTCGAAGAGTAGACCAGAGAAAGGTGTAAACTTTTTCTCTCAGAACTGCGCGAAAACTTGTATTCCGGCTCAAATCATTGAGATACATCGTTTTAGATCAAAACTAGCAAGATTCACGAGCATCGATTTTACATGTAGAAGAGAACGAGGGAAAGGTGTAAACTTTTTCTCTCAGAACTGCGCAAAAACTTGTATTGCGGCTCAAAACAACGGGATACATCGTTTTAGATCAAGACAAGCAAAATTCACGAGCATCGATTTTACAAGTCGTCGAAGAGTAGACGAGAGAAATGTGTAAACTTTTTCTCTCAGAACTGCGCGAAAACTTGTATTCCGGCTCAAACAACGGGATACATCGTTTTAGATCGAAACTAGCAAAATTCACGTGCATCGATTTCACAAGTCGTCGAAGAGTAGACGAGAGAAACGTGTAAACGTTTTCTCTCAGGACTGCGAGAAAACTTTTATTTCGGCTCAAAACAACGGGATACATCGTTTTAGATCGAAACTAGCAAGATTCACGAGCATCGATTTTACAAGTCGTCGAAGAGTAGACGAGAAAAAGGTGTAAACTTTTTCTCTCAGAACTGCGCGAAAACTTGTATTCCGGCCTCAAAACAACGGAATACATCGTTTTAAATCGAAACTAGCAAGATTAACGAGCATCGATTTTACAAGTCGTCGAAGAGTAGACGAGAGAAAGGTGTAAACTTTTTCTCTCAGAACTGCGCGAAAACTTGTATTCCGGCTCAAGACAACGGGATACATCGTTTTAGATCGAAACTATCAAGATTCACGAGCATCGATTTTACAAGTCGTCACAGAGTAGACGAGAGAAAGGTGTAAATTTTTCTCTCAGAACTGCGCGAAAACTTGTATTCCGGCTCAAAAGAACGGAATACATCGTTTTAGATCGAAACTAGCAAGATTAACGAGCATCGATTTTACAAGTCGTCGAAGAGTAGACGAGAGAAAGGTGTAAACTTTTTCTCTCAGAACTGCGCGAAAACTTGTATTCCAGCTCAAAACAACGGGATACATCGTTTTAGATCGAAACTAGCACAATTAACGAGCATCGATTTTACAAGTCGTCGAAGAGTAGACGAGAGATAGGTGTAAACTTTTTCTCTCAGAACTGCGCGAAAACTTGTATTCCGGCTCAAAACAACGGGATACATCGTTTTATATCGAAACTAGCAAGATTCACGAGCAACGATTTTACAAGTCGTTGCAGAGTAGACGAGAGAAAGGTGTAAATTTTTCTCTCAGAACTGCGCGAAAACTAGTATTCCGGCTCAAAACAACGAAATACATTGTTTTAGATCGAAACTATCAAGATTCACGAGCATCGATTTTACAAGTCGTCGAAGAGTAGACGAGAGAAAGGTGTAAACTTTTTCTCTCAGAACTGCGCGAAAACTTGTATTCCAGCTCAAAACAACGGGATACATCGTTTTAGATCGAAACTAGCACAATTAACGAGCATCGATTTTACAAGTTGTCGAAGAGTAGACGAGAGATAGGTGTAAACTTTTTCTCTCAGAACTGCGCGAAAACTTGTATTCCGGCTCAAAACAACGGGATACATCGTTTTAGATCGAAACTAGCAAGATTCACGAGCAACGATTTTACAAGTCGTTGCAGAGTAGACGAGAGAAAGGTGTAAATTTTTCTCTCAGAACTGCGCGAAAACTAGTATTCCGGCTCAAAACAACGAAATACATTGTTTTAGATCGAAACTATCAAGATTCACGAGCATCGATTTTACAAGTCGTCGAAGAGTAGACGAGAGAAAGGTGTAAACTTTTTCTCTCAGAACTGCGCGAAAACTTGTATTCCAGCTCAAAACAACGGGATACATCGTTTTAGATCGAAACTAGCAAAATTCATGAGCATCAATTGTAAAAGTCGTCGAAGAGTAGACGAGAGAAAGGTGTAAACGTTTTCTCTCAGAACTGCGCGAAAACTTGTATTCCGGCTCAAAACAACGGGATACATCGTTTTAGATCGAAACTAGCAAGATTCACGAGCATCGATTTTACAAGTTGTCGAAGAGTAGACGAGAGAAAGGTGTAACTTTTTCTCTCAGAACTGCGCGAAAACTTGTATTCCGGCTCAAATAATTGAGATACATCGCTTTAGATCGAAACTAGCAAGATTCACGAGCATCGATTTTACATGTCGTCGAAGAGAACGAGTAAAAGGTGTAAACTTTTTCTCTCAGAACTGCGAAAAATTTGTATTCCGGCTCAAACAACGGGATACATCGTTTTAGATCGAAACTAGCACAATTAACGAGCATCGATTTTACAAGTCGTCGAAGAGTAGACGAGAGATAGGTGTAAACTTTTTCTCTCAGAACTGCGCGAAAACTTGTATTCCGGCTCAAAACAACGGATACATCGTTTTAGATCGAAACTAGCAAGATTCACGAGCATCGATTTTAAAAGTCGCCGAAGAGTAGACAAGAAAAAGGTGTAAACATTTTTCTCTCAGAACTGCGCGAAAACTTGTATTCTGGCTCAATACAACGGGATACATCGTTTTAGATCGAAACTAGCACGATTAACGGGCATCGATTTTACAAGTCGTCGAAGAGTAGACGAGAGAAAGGTGTAAACTTTTTCTCTCAGAACTGCGCGAAAACTCGTATTCCGGCTCAAAACAACGGGATTCATTGTTTTAGAGCGAAACTATCAATATTCACGAGCATCGATTTTACAAGTCGTCGAAGAGTAGACGAGAGAAAGGTGACAACTTTTTCTCTCAGAACTGCGCGAAAAATTGTATTCCGGCTCAAAACAACGGGATACATCGTTTTAGATCGAAAGTAGCAAAATTCACGAGCATCGATTTAACAAGTCGTCGAAGAGTAGACCAGAGAAAGGTGTAAACTTTTTCTCTCAGAACTGCGCGAAAACTTGTATTCCGGCTCAAATCATTGAGATACATCGTTTTAGATCAAAACTAGCAAGATTCACGAGCATCGATTTTACATGTAGAAGAGAACGAGGGAAAGGTGTAAACTTTTTCTCTCAGAACTGCGCAAAAACTTGTATTGCGGCTCAAAACAACGGGATACATCGTTTTAGATCAAGACAAGCAAAATTCACGAGCATCGATTTTACAAGTCGTCGAAGAGTAGACGAGAGAAATGTGTAAACTTTTTCTCTCAGAACTGCGCGAAAACTTGTATTCCGGCTCAAAACAACGGGATACATCGTTTAGATCGAAACTAGCAAAATTCACGTGCATCGATTTCACAAGTCGTCGAAGAGTAGACGAGAGAAACGTGTAAACTTTTTCTCTCAGGACTGCGAGAAAACTTTTATTTCGGCTCAAAACAACGGGATACATCGTTTTAGATCGAAACTAGCAAGATTCACGAGCATCGATTTTACAAGTCGTCGAAGAGTAGACGAGAAAAAGGTGTAAACTTTTTCTCTCAGAACTGCGCGAAAACTTGTATTCCGGCTCAAAACAACGGAATACATCGTTTTAAATCGAAACTAGCAAGATTAACGAGCATCGATTTTACAAGTCGTCGAAGAGTAGACGAGAGAAAGGTGTAAACTTTTTCTCTCAGAACTGCGCGAAAACTTGTATTCCGGCTCAAGACAACGGGATACATCGTTTTAGATCGAAACTATCAAGATTCACGAGCATCGATTTTACAAGTCGTCACAGAGTAGACGAGAGAAAGGTGTAAATTTTTCTCTCAGAACTGCGCGAAAACTTGTATTCCGGCTCAAAAGAACGGAATACATCGTTTTAGATCGAAACTAGCAAGATTAACGAGCATCGATTTTACAAGTCGTCGAAGAGTAGACGAGAGAAAGGTGTAAACTTTTTCTCTCAGAACTGCGCGAAAACTTGTATTCCAGCTCAAAACAACGGGATACATCGTTTTAGATCGAAACTAGCACAATTAACGAGCATCGATTTTACAAGTCGTCGAAGAGTAGACGAGAGATAGGTGTAAACTTTTTCTCTCAGAACTGCGCGAAAACTTGTATTCCGGCTCAAAACAACGGGATACATCGTTTTATATCGAAACTAGCAAGATTCACGAGCAACGATTTTACAAGTCGTTGCAGAGTAGACGAGAGAAAGGTGTAAATTTTTCTCTCAGAACTGCGCGAAAACTAGTATTCCGGCTCAAAACAACGAAATACATTGTTTTAGATCGAAACTATCAAGATTCACGAGCATCGATTTTACAAGTCGTCGAAGAGTAGACGAGAGAAAGGTGTAAACTTTTTCTCTCAGAACTGCGCGAAAACTTGTATTCCAGCTCAAAACAACGGGATACATCGTTTTAGATCGAAACTAGCACAATTAACGAGCATCGATTTTACAAGTTGTCGAAGAGTAGACGAGAGATAGGTGTAAACTTTTTCTCTCAGAACTGCGCGAAAACTTGTATTCCGGCTCAAAACAACGGGATACATCGTTTTAGATCGAAACTAGCAAGATTCACGAGCAACGATTTTACAAGTCGTTGCAGAGTAGACGAGAGAAAGGTGTAAATTTTTCTCTCAGAACTGCGCGAAAACTAGTATTCCGGCTCAAAACAACGAAATACATTGTTTTAGATCGAAACTATCAAGATTCACGAGCATCGATTTTACAAGTCGTCGAAGAGTAGACGAGAGAAAGGTGTAAACTTTTTCTCTCAGAACTGCGCGAAAACTTGTATTCCAGCTCAAAACAACGGGATACATCGTTTTAGATCGAAACTAGCAAAATTCATGAGCATCAATTGTAAAAGTCGTCGAAGAGTAGACGAGAGAAAGGTGTAAACGTTTTCTCTCAGAACTGCGCGAAAACTTGTATTCCGGCTCAAAACAACGGGATACATCGTTTTAGATCGAAACTAGCAAGATTCACGAGCATCGATTTTACAAGTTGTCGAAGAGTAGACGAGAGAAAGGTGTAAACGTTTTCTCTCAGAACTGCGTGAAGACTTGTATTCCGGCTCAAAACAACGGGATATATCGTTTTAGATCGAAACTAGCAAGATTAACGAGCATCGATTTTACAAGTCGTCGAAGAGTAGACGAGAGAAAGGTGTAAACTTTTTCTCTCAGAACTGCGCGAAAACTTGTATTCCGGCTCAAGACAACGGGATACATCGTTTTAGATCGAAACTATCAAGATTCACGAGCATCGATTTTACAAGTCGTCACAGAGTAGACGAGAGAAAGGTGTACATTTTTCTCTCAGAACTGCGCGAACACTTGTATTCCGGCTCAAAAGAACGGAATACATCGTTTTAGATCGAAACTAGCAAGATTAACGAGCATCGATTTTACAAGTCGTCGAAGAGTAGACGAGAGAAAGGTGTAAACTTTTTCTCTCAGAACTGCGCGAAAACTTGTATTCCAGCTCAAAACAACGGGATACATCGTTTTAGATCGAAACTATCAAGATTCACGAGCATCGATTTTACAAGTCGTCACAGAGTAGACGAGAGAAAGGTGTAAATTTTTCTCTCAGAACTGCGCGAAAACTTGTATTCCGGCTCAAAAGAACGGAATACATCGTTTTAGATCGAAACTAGCAAGATTAACGAGCATCGATTTTACAAGTCGTCGAAGAGTAGACGAGAGAAAGGTGTAAACTTTTTCTCTCAGAACTGCGCGAAAACTTGTATTCCAGCTCAAAACAACGGGATACATCGTTTTAGATCGAAACTAGCACAATTAACGAGCATCGATTTTACAAGTCGTCGAAGAGTAGACGAGAGATAGGTGTAAACTTTTTCTCTCAGAACTGCGCGAAAACTTGTATTCCGGCTCAAAACAACGGGATACATCGTTTTAGATCGAAACTAGCAAGATTCACGAGCAACGATTTTACAAGTCGTTGCAGAGTAGACGAGAGAAAGGTGTAAATTTTTCTCTCAGAACTGCGCGAAAACTAGTATTCCGGCTCAAAACAACGAAATACATTGTTTTAGATCGAAACTATCAAGATTCACGAGCATCGATTTTACAAGTCGTCGAAGAGTAGACGAGAGAAAGGTGTAAACGTTTTCTCTCAGAACTGCGCGAAAACTCGTATTCCGGCTCAAAACAACGGGGTAAATTGTTTTAGAGCGAAACTATCAAAATTCACGAGCATCGATTTTACAAGTCGTCGCAGAGTAGACGAGAGAAAGGTGTAAATTTTTCTCTCAGAACTGCGCGAAAACTTGTATTCCGGCTCAAAACAACGGAATACATCGTTTTAGATCGAAACTAGCAAGATTAACGAGCATCGATTTTACAAGTCATCGAAGAGTAGACGAGAGAAAGGTGTAAACTTTTTCTCTCAGAACTGCGCGAAAACTTGTATTCCGGCTCAAATAATTGAGATACATCGCTTTAGATCGAAACTAGCAAGATTCACGAGCATCGATTTTACATGTCGTCGAAGAGAACGAGAGAAAGGTGTAAACTTTTTCTCTCAGAACTGCGAAAAATTTGTATTCCGGCTCAAAACAACGGAATACATCGTTTTAGATCGAAAGTCGCAAATTCACGAGCATCGATTTTACAAGTCGTCGAAGAGTAGACGAGAGAAAGGTGTAAACTTTTTCTCTCAGAACTGCGCGAAAACTTGTATTCCAGCTCAAAACAACGGGATACATCGTTTTAGATCGAAACTAGCAAAATTCATGAGCATCAATTTTAAAAGTCGTCGAAGAGTAGACGAGAGAAAGGTGTAAACGTTTTCTCTCAGAACTGCGCGAAAACTTGTATTCCGGCTCAAAACAACGGGATACATCGTTTTAGATCGAAACTAGCAAGATTCACGAGCATCGATTTTACAAGTTGTCGAAGAGTAGACGAGAGAAAGGTGTAAACGTTTTCTCTCAGAACTGCGTGAAGACTTGTATTCCGGCTCAAAACAACGGGATATATCGTTTTAGATCGAAACTAGCAAGATTAACGAGCATCGATATTACAAGTCGACGAAGAGTAGACGAGAGAAAGGTGTAAACGTTTTCTCTCAGAACTGCGCGAAAACTTGTATTCCGGCTCAAAACAACGGGATACATCGTTTTAGATCGAAACTAGCAAGATTCACGAGCATCGATTTTACAAGTTGTCGAAGAGTAGACGAGAGAAAGGTGTAAACGTTTTCTCTCAGAACTGCGTGAAGACTTGTATTCCGGCTCAAAACAACGGGATATATCGTTTTAGATCGAAACTAGCAAGATTAACGAGCATCGATATTACAAGTCGTCAAAGAGTAGACGAGAGAAAGGTGTAAACTTTTTCTCTCAGAACTGCGCGAAAACTTGTATTCCGGCTCAAAACAACGGGATACATCGTTTTCGATCGAAACTAGCAAAATTCACGTGCATCGATTTTACAAGTCGACGAAGAGTAGACGAGAGAAAGGTGTAAACTTTTTCTCTCGGAACTGCGCGAAAACTAGTATTCCGGCTCAAAACAACGGGATACATCGTTTTAGATCGAAACTAGCACAATTAACGAGCATCGATTTTACAAGTCGTCGAAGAGTAGACGAGAGATAGGTGTAAACTTTTTCTCTCAGAACTGCGCGAAAACTTGTATTCCGGCTCAAAACAACGGGATACATCGTTTTAGATCGAAACTAGCAAGATTCACGAGCAACGATTTTACAAGTCGTCGCAGAGTAGACGAGAGAAAGGTGTAAATTTTTCTCTCAGAACTGCGCGAAAACTTGTATTCCGGCTCAAAACAACGAAATACATTGTTTTAGATCGAAACTATCAAGATTCACGAGCATCGATTTTACAAGTCGTCGAAGAGTAGACGAGAGAAAGGTGTAAACTTTTTCTCTCAGAACTGCGCGAAAAATTGTATTCCGGCTCAAAACAACGGGATACATCGTTTTAGATTGAAAGTAGCAAAATTCACGAGCATCGATTTTACAAGTCGTCGAAGAGTAGACGAGAGAAAGGTGTAAACTTTTTCTCTCAGAACTGCGCGAAAACTTGTATTCCGGCTCAAATCATTGAGATACATCGTTTTAGATCAAAACTAGCAAGATTCACGAGCATCGATTTTACATGTCTTAGAAGAGAACGAGGGAAAGGTGTAAACTTTTTCTCTCAGAACAACGCGAAAACTTGTATTCCGGCTCAAAACAACGGGATACATCGTTTTAAATTGAAACTAGCAAGATTCACGAGCAACGATTTTACAAGTCGTCGCAGAGTAGACGAGAGAAAGGTGTAAATTTTTCTCTCAGAACTGCGCGAAAACTTGTATTCCGGCTCAAAACAACGAAATACATTGTTTTAGATCGAAACTATCAAGATTCACGAGCATCGATTTTACAAGTCGTCGAAGAGTAGACGAGAGAAAGGTGTAAACTTTTTCTCTCAGAACTGCGCGAAAATTGTATTCCGGCTCAAAACAACGGGATACATCGTTTTAGATCGAAAGTAGCAAAATTCACGAGCATCAATTTAACAAGTCGTCGAAGAGTAGACGAGAGAAAGGTGTAAACTTTTTCTCTCAGAACTGCGCGAAAACTTGTATTCCGGCTCAAATCATTGAGATACATCGTTTTAGATCGAAACTAGCAAGATTCACGAGCATCGATTTTATAAGTCGTCGCAGAGTAGACGAGAGAAAGGTGTAAATTTTTTTCTCAGAACTGCGCGAAAACTTGTATTCCGGCTTAAACCAACGGAATACATCGTTTTAGATCGAAACTAGCAAGTTTAACGAGCATCGATTTTACAAGTCGTCGAAGAGTAGACGAGAGAAAGGTGTAAACGTTTTCTCTCAGAACTGCGCGAAAACTTGTATTCCGGCTCAAAACAACGGGATACATCGTTTTAGATTGAAACTAGCAAGATTCACGAGCATCGATTTTATAAGTCGTCGCAGAGTAGACGAGAGAAAGGTGTAAATTTTTCTCTCAGAACTGCGCAAAAACTTGTATTCCGGCTCAAACCAACGGAATACATAGTTTTAGATCGAAACTAACAAGTTTAACGAGCATCGATTTTACAAGTCGTCGAAGAGTAGACGAGAGAAAGGTGTAAACTTTTTCTCTCAGAACTGCGCGAAAACTTGTATTCCGGCTCAAAACAACGGGATACATCGTTTTAGATCGAAACTATCAAGATTCACGAGCATCGATTTTACAAGTCGTCGAAGAGTAGACGAGAGAAAGGTGTAAACTTTTTCTCTCAGAACTGCGCGAAAAATTGTATTCCGGCTCAAAACAACGGGATACATCGTTTTAGATTGAAACTAGCAAAATTCACGTGCATCGATTTCACAAGTCGTCGAAGAGTAGACGAGAGAAACGTGTAAGCTTTTTCTCTCAGGACTGCGAGAAAACTTGTATTTCGGCTCAAAACAACGGGATACATCGTTTTAGATCGAAACTAGCAAGATTCACGAGCATCGATTTTACAAGTCGTCGAAGAGCAGACGAGAAAAAGGTGTAAACTTTTTCTCTCAGAACTGCGCGAAAACCTCTATTCCGGCTCAAAACAACGGAATACATCGTTTTAGATCGAAACTAGCAAGATTAACGAGCATCGATTTTACAAGTCGTCGAAGAGTAGACGAGAGAAAGGTGTAAACTTTTTCTCTCAGAACTGCGCGAAAACTTGTATTCCGGCTCAGAACAACGGGATACATCGTTTTAGATCGAAACTATCAAGATTCACGAGCATCGATTTTACAAGCCGTCACAGAGTAGACGAGAGAAAGGTGTAAATTTTTCTCTCAGAACTGCGCGAAAACTTGTATTCCGGCTCAAAAGAACGGAATACATCGTTTTAGATCGAAACTAGCAAGATTAACGAGCATCGATTTTACAAGTCGTCGAAGAGTAGACGAGAGAAAGGTGTAAACTTTTTCTCTCAGAACTGCGCGAAAACTTGTATTCCAGCTCAAAACAACGGGATACATCGTTTTAGATCGAAACTAGCAAAATTCATGAGCATCAATTTTAAAAGCCGTCGAAGAGTAGACGAGAGAAAGGTGTAAACGTTTTCTCTCAGAACTGCGCGAAAACTTGTATTCCGGCTCAAAACAACGGGATACATCGTTTTAGATCGAAACTAGCAAGATTCACGAGCATCGATTTTACAAGTTGTCGAAGAGTAGACGAGAGAAAGGTGTAAACTTTTTCTCTCAGAACTGCGCGAAAACTTGTATTCCAGCTCAAAACAACGGGATACATCGTTTTAGATCGAAACTAGCAAAATTCATGAGCATCAATTTTAAAAGTCGTCGAAGAGTAGACGAGAGAAAGGTGTAAACGTTTTCTCTCAGAACTGCGCGAAAACTTGTATTCCGGCTCAAAACAACGGGATACATCGTTTTAGATCGAAAGTAGCAAAATTCACGAGCATCAATTTAACAAGTCGTCGAAGAGTAGACGAGAGAAAGGTGTAAACTTTTTCTCTCAGAACTGCGCGAAAACTTGTATTCCGGCTCAAATCATTGAGATACATCGGTTTAGATCAAAACTAGCAAGATTCACGAGCATCGATTTTACATGTCGTAGAAGAGAACGAGGAAAGGTGTAAACTTTTTCTCTCAGAACTGCGCAAAAACTTGTATTGCGGCTCAAAACAACGGGATACATCGTTTTAGATCGAAACTAGCAAAATTCACGTGCATCGATTTCACAAGTCGTCGAAGAGTAGAGGAGAGAAACGTGTAAGCTTTTTCTCTCAGGACTGCGAGAAAACTTGTATTTCGGCTCAAAACAACGGGATACATCGTTTTAGATCGAAACTAGCAAGATTCACGAGCATCGATTTTACAAGTCGTCGAAGAGCAGACGAGAAAAAGGTGTAAACTTTTTCTCTCAGAACTGCGCGAAAACCTGTATTCCGGCTCAAAACAACGGAATACATCGTTTTAGATCGAAACTAGCAAGATTAACGAGCATCGATTTTACAAGTCGTCGAAGAGTAGACGAGAGAAAGGTGTAAACTTTTTCTCTCAGAACTGCGCGAAAACTTGTATTCCGGCTCAGAACAACGGGATACATCGTTTTAGATCGAAACTATCAAGATTCACGAGCATCGATTTTACAAGCCGTCACAGAGTGGACGAGAGAAAGGTGTAAATTTTTCTCTCAGAACTGCGCGAAAACTTGTATTCCGGCTCAAAAGAACGGAATACATCGTTTTAGATCGAAACTAGCAAGATTAACGAGCATCGATTTTACAAGTCGTCGAAGAGTAGACGAGAGAAAGGTGTAAACTTTTTCTCTCAGAACTGCGCGAAAACTTGTATTCCAGCTCAAAACAACGGGATACATCGTTTTAGATCGAAACTAGCAAAATTCATGAGCATCAATTTTAAAAGTCGTCGAAGAGTAGACGAGAGAAAGGTGTAAACGTTTTCTCTCAGAACTGCGCGAAAACTTGTATTCCGGCTCAAAACAACGGGATACATCGTTTTAGATCGAAACTATCAAGATTCACGAGCATCAATTTTACAAGTCGTCGAAGAGTAGACGAGAGAAAGGTGTAAACTTTTTCTCTCAGAACTGCGCGAAAAATTGTATTCCGGCTCAAAACAACGGGATACATCGTTTTAGATCGAAACTAGCAAAATTCACGTGCATCGATTTCACAAGTCGTCGAAGAGTAGACGAGAGAAACGTGTAAGCTTTTTCTCTCAGGACTGCGAGAAAACTTGTATTTCGGCTCAAAACAACGGCATACATCGTTTTAGATCGAAACTAGCAAGATTCACGAGCATCGATTTTACAAGTCGTCGAAGAGCAGACGAGAAAAAGGTGTAAACTTTTTCTCTCAGAACTGCGCGAAAACCTCTATTCCGGCTCAAAACAACGGAATACATCGTTTTAGATCGAAACTAGCAAGATTAACGAGCATCGATTTTACAAGTCGTCGAAGAGTAGACGAGAGAAAGGTGTAAACTTTTTCTCTCAGAACTGCGCGAAAACTTGTATTCCGGCTCAGAACAACGGGATACATCGTTTTAGATCGAAACTATCAAGATTCACGAGCATCGATTTTACAAGCCGTCACAGAGTAGACGAGAGAAAGGTGTAAATTTTTCTCTCAGAACTGCGCGAAAACTTGTATTCCGGCTCAAAAGAACGGAATACATCGTTTTAGATTGAAACTAGCAAGATTAACGAGCATCGATTTTACAAGTCGTCGAAGAGTAGACGAGAGAAAGGTGTAAACTTTTTCTCTCAGAACTGCGCGAAAACTTGTATTCCAGCTCAAAACAACGGGATACATCGTTTTAGATCGAAACTAGCAAAATTCATGAGCATCAATTTTAAAAGTCGTCGAAGAGTAGACGAGAGAAAGGTGTAAACGTTTTCTCTCAGAACTGCGCGAAAACTTGTATTCCGGCTCAAAACAACGGGATACATCGTTTTAGATCGAAACTAGCAAGATTCACGAGCATCGATTTTACAAGTTGTCGAAGAGTAGACGAGAGAAAGGTGTAAACGTTTTCTCTCAGAACTGCGTGAAGACTTGTATTCCGGCTCAAAACAACGGGATATATCGTTTTAGATCGAAACTAGCAAGATTAACGAGCATCGATATTACAAGTCGACGAAGAGTAGACGAGAGAAAGGTGTAAACTTTTTCTCTCAGAACTGCGCGAAAACTAGTATTTCGGCTCAAAACAACGGGATACATCGTTTTAGATCGAAACTAGCAAGATTCACGAGCATCGATTTTACAAGTCGTCGAAGAGCAGACGAGAAAAAGGTGTAAACTTTTTCTCTCAGAACTGCGCGAAAACCTGTATTCCGGCTCAAAACAAAGAATACATCGTTTTAGATCGAAACTAGCAAAATTCACGTGCATCGATTTCACAAGTCGTCGAAGAGTAGACGAGAGAAACGTGTAAGCTTTTTCTCTCAGGACTGCGAGAAAACTTGTATTTCGGCTCAAAACAACGGGATACATCGTTTTAGATCGAAACTAGCAAGATTCACGAGCATCGATTTTACAAGTCGTCGAAGAGCAGACGAGAAAAAGGTGTAAACTTTTTCTCTCAGAACTGCGAAAAACCTCTATTCCGGCTCAAAACAACGGAATACATCGTTTTAGATCGAAACTAGCAAGATTAACGAGCATCGATTTTACAAGTCGTCGAAGAGTAGACGAGAGAAAGGTGTAAACTTTTTCTCTCAGAACTGCGCGAAAACTTGTATTCCGGCTCAGAACAACGGGATACATCGTTTTAGATCGAAACTATCAAGATTCACGAGCATCGATTTTACAAGCCGTCACAGAGTAGACGAGAGAAAGGTGTAAATTTTTCTCTCAGAACTGCGCGAAAACTTGTATTCCGGCTCAAAAGAACGGAATACATCGTTTTAGATCGAAACTAGCAAGATTAACGAGCATCGATTTTACAAGTCGTCGAAGAGTAGACGAGAGAAAGGTGTAAACTTTTTCTCTCAGAACTGCGCGAAAACTTGTATTCCAGCTCAAAACAACGGGATACATCGTTTTAGATCGAAACTAGCAAAATTCATGAGCATCAATTTTAAAAGTCGTCGAAGAGTAGACGAGAGAAAGGTGTAAACGTTTTCTCTCAGAACTGCGCGAAAACTTGTATTCCGGCTCAAAACAACGGGATACATCGTTTTAGATCGAAACTAGCAAGATTCACGAGCATCGATTTTACAAGTCGTCGAAGAGTAGACGAGAGAAAGGTGTAAATTTTTCTCTCAGAACTGCGCGAAAACTTGTATTCCGGCTCAAAAGAACGGAATACATCGTTTTAGATCGAAACTAGCAAGATTAACGAGCATCGATTTTACAAGTCGTCGAAGAGTAGACGAGAGAAAGGTGTAAACTTTTTCTCGCAGAACTGCGCGAAAACTTGTATTCCAGCTCAAAACAACGGGATACATCGTTTTAGATCGAAACTAGCAAAATTCATGAGCATCAATTTTAAAAGTCGTCGAAGAGTAGACGAGAGAAAGGTGTAAACGTTTTCTCTCAGGACTGCGAGAAAACTTTTATTTCGGCTCAAAACAACGGGATAGATCGTTTTAGATCGAAACTAGCAAGATTCACGAGCATCGATTTTACAAGTCGTCGAAGAGTAGACGAGAAAAAGGTGTAAACTTTTTCTCTCAGAACTGCGCGAAAACTTGTATTCCGGCTCAAAACAACGGAATACATCGTTTTAGATCGAAACTAGCAAGATTAACGAGCATCGATTTTACAAGTCGTCGAAGAGTAGACGAGAGAAAGGTGTAAACTTTTTCTCTCAGAACTGCGCGAAAACTTGTATTCCAGCTCAAAACAACGGGATACATCGTTTTAGATCGAAACTAGCAAAATTCATGAGCATCAATTTTAAAAGTCGTCGAAGAGTAGACGAGAGAAAGGTGTAAACGTTTTCTCTCAGAACTGCGCGAAAACTTGTATTCCGGCTCAAAACAACGGGATACATCGTTTTAGATCGAAACTAGCAAGATTCACGAGCATCGATTTTACAAGTCGTCGAAGAGTAGACGAGAGAAAGGTGTAAATTTTTCTCTCAGAACTGCGCGAAAACTTGTATTCCGGCTCAAAAGAACGGAATACATCGTTTTAGATCGAAACTAGCAAGATTAACGAGCATCAATTTTACAAGTCGTCGAAGAGTAGACGAGAGAAAGGTGTAAACTTTTTCTCTCAGAACTGCGCGAAAACTTGTATTCCGGCTCAAGACAACGGGATACATCGTTTTAGATCGAAACTATCAAGATTCACGAGCATCGATTTTACAAGTCGTCACAGAGTAGACGAGAGAAAGGTGTAAATTTTTCTCTCAGAACTGCGCGAAAACTTGTATTCCGGCTCAAAAGAACGGAATACATCGTTTTAGATCGAAACTAGCAAGATTAACGAGCATCGATTTTACAAGTCGTCGAAGAGTAGACGAGAGAAAGGTGTAAACTTTTTCTCTCAGAACTGCGCGAAAACTTGTATTCCAGCTCAAAACAACGGGATACATCGTTTTAGATCGAAACTAGCACAATTAACGAGCATCGATTTTACAAGTCGTCGAAGAGTAGACGAGAGATAGGTGTAAACTTTTTCTCTCAGAACTGCGCGAAAACTTGTATTCCGGCTCAAAACAACGGAATACATCGTTTTAGATCGAAACTAGCAAAATTCACGTGCATCGATTTCACAAGTCGTCGAAGAGTAGACGAGAGAAACGTGTAAGCTTTTTCTCTCAGGACTGCGAGAAAACTTGTATTTCGGCTCAAAACAACGGGATACATCGTTTTAGATCGAAACTAGCAAGATTCACGAGCATCGATTTTACAAGTCGTCGAAGAGCAGACGAGAAAAAGGTGTAAACTTTTTCTCTCAGAACTGCGAAAAACCTCTATTCCGGCTCAAAACAACGGAATACATCGTTTTAGATCGAAACTAGCAAGATTAACGAGCATCGATTTTACAAGTCGTCGAAGAGTAGACGAGAGAAAGGTGTAAACTTTTTCTCTCAGAACTGCGCGAAAACTTGTATTCCGGCTCAGAACAACGGGATACATCGTTTTAGATCGAAACTATCAAGATTCACGAGCATCGATTTTACAAGCCGTCACAGAGTAGACGAGAGAAAGGTGTAAATTTTTCTCTCAGAACTGCGCGAAAACTTGTATTCCGGCTCAAAAGAACGGAATACATCGTTTTAGATCGAAACTAGCAAGATTAACGAGCATCGATTTTACAAGTCGTCGAAGAGTAGACGAGAGAAAGGTGTAAACTTTTTCTCTCAGAACTGCGCGAAAACTTGTATTCCAGCTCAAAACAACGGGATACATCGTTTTAGATCGAAACTAGCAAAATTCATGAGCATCAATTTTAAAAGTCGTCGAAGAGTAGACGAGAGAAAGGTGTAAACGTTTTCTCTCAGAACTGCGCGAAAACTTGTATTCCGGCTCAAAACAACGGGATACATCGTTTTAGATCGAAACTAGCAAGATTCACGAGCATCGATTTTACAAGTCGTCGAAGAGTAGACGAGAGAAAGGTGTAAATTTTTCTCTCAGAACTGCGCGAAAACTTGTATTCCGGCTCAAAAGAACGGAATACATCGTTTTAGATCGAAACTAGCAAGATTAACGAGCATCGATTTTACAAGTCGTCGAAGAGTAGACGAGAGAAAGGTGTAAACTTTTTCTCTCAGAACTGCGCGAAAACTTGTATTCCAGCTCAAAACAACGGGATACATCGTTTTAGATCGAAACTAGCAAAATTCATGAGCATCAATTTTAAAAGTCGTCGAAGAGTAGACGAGAGTAAGGTGTAAACGTTTTCTCTCAGGACTGCGAGAAAACTTTTATTTCGGCTCAAAACAACGGGATAGATCGTTTTAGATCGAAACTAGCAAGATTCACGAGCATCGATTTTACAAGTCGTCGAAGAGTAGACGAGAAAAAGGTGTAAACTTTTTCTCTCAGAACTGCGCGAAAACTTGTATTCCGGCTCAAAACAACGGAATACATCGTTTTAGATCGAAACTAGCAAGATTAACGAGCATCGATTTTACAAGTCGTCGAAGAGTAGACGAGAGAAAGGTGTAAACTTTTTCTCTCAGAACTGCGCGAAAACTTGTATTCCGGCTCAAGACAACGGGATACATCGTTTTAGATCGAAACTATCAAGATTCACGAGCATCGATTTTACAAGTCGTCACAGAGTAGACGAGAGAAAGGTGTAAATTTTTCTCTCAGAACTGCGCGAAAACTTGTATTCCGGCTCAAAAGAACGGAATACATCGTTTTAGATCGAAACTAGCAAGATTAACGAGCATCGATTTTACAAGTCGTCGAAGAGTAGACGAGAGAAAGGTGTAAACTTTTTCTCTCAGAACTGCGCGAAAACTTGTATTCCAGCTCAAAACAACGGGATACATCGTTTTAGATCGAAACTAGCACAATTAACGAGCATCGATTTTACAAGTCGTCGAAGAGTAGACGAGAGATAGGTGTAAACTTTTTCTCTCAGAACTGCGCGAAAACTTGTATTCCGGCTCAAAACAACGGGATACATCGTTTTAGATCGAAACTAGCAAGATTCACGAGCATCGATTTTACAAGTCGTCGAAGAGTAGACGAGAAAAAGGTGTAAACTTTTTCTCTCAGAACTGCGCGAAAACTTGTATTCCGGCTCAAAACAACGGAATACATCGTTTTAGATCGAAACTAGCAAGATTAACGAGCATCGATTTTACAAGTCGTCGAAGAGTAGACGAGAAAGGTGTAAACTTTTTCTCTCAGAACTGCGCGAAAACTTGTATTCCGGCTCAAGACAACGGGATACATCGTTTTAGATCGAAACTATCAAGATTCACGAGCATCGATTTTACAAGTCGTCACAGAGTAGACGAGAGAAAGGTGTAAATTTTTCTCTCAGAACTGCGCGAAAACTTGTATTCCGGCTCAAAAGAACGGAATACATCGTTTTAGATCGAAACTAGCAAGATTAACGAGCATCGATTTTACAAGTCGTCGAAGAGTAGACGAGAGAAAGGTGTAAACTTTTTCTCTCAGAACTGCGCGAAAACTTGTATTCCAGCTCAAAACAACGGGATACATCGTTTTAGATCGAAACTAGCACAATTAACGAGCATCGATTTTACAAGTCGTCGAAGAGTAGACGAGAGATAGGTGTAAACTTTTTCTCTCAGAACTGCGCGAAAACTTGTATTCCGGCTCAAAACAACGGAATACATCGTTTTAGATCGAAACTAGCAAAATTCACGTGCATCGATTTCACAAGTCGTCGAAGAGTAGACGAGAGAAACGTGTAAGCTTTTTCTCTCAGGACTGCGAGAAAACTTGTATTCCGGCTCAAAACAACGGGATACATCGTTTTAGATCGAAACTAGCAAGATTCACGAGCATCGATTTTACAAGTCGTCGAAGAGTAGACGAGAGAAAGGTGTAAACTTTTTCTCTCAGAACTGCGCGAAAACTTGTATTCCGGCTCAAGACAACGGGATACATCGTTTTAGATCGAAACTATCAAGATTCACGAGCATCGATTTTACAAGTCGTCACAGAGTAGACGAGAGAAAGGTGTAAATTTTTCTCTCAGAACTGCGCGAAAACTTGTATTCCGGCTCAAAAGAACGGAATACATCGTTTTAGATCGAAACTAGCAAGATTAACGAGCATCGATTTTACAAGTCGTCGAAGAGTAGACGAGAGAAACGTGTAAGCTTTTTCTCTCAGGACTGCGAGAAAACTTGTATTTCGGCTCAAAACAACGGGATACATCGTTTTAGATCGAAACTAGCAAGATTCACGAGCATCGATTTTACAAGTCGTCGAAGAGCAGACGAGAAAAAGGTGTAAACTTTTTCTCTCAGAACTGCGAAAAACCTCTATTCCGGCTCAAAACAACGGAATACATCGTTTTAGATCGAAACTAGCAAGATTAACGAGCATCGGTTTTACAAGTCGTCGAAGAGTAGACGAGAGAAAGGTGTAAACTTTTTCTCTCAGAACTGCGCGAAAACTTGTATTCCGGCTCAGAACAACGGGATACATCGTTTTAGATCGAAACTATCAAGATTCACGAGCATCGATTTTACAAGCCGTCACAGAGTAGACGAGAGAAAGGTGTAAATTTTTCTCTCAGAACTGCGCGAAAACTTGTATTCCGGCTCAAAAGAACGGAATACATCGTTTTAGATCGAAACTAGCAAGATTAACGAGCATCGATTTTACAAGTCGTCGAAGAGTAGACGAGAGAAAGGTGTAAACTTTTTCTCTCAGAACTGCGCGAAAACTTGTATTCCAGCTCAAAACAACGGGATACATCGTTTTAGATCGAAACTAGCAAAATTCATGAGCATCAATTTTAAAAGTCGTCGAAGAGTAGACGAGAGAAAGGTGTAAACGTTTTCTCTCAGAACTGCGCGAAAACTTGTATTCCGGCTCAAAACAACGGGATACATCGTTTTAGATCGAAACTAGCAAGATTCACGAGCATCGATTTTACAAGTCGTCGAAGAGTAGACGAGAGAAAGGTGTAAATTTTTCTCTCAGAACTGCGCGAAAACTTGTATTCCGGCTCAAAAGAACGGAATACATCGTTTTAGATCGAAACTAGCAAGATTAACGAGCATCGATTTTAAAAGTCGTCGAAGAGTAGACGAGAGAAAGGTGTAAACTTTTTCTCTCAGAACTGCGCGAAAACTTGTATTCCAGCTCAAAACAACGGGATACATCGTTTTAGATCGAAACTAGCAAAATTCATGAGCATCAATTTTAAAAGTCGTCGAAGAGTAGACGAGAGTAAGGTGTAAACGTTTTCTCTCAGGACTGCGAGAAAACTTTTATTTCGGCTCAAAACAACGGGATAGATCGTTTTAGATCGAAACTAGCAAGATTCACGAGCATCGATTTTACAAGTCGTCGAAGAGTAGACGAGAAAAAGGTGTAAACTTTTTCTCTCAGAACTGCGCGAAAACTTGTATTCCGGCTCAAAACAACGGAATACATCGTTTTAGATCGAAACTAGCAAGATTAACGAGCATCGATTTTACAAGTCGTCGAAGAGTAGACGAGAGAAAGGTGTAAACTTTTTCTCTCAGAACTGCGCGAAAACTTGTATTCCGGCTCAAGACAACGGGATACATCGTTTTAGATCGAAACTATCAAGATTCACGAGCATCGATTTTACAAGTCGTCACAGAGTAGACGAGAGAAAGGTGTAAATTTTTCTCTCAGAACTGCGCGAAAACTTGTATTCCGGCTCAAAAGAACGGAATACATCGTTTTAGATCGAAACTAGCAAGATTAACGAGCATCGATTTTACAAGTCGTCGAAGAGTAGACGAGAGAAAGGTGTAAACTTTTTCTCTCAGAACTGCGCGAAAACTTGTATTCCAGCTCAAAACAACGGGATACATCGTTTTAGATCGAAACTAGCACAATTAACGAGCATCGATTTTACAAGTCGTCGAAGAGTAGACGAGAGATAGGTGTAAACTTTTTCTCTCAGAACTGCGCGAAAACTTGTATTCCGGCTCAAAACAACGGGATACATCGTTTTAGATCGAAACTAGCAAGATTCACGAGCAACGATTTTACAAGTCGTTGCAGAGTAGACGAGAGAAAGGTGTAAATTTTTCTCTCAGAACTGCGCGAAAACTAGTATTCCGGCTCAAAACAACGAAATACATTGTTTTAGATCGAAACTATCAAGATTCACGAGCATCGATTTTACAAGTCGTCGAAGAGTAGACGAGAGAAAGGTGTAAACGTTTTCTCTCAGAACTGCGCGAAAACTCGTATTCCGGCTCAAAACAACGGGGTAAATTGTTTTAGAGCGAAACTATCAAAATTCACGAGCATCGATTTTACAAGTCGTCGCAGAGTAGACGAGAGAAAGGTGTAAATTTTTCTCTCAGAACTGCGCGAAAACTTGTATTCCGGCTCAAAACAACGGAATACATCGTTTTAGATCGAAACTAGCAAGATTAACGAGCATCGATTTTACAAGTCGTCGAAGAGTAGACGAGAGAAAGGTGTAAACTTTTTCTCTCAGAACTGCGCGAAAACTTGTATTCCGGCTCAAAACAACGGGATACATCGTTTTAGATCGAAACTATCAAGATTCACGAGCATCGATTTCACAAGTCGTCGAAGAGTAGACGAGAGAAAGGTGTAAACTTTTTCTCTCAGAACTGCGCGAAAATTTGTATTCCGGCTCAAATAATTGAGATACATCGCTTTAGATCGAAACTAGCAAGATTCACGAGCATCGATTTTACATGTCGTCGAAGAGAACGAGAGAAAGGTGTAAACTTTTTCTCTCAGAACTGCGAAAAATTTGTATTCCGGCTCAAAACAACGGAATACATCGTTTTAGATCGAAAGTCGAAAAATTCACGAGCATCGACTTTACAAGTCGTCGAAGAGTAGACGAGAGAAAGGTGTAAACTTTTTCTCTCAGAACTGCGCGAAAACTTGTATTCCAGCTCAAAACAACGGGATACATCGTTTTAGATCGAAACTAGCAAAATTCATGAGCATCAATTTTAAAAGTCGTCGAAGAGTAGACGAGAGATAGGTGTAAACTTTTTCTCTCAGAACTGCGCGAAAACTTGTATTCCGGCTCAAAACAACGGGATACATCGTTTTAGATCGAAACTAGCAAGATTCACGAGCATCGATTTTACAAGTCGTCGAAGAGTAGACGAGAAAAAGGTGTAAACTTTTTCTCTCAGAACTGCGCGAAAACTTGTATTCCGGCTCAAAACAACGGAATACATCGTTTTAGATCGAAACTAGCAAGATTAACGAGCATCGATTTTACAAGTCGTCGAAGAGTAGACGAGAAAGGTGTAAACTTTTTCTCTCAGAACTGCGCGAAAACTTGTATTCCGGCTCAAGACAACGGGATACATCGTTTTAGATCGAAACTATCAAGATTCACGAGCATCGATTTTACAAGTCGTCACAGAGTAGACGAGAGAAAGGTGTAAATTTTTCTCTCAGAACTGCGCGAAAACTTGTATTCCGGCTCAAAAGAACGGAATACATCGTTTTAGATCGAAACTAGCAAGATTAACGAGCATCGATTTTACAAGTCGTCGAAGAGTAGACGAGAGAAAGGTGTAAACTTTTTCTCTCAGAACTGCGCGAAAACTTGTATTCCAGCTCAAAACAACGGGATACATCGTTTTAGATCGAAACTAGCACAATTAACGAGCATCGATTTTACAAGTCGTCGAAGAGTAGACGAGAGATAGGTGTAAACTTTTTCTCTCAGAACTGCGCGAAAACTTGTATTCCGGCTCAAAACAACGGAATACATCGTTTTAGATCGAAACTAGCAAAATTCACGTGCATCGATTTCACAAGTCGTCGAAGAGTAGACGAGAGAAACGTGTAAGCTTTTTCTCTCAGGACTGCGAGAAAACTTGTATTCCGGCTCAAAACAACGGGATACATCGTTTTAGATCGAAACTAGCAAGATTCACGAGCATCGATTTTACAAGTCGTCGAAGAGTAGACGAGAGAAAGGTGTAAACTTTTTCTCTCAGAACTGCGCGAAAACTTGTATTCCGGCTCAAGACAACGGGATACATCGTTTTAGATCGAAACTATCAAGATTCACGAGCATCGATTTTACAAGTCGTCACAGAGTAGACGAGAGAAAGGTGTAAATTTTTCTCTCAGAACTGCGCGAAAACTTGTATTCCGGCTCAAAAGAACGGAATACATCGTTTTAGATCGAAACTAGCAAGATTAACGAGCATCGATTTTACAAGTCGTCGAAGAGTAGACGAGAGAAACGTGTAAGCTTTTTCTCTCAGGACTGCGAGAAAACTTGTATTTCGGCTCAAAACAACGGGATACATCGTTTTAGATCGAAACTAGCAAGATTCACGAGCATCGATTTTACAAGTCGTCGAAGAGCAGACGAGAAAAAGGTGTAAACTTTTTCTCTCAGAACTGCGAAAAACCTCTATTCCGGCTCAAAACAACGGAATACATCGTTTTAGATCGAAACTAGCAAGATTAACGAGCATCGGTTTTACAAGTCGTCGAAGAGTAGGCGAGAGAAAGGTGTAAACTTTTTCTCTCAGAACTGCGCGAAAACTTGTATTCCGGCTCAGAACAACGGGATACATCGTTTTAGATCGAAACTATCAAGATTCACGAGCATCGATTTTACAAGCCGTCACAGAGTAGACGAGAGAAAGGTGTAAATTTTTCTCTCAGAACTGCGCGAAAACTTGTATTCCGGCTCAAAAGAACGGAATACATCGTTTTAGATCGAAACTAGCAAGATTAACGAGCATCGATTTTACAAGTCGTCGAAGAGTAGACGAGAGAAAGGTGTAAACTTTTTCTCTCAGAACTGCGCGAAAACTTGTATTCCAGCTCAAAACAACGGGATACATCGTTTTAGATCGAAACTAGCAAAATTCATGAGCATCAATTTTAAAAGTCGTCGAAGAGTAGACGAGAGAAAGGTGTAAACGTTTTCTCTCAGAACTGCGCGAAAACTTGTATTCCGGCTCAAAACAACGGGATACATCGTTTTAGATCGAAACTAGCAAGATTCACGAGCATCGATTTTACAAGTCGTCGAAGAGTAGACGAGAGAAAGGTGTAAATTTTTCTCTCAGAACTGCGCGAAAACTTGTATTCCGGCTCAAAAGAACGGAATACATCGTTTTAGATCGAAACTAGCAAGATTAACGAGCATCGATTTTACAAGTCGTCGAAGAGTAGACGAGAGAAAGGTGTAAACTTTTTCTCTCAGAACTGCGCGAAAACTTGTATTCCAGCTCAAAACAACGGGATACATCGTTTTAGATCGAAACTAGCAAAATTCATGAGCATCAATTTTAAAAGTCGTCGAAGAGTAGACGAGAGTAAGGTGTAAACGTTTTCTCTCAGGACTGCGAGAAAACTTTTATTTCGGCTCAAAACAACGGGATAGATCGTTTTAGATCGAAACTAGCAAGATTCACGAGCATCGATTTTACAAGTCGTCGAAGAGTAGACGAGAAAAAGGTGTAAACTTTTTCTCTCAGAACTGCGCGAAAACTTGTATTCCGGCTCAAAACAACGGAATACATCGTTTTAGATCGAAACTAGCAAGATTAACGAGCATCGATTTTACAAGTCGTCGAAGAGTAGACGAGAGAAAGGTGTAAACTTTTTCTCTCAGAACTGCGCGAAAACTTGTATTCCGGCTCAAGACAACGGGATACATCGTTTTAGATCGAAACTATCAAGATTCACGAGCATCGATTTTACAAGTCGTCACAGAGTAGACGAGAGAAAGGTGTAAATTTTTCTCTCAGAACTGCGCGAAAACTTGTATTCCGGCTCAAAAGAACGGAATACATCGTTTTAGATCGAAACTAGCAAGATTAACGAGCATCGATTTTACAAGTCGTCGAAGAGTAGACGAGAGAAAGGTGTAAACTTTTTCTCTCAGAACTGCGCGAAAACTTGTATTCCAGCTCAAAACAACGGGATACATCGTTTTAGATCGAAACTAGCACAATTAACGAGCATCGATTTTACAAGTCGTCGAAGAGTAGACGAGAGATAGGTGTAAACGTTTTCTCTCAGAACTGCGCGAAAACTTGTATTCCGGCTCAAAACAACGGGATACATCGTTTTAGATCGAAACTAGCAAGATTCACGAGCATCGATTTTACAAGTCGTCGAAGAGTAGACGAGAGAAAGGTGTAAATTTTTCTCTCAGAACTGCGCGAAAACTTGTATTCCGGCTCAAAAGAACGGAATACATCGTTTTAGATCGAAACTAGCAAGATTAACGAGCATCGATTTTACAAGTCGTCGAAGAGTAGACGAGAGAAAGGTGTAAACTTTTTCTCTCAGAACTGCGCGAAAACTTGTATTCCAGCTCAAAACAACGGGATACATCGTTTTAGATCGAAACTAGCAAAATTCATGAGCATCAATTTTAAAAGTCGTCGAAGAGTAGACGAGAGTAAGGTGTAAACGTTTTCTCTCAGGACTGCGAGAAAACTTTTATTTCGGCTCAAAACAACGGGATAGATCGTTTTAGATCGAAACTAGCAAGATTCACGAGCATCGATTTTACAAGTCGTCGAAGAGTAGACGAGAAAAAGGTGTAAACTTTTTCTCTCAGAACTGCGCGAAAACTTGTATTCCGGCTCAAAACAACGGAATACATCGTTTTAGATCGAAACTAGCAAGATTAACGAGCATCGATTTTACAAGTCGTCGAAGAGTAGACGAGAGAAAGGTGTAAACTTTTTCTCTCAGAACTGCGCGAAAACTTGTATTCCGGCTCAAGACAACGGGATACATCGTTTTAGATCGAAACTATCAAGATTCACGAGCATCGATTTTACAAGTCGTCACAGAGTAGACGAGAGAAAGGTGTAAATTTTTCTCTCAGAACTGCGCGAAAACTTGTATTCCGGCTCAAAAGAACGGAATACATCGTTTTAGATCGAAACTAGCAAGATTAACGAGCATCGATTTTACAAGTCGTCGAAGAGTAGACGAGAGAAAGGTGTAAACTTTTTCTCTCAGAACTGCGCGAAAACTTGTATTCCAGCTCAAAACAACGGGATACATCGTTTTAGATCGAAACTAGCACAATTAACGAGCATCGATTTTACAAGTCGTCGAAGAGTAGACGAGAGATAGGTGTAAACTTTTTCTCTCAGAACTGCGCGAAAACTTGTATTCCGGCTCAAAACAACGGGATACATCGTTTTAGATCGAAACTAGCAAGATTCACGAGCAACGATTTTACAAGTCGTTGCAGAGTAGACGAGAGAAAGGTGTAAATTTTTCTCTCAGAACTGCGCGAAAACTAGTATTCCGGCTCAAAACAACGAAATACATTGTTTTAGATCGAAACTATCAAGATTCACGAGCATCGATTTTACAAGTCGTCGAAGAGTAGACGAGAGAAAGGTGTAAACGTTTTCTCTCAGAACTGCGCGAAAACTCGTATTCCGGCTCAAAACAACGGGGTAAATTGTTTTAGAGCGAAACTATCAAAATTCACGAGCATCGATTTTACAAGTCGTCGCAGAGTAGACGAGAGAAAGGTGTAAATTTTTCTCTCAGAACTGCGCGAAAACTTGTATTCCGGCTCAAAACAACGGAATACATCGTTTTAGATCGAAACTAGCAAGATTAACGAGCATCGATTTTACAAGTCGTCGAAGAGTAGACGAGAGAAAGGTGTAAACTTTTTCTCTCAGAACTGCGCGAAAACTTGTATTCCGGCTCAAAACAACGGGATACATCGTTTTAGATCGAAACTATCAAGATTCACGAGCATCGATTTTACAAGTCGTCGAAGAGTAGACGAGAGAGAGGTGTAAATTTTTCTCTCAGAACTGCGCGAAAACTTGTATTCCGGCTGAAAAGAACGGAATACATCGTTTTAGATCGAAACTAGCAAGATTAACGAGCATCGATTTTACAAGTCGTCGAAGAGTAGACGAGAGAAAGGTGTAAACTTTTTCTCTCAGAACTGCGCGAAAACTTGTATTCCAGCTCAAAACAACGGGATACATCGTTTTAGATCGAAACTAGCAAAATTCATGAGCATCAATTTTAAAAGTCGTCGAAGAGTAGACGAGAGAAAGGTGTAAACGTTTTCTCTCAGGACTGCGAGAAAACTTTTATTTCGGCTCAAAACAACGGGATACATCGTTTTAGATCGAAACTAGCAAGATTCACGAGCATCGATTTTACAAGTCGTCGAAGAGTAGACGAGAAAAAGGTGTAAACTTTTTCTCTCAGAACTGCGCGAAAACTTGTATTCCGGCTCAAAACAACGGAATACATCGTTTTAGATCGAAACTAGCAAGATTAACGAGCATCGATTTTACAAGTCGTCGAAGAGTAGACGAGAGAAAGGTGTAAACGTTTTCTCTCAGAACTGCGCGAAAACTTGTATTCCGGCTCAAGACAACGGGATACATCGTTTTAGATCGAAACTATCAAGATTCACGAGCATCGATTTTACAAGTCGTCACAGAGTAGACGAGAGAAAGGTGTAAATTTTTCTCTCAGAACTGCGCGAAAACTTGTATTCCGGCTCAAAAGAACGGAATACATCGTTTTAGATCGAAACTAGCAAGATTAACGAGCATCGATTTTACAAGTCGTCGAAGAGTAGACGAGAGAAAGGTGTAAACTTTTTCTCTCAGAACTGCGCGAAAACTTGTATTCCAGCTCAAAACAACGGGATACATCGTTTTAGATTGAAACTAGCACAATTAACGAGCATCGATTTTACAAGTCGTCGAAGAGTAGACGAGAGATAGGTGTAAACTTTTTCTCTCAGAACTGCGCAAAAACTTGTATTCCGGCTCAAAACAACGGGATACATCGTTTTAGATCGAAACTAGCAAGATTCACGAGCAACGATTTTACAAGTCGTTGCAGAGTAGACGAGAGAAAGGTGTAAATTTTTCTCTCAGAACTGCGCGAAAACTAGTATTCCGGCTCAAAACAACGAAATACATTGTTTTAGATCGAAACTATCAAGATTCACGAGCATCGATTTTACAAGTCGTCGAAGAGTAGACGAGAGAAAGGTGTAAACGTTTTCTCTCAGAACTGCGCGAAAACTCGTATTCCGGCTCAAAACAACGGGGTAAATTGTTTTAGAGCGAAACTATCAAAATTCACGAGCATCGATTTTACAAGTCGTCGCAGAGTAGACGAGAGAAAGGTGTAAATTTTTCTCAGAACTGCGCGAAAACTTGTATTCCGGCTCAAAACAACGGAATACATCGTTTTAGATCGAAACTAGCAAGATTAACGAGCATCGATTTTACAAGTCGTCGAAGAGTAGACGAGAGAAAGGTGTAAACTTTTTCTCTCAGAACTGCGCGAAAACTTGTATTCCGGCTCAAAACAACGGGATACATCGTTTTAGATCGAAACTATCAAGATTCACGAGCATCGATTTCACAAGTCGTCGAAGAGTAGACGAGAGAAAGGTGTAAACTTTTTCTCTCAGAACTGCGCGAAAATTTGTATTCCGGCTCAAATAATTGAGATACATCGCTTTAGATCGAAACTAGCAAGATTCACGAGCATCGATTTTACATGTCGTCGAAGAGAACGAGAGAAAGGTGTAAACTTTTTCTCTCAGAACTGCGAAAAATTTGTATTCCGGCTCAAAACAACGGAATACATCGTTTTAGATCGAAAGTCGAAAAATTCACGAGCATCGACTTTACAAGTCGTCGAAGAGTAGACGAGAGAAAGGTGTAAACTTTTTCTCTCAGAACTGCGCGAAAACTTGTATTCCAGCTCAAAACAACGGGATACATCGTTTTAGATCGAAACTAGCAAAATTCATGAGCATCAATTTTAAAAGTCGTCGAAGAGTAGACGAGAGAAAGGTGTAAACGTTTTCTCTCAGAACTGCGCGAAAACTTGTATTCCGGCTCAAAACAACGGGATACATCGTTTTAGATCGAAACTAGCAAGATTCACGAGCATCGATTTTACAAGTTGTCGAAGAGTAGACGAGAGAAAGGTGTAAACGTTTTCTCTCAGAACTGCGTGAAGACTTGTATTCCGGCTCAAAACAACGGGATATATCGTTTTAGATCGAAACTAGCAAGATTAACGAGCATCGATATTACAAGTCGACGAAGAGTAGACGAGAGAAAGGTGTAAACTTTTTCTCTCAGAACTGCGCGAAAACTAGTATTTCGGCTCAAAACAACGGGATACATCGTTTTAGATCGAAACTAGCAAGATTCACGAGCATCGATTTTACAAGTCGTCGAAGAGCAGACGAGAAAAAGGTGTAAACTTTTTCTCTCAGAACTGCGCGAAAACCTCTATTCCGGCTCAAAACAACGGAATACATCGTTTTAGATCGAAACTAGCAAGATTAACGAGCATCGATTTTACAAGTCGTCGAAGAGTAGACGAGAGAAAGGTGTAAACTTTTTCTCTCAGAACTGCGCGAAAACTTGTATTCCGGCTCAGAACAACGGGATACATCGTTTTAGATCGAAACTATCAAGATTCACGAGCATCGATTTTACAAGCCGTCACAGAGTAGACGAGAGAAAGGTGTAAACTTTTTCTCTCAGAACTGCGCGAAAACTTGTATTCCGGCTCAAGACAACGGGATACATCGTTTTAGATCGAAACTATCAAGATTCACGAGCATCGATTTTACAAGTCGTCACAGAGTAGACGAGAGAAAGGTGTAAATTTTTCTCTCAGAACTGCGCGAAAACTTGTATTCCGGCTCAAAAGAACGGAATACATCGTTTTAGATCGAAACTAGCAAGATTAACGAGCATCGATTTTACAAGTCGTCGAAGAGTAGACGAGAGAAAGGTGTAAACTTTTTCTCTCAGAACTGCGCGAAAACTTGTATTCCAGCTCAAAACAACGGGATACATCGTTTTAGATCGAAACTAGCACAATTAACGAGCATCGATTTTACAAGTCGTCGAAGAGTAGACGAGAGATAGGTGTAAACTTTTTCTCTCAGAACTGCGCGAAAACTTGTATTCCGGCTCAAAACAACGGGATACATCGTTTTAGATCGAAACTAGCAAGATTCACGAGCAACGATTTTACAAGTCGTTGCAGAGTAGACGAGAGAAAGGTGTAAATTTTTCTCTCAGAACTGCGCGAAAACTAGTATTCCGGCTCAAAACAACGAAATACATTGTTTTAGATCGAAACTATCAAGATTCACGAGCATCGATTTTACAAGTCGTCGAAGAGTAGACGAGAGAAAGGTGTAAACGTTTTCTCTCAGAACTGCGCGAAAACTCGTATTCCGGCTCAAAACAACGGGGTAAATTGTTTTAGAGCGAAACTATCAAAATTCACGAGCATCGATTTTACAAGTCGTCGCAGAGTAGACGAGAGAAAGGTGTAAATTTTTCTCTCAGAACTGCGCGAAAACTTGTATTCCGGCTCAAAACAACGGAATACATCGTTTTAGATCGAAACTAGCAAGATTAACGAGCATCGATTTTACAAGTCGTCGAAGAGTAGACGAGAGAAAGGTGTAAACTTTTTCTCTCAGAACTGCGCGAAAACTTGTATTCCGGCTCAAAACAACGGGATACATCGTTTTAGATCGAAACTATCAAGATTCACGAGCATCGATTTTACAAGTCGTCGAAGAGTAGACGAGAGAGAGGTGTAAATTTTTCTCTCAGAACTGCGCGAAAACTTGTATTCCGGCTGAAAAGAACGGAATACATCGTTTTAGATCGAAACTAGCAAGATTAACGAGCATCGATTTTACAAGTCGTCGAAGAGTAGACGAGAGAAAGGTGTAAACTTTTTCTCTCAGAACTGCGCGAAAACTTGTATTCCAGCTCAAAACAACGGGATACATCGTTTTAGATCGAAACTAGCAAAATTCATGAGCATCAATTTTAAAAGTCGTCGAAGAGTAGACGAGAGAAAGGTGTAAACGTTTTCTCTCAGGACTGCGAGAAAACTTTTATTTCGGCTCAAAACAACGGGATACATCGTTTTAGATCGAAACTAGCAAGATTCACGAGCATCGATTTTACAAGTCGTCGAAGAGTAGACGAGAAAAAGGTGTAAACTTTTTCTCTCAGAACTGCGCGAAAACTTGTATTCCGGCTCAAAACAACGGAATACATCGTTTTAGATCGAAACTAGCAAGATTAACGAGCATCGATTTTACAAGTCGTCGAAGAGTAGACGAGAGAAAGGTGTAAACTTTTTCTCTCAGAACTGCGCGAAAACTTGTATTCCGGCTCAAAACAACGGGATACATCGTTTTAGATCGAAACTATCAAGATTCACGAGCATCGATTTTACAAGTCGTCGAAGAGTAGACGAGAGAGAGGTGTAAATTTTTCTCTCAGAACTGCGCGAAAACTTGTATTCCGGCTGAAAAGAACGGAATACATCGTTTTAGATCGAAACTAGCAAGATTAACGAGCATCGATTTTACAAGTCGTCGAAGAGTAGACGAGAGAAAGGTGTAAACTTTTTCTCTCAGAACTGCGCGAAAACTTGTATTCCAGCTCAAAACAACGGGATACATCGTTTTAGATCGAAACTAGCAAAATTCATGAGCATCAATTTTAAAAGTCGTCGAAGAGTAGACGAGAGAAAGGTGTAAACGTTTTCTCTCAGGACTGCGAGAAAACTTTTATTTCGGCTCAAAACAACGGGATACATCGTTTTAGATCGAAACTAGCAAGATTCACGAGCATCGATTTTACAAGTCGTCGAAGAGTAGACGAGAAAAAGGTGTAAACTTTTTCTCTCAGAACTGCGCGAAAACTTGTATTCCGGCTCAAAACAACGGAATACATCGTTTTAGATCGAAACTAGCAAGATTAACGAGCATCGATTTTACAAGTCGTCGAAGAGTAGACGAGAGAAAGGTGTAAACTTTTTCTCTCAGAACTGCGCGAAAACTTGTATTCCGGCTCAAAACAACGGGATACATCGTTTTAGATCGAAACTATCAAGATTCACGAGCATCGATTTCACAAGTCGTCGAAGAGTAGACGAGAGAAAGGTGTAAACTTTTTCTCTCAGAACTGCGCGAAAATTTGTATTCCGGCTCAAATAATTGAGATACATCGCTTTAGATCGAAACTAGCAAGATTCACGAGCATCGATTTTACATGTCGTCGAAGAGAACGAGAGAAAGGTGTAAACTTTTTCTCTCAGAACTGCGAAAAATTTGTATTCCGGCTCAAAACAACGGAATACATCGTTTTAGATCGAAAGTCGAAAAATTCACGAGCATCGACTTTACAAGTCGTCGAAGAGTAGACGAGAGAAAGGTGTAAACTTTTTCTCTCAGAACTGCGCGAAAACTTGTATTCCAGCTCAAAACAACGGGATACATCGTTTTAGATCGAAACTAGCAAAATTCATGAGCATCAATTTTAAAAGTCGTCGAAGAGTAGACGAGAGAAAGGTGTAAACGTTTTCTCTCAGAACTGCGCGAAAACTTGTATTCCGGCTCAAAACAACGGGATACATCGTTTTAGATCGAAACTAGCAAGATTCACGAGCATCGATTTTACAAGTTGTCGAAGAGTAGACGAGAGAAAGGTGTAAACGTTTTCTCTCAGAACTGCGTGAAGACTTGTATTCCGGCTCAAAACAACGGGATATATCGTTTTAGATCGAAACTAGCAAGATTAACGAGCATCGATATTACAAGTCGACGAAGAGTAGACGAGAGAAAGGTGTAAACTTTTTCTCTCAGAACTGCGCGAAAACTAGTATTTCGGCTCAAAACAACGGGATACATCGTTTTAGATCGAAACTAGCAAGATTCACGAGCATCGATTTTACAAGTCGTCGAAGAGCAGACGAGAAAAAGGTGTAAACTTTTTCTCTCAGAACTGCGCGAAAACCTCTTTTCCGGCTCAAAACAACGGAATACATCGTTTTAGATCGAAACTAGCAAGATTAACGAGCATCGATTTTACAAGTCGTCGAAGAGTAGACGAGAGAAAGGTGTAAACTTTTTCTCTCAGAACTGCGCGAAAACTTGTATTCCGGCTCAGAACAACGGGATACATCGTTTTAGATCGAAACTATCAAGATTCACGAGCATCGATTTTACAAGCCGTCACAGAGTAGACGAGAGAAAGGTGTAAACTTTTTCTCTCAGAACTGCGCGAAAACTTGTATTCCGGCTCAAGACAACGGGATACATCGTTTTAGATCGAAACTATCAAGATTCACGAGCATCGATTTTACAAGTCGTCACAGAGTAGACGAGAGAAAGGTGTAAATTTTTCTCTCAGAACTGCGCGAAAACTTGTATTCCGGCTCAAAAGAACGGAATACATCGTTTTAGATCGAAACTAGCAAGATTAACGAGCATCGATTTTACAAGTCGTCGAAGAGTAGACGAGAGAAAGGTGTAAACTTTTTCTCTCAGAACTGCGCGAAAACTTGTATTCCAGCTCAAAACAACGGGATACATCGTTTTAGATCGAAACTAGCACAATTAACGAGCATCGATTTTACAAGTCGTCGAAGAGTAGACGAGAGATAGGTGTAAACTTTTTCTCTCAGAACTGCGCGAAAACTTGTATTCCGGCTCAAAACAACGGGATACATCGTTTTAGATCGAAACTAGCAAGATTCACGAGCAACGATTTTACAAGTCGTTGCAGAGTAGACGAGAGAAAGGTGTAAATTTTTCTCTCAGAACTGCGCGAAAACTAGTATTCCGGCTCAAAACAACGAAATACATTGTTTTAGATCGAAACTATCAAGATTCACGAGCATCGATTTTACAAGTCGTCGAAGAGTAGACGAGAGAAAGGTGTAAACGTTTTCTCTCAGAACTGCGCGAAAACTCGTATTCCGGCTCAAAACAACGGGGTAAATTGTTTTAGAGCGAAACTATCAAAATTCACGAGCATCGATTTTACAAGTCGTCGCAGAGTAGACGAGAGAAAGGTGTAAATTTTTCTCTCAGAACTGCGCGAAAACTTGTATTCCGGCTCAAAACAACGGAATACATCGTTTTAGATCGAAACTAGCAAGATTAACGAGCATCGATTTTACAAGTCGTCGAAGAGTAGACGAGAGAAAGGTGTAAACTTTTTCTCTCAGAACTGCGCGAAAACTTGTATTCCGGCTCAAAACAACGGGATACATCGTTTTAGATCGAAACTATCAAGATTCACGAGCATCGATTTTACAAGTCGTCGAAGAGTAGACGAGAGAGAGGTGTAAATTTTTCTCTCAGAACTGCGCGAAAACTTGTATTCCGGCTGAAAAGAACGGAATACATCGTTTTAGATCGAAACTAGCAAGATTAACGAGCATCGATTTTACAAGTCGTCGAAGAGTAGACGAGAGAAAGGTGTAAACTTTTTCTCTCAGAACTGCGCGAAAACTTGTATTCCAGCTCAAAACAACGGGATACATCGTTTTAGATCGAAACTAGCAAAATTCATGAGCATCAATTTTAAAAGTCGTCGAAGAGTAGACGAGAGAAAGGTGTAAACGTTTTCTCTCAGGACTGCGAGAAAACTTTTATTTCGGCTCAAAACAACGGGATACATCGTTTTAGATCGAAACTAGCAAGATTCACGAGCATCGATTTTACAAGTCGTCGAAGAGTAGACGAGAAAAAGGTGTAAACTTTTTCTCTCAGAACTGCGCGAAAACTTGTATTCCGGCTCAAAACAACGGAATACATCGTTTTAGATCGAAACTAGCAAGATTAACGAGCATCGATTTTACAAGTCGTCGAAGAGTAGACGAGAGAAAGGTGTAAACGTTTTCTCTCAGAACTGCGCGAAAACTTGTATTCCGGCTCAAGACAACGGGATACATCGTTTTAGATCGAAACTATCAAGATTCACGAGCATCGATTTTACAAGTCGTCACAGAGTAGACGAGAGAAAGGTGTAAATTTTTCTCTCAGAACTGCGCGAAAACTTGTATTCCGGCTCAAAAGAACGGAATACATCGTTTTAGATCGAAACTAGCAAGATTAACGAGCATCGATTTTACAAGTCGTCGAAGAGTAGACGAGAGAAAGGTGTAAACTTTTTCTCTCAGAACTGCGCGAAAACTTGTATTCCAGCTCAAAACAACGGGATACATCGTTTTAGATTGAAACTAGCACAATTAACGAGCATCGATTTTACAAGTCGTCGAAGAGTAGACGAGAGATAGGTGTAAACTTTTTCTCTCAGAACTGCGCAAAAACTTGTATTCCGGCTCAAAACAACGGGATACATCGTTTTAGATCGAAACTAGCAAGATTCACGAGCAACGATTTTACAAGTCGTTGCAGAGTAGACGAGAGAAAGGTGTAAATTTTTCTCTCAGAACTGCGCGAAAACTAGTATTCCGGCTCAAAACAACGAAATACATTGTTTTAGATCGAAACTATCAAGATTCACGAGCATCGATTTTACAAGTCGTCGAAGAGTAGACGAGAGAAAGGTGTAAACGTTTTCTCTCAGAACTGCGCGAAAACTCGTATTCCGGCTCAAAACAACGGGGTAAATTGTTTTAGAGCGAAACTATCAAAATTCACGAGCATCGATTTTACAAGTCGTCGCAGAGTAGACGAGAGAAAGGTGTAAATTTTTCTCAGAACTGCGCGAAAACTTGTATTCCGGCTCAAAACAACGGAATACATCGTTTTAGATCGAAACTAGCAAGATTAACGAGCATCGATTTTACAAGTCGTCGAAGAGTAGACGAGAGAAAGGTGTAAACTTTTTCTCTCAGAACTGCGCGAAAACTTGTATTCCGGCTCAAAACAACGGGATACATCGTTTTAGATCGAAACTATCAAGATTCACGAGCATCGATTTCCCAAGTCGTCGAAGAGTAGACGAGAGAAAGGTGTAAACTTTTTCTCTCAGAACTGCGCGAAAATTTGTATTCCGGCTCAAATAATTGAGATACATCGCTTTAGATCGAAACTAGCAAGATTCACGAGCATCGATTTTACATGTCGTCGAAGAGAACGAGAGAAAGGTGTAAACTTTTTCTCTCAGAACTGCGAAAAATTTGTATTCCGGCTCAAAACAACGGAATACATCGTTTTAGATCGAAAGTCGAAAAATTCACGAGCATCGACTTTACAAGTCGTCGAAGAGTAGACGAGAGAAAGGTGTAAACTTTTTCTCTCAGAACTGCGCGAAAACTTGTATTCCAGCTCAAAACAACGGGATACATCGTTTTAGATCGAAACTAGCAAAATTCATGAGCATCAATTTTAAAAGTCGTCGAAGAGTAGACGAGAGAAAGGTGTAAACGTTTTCTCTCAGAACTGCGCGAAAACTTGTATTCCGGCTCAAAACAACGGGATACATCGTTTTAGATCGAAACTAGCAAGATTCACGAGCATCGATTTTACAAGTTGTCGAAGAGTAGACGAGAGAAAGGTGTAAACGTTTTCTCTCAGAACTGCGTGAAGACTTGTATTCCGGCTCAAAACAACGGGATATATCGTTTTAGATCGAAACTAGCAAGATTAACGAGCATCGATATTACAAGTCGACGAAGAGTAGACGAGAGAAAGGTGTAAACTTTTTCTCTCAGAACTGCGCGAAAACTAGTATTTCGGCTCAAAACAACGGGATACATCGTTTTAGATCGAAACTAGCAAGATTCACGAGCATCGATTTTACAAGTCGTCGAAGAGCAGACGAGAAAAAGGTGTAAACTTTTTCTCTCAGAACTGCGCGAAAACCTCTATTCCGGCTCAAAACAACGGAATACATCGTTTTAGATCGAAACTAGCAAGATTAACGAGCATCGATTTTACAAGTCGTCGAAGAGTAGACGAGAGAAAGGTGTAAACTTTTTCTCTCAGAACTGCGCGAAAACTTGTATTCCGGCTCAGAACAACGGGATACATCGTTTTAGATCGAAACTATCAAGATTCACGAGCATCGATTTTACAAGCCGTCACAGAGTAGACGAGAGAAAGGTGTAAATTTTTCTCTCAGAACTGCGCGAAAACTTGTATTCCGGCTCAAAAGAACGGAATACATCGTTTTAGATCGAAACTAGCAAGATTAACGAGCATCGATTTTACAAGTCGTCGAAGAGTAGACGAGAGAAAGGTGTAAACTTTTTCTCTCAGAACTGCGCGAAAACTTGTATTCCAGCTCAAAACAACGGGATACATCGTTTTAGATCGAAACTAGCAAAATTCATGAGCATCAATTTTAAAAGTCGTCGAAGAGTAGACGAGAGAAAGGTGTAAACGTTTTCTCTCAGAACTGCGCGAAAACTTGTATTCCGGCTCAAAACAACGGGATACATCGTTTTAGATCGAAACTAGCAAGATTCACGAGCATCGATTTTACAAGTCGTCGAAGAGTAGACGAGAGAAAGGTGTAAATTTTTCTCTCAGAACTGCGCGAAAACTTGTATTCCGGCTCAAAAGAACGGAATACATCGTTTTAGATCGAAACTAGCAAGATTAACGAGCATCGATTTTACAAGTCGTCGAAGAGTAGACGAGAGAAAGGTGTAAACTTTTTCTCTCAGAACTGCGCGAAAACTTGTATTCCGGCTCAAAACAACGGAATACATCGTTTTAGATCGAAACTAGCAAGATTAACGAGCATCGATTTTACAAGTCGTCGAAGAGTAGACGAGAGAAAGGTGTAAACTTTTTTTCTCAGAACTGCGCGAAAACTTGTATTCCGGCTCAGAACAACAGGATACATCGTTTTAGATCGAAACTATCAAGATTCACGAGCATCGATTTTACAAGCCGTCACAGAGTAGACGAGAGAAAGGTGTAAATTTTTCTCTCAGAACTGCGCGAAAACTTGTATTCCGGCTCAAAAGAACGGAATACATCGTTTTAGATCGAAACTAGCAAGATTAACGAGCATCGATTTTACAAGTCGTCGAAGAGTAGACGAGAGAAAGGTGTAAACTTTTTCTCTCAGAACTGCGCGAAAACTTGTATTCCAGCTCAAAACAACGGGATACATCGTTTTAGATCGAAACTAGCAAAATTCATGAGCATCAATTTTAAAAGTCGTCGAAGAGTAGACCAGAGAAAGGTGTAAACGTTTTCTCTCAGAACTGCGCGAAAACTTGTATTCCGGCTCAAAACAACGGGATACATCGTTTTAGATCGAAAGTAGCAAAATTCACGAGCATCAATTTAACAAGTCGTCGAAGAGTAGACGAGAAAAAGGTGTAAACTTTTTCTCTCAGAACTGCGCGAAAACTTGTATTCCGGCTCAAATCATTGAGATACATCGGTTTAGATCAAAACTAGCAAGATTCACGAGCATCGATTTTACATGTCGTAGAAGAGAACGAGGGAAAGGTGTAAACTTTTTCTCTCAGAACTGCGTGAAGACTTGTATTCCGGCTCAAAACAACGGGATATATCGTTTTAGATCGAAACTAGCAAGATTAACGAGCATCGATATTACAAGTCGACGAAGAGTAGACGAGAGAAAGGTGTAAACTTTTTCTCTCAGAACTGCGCGAAAACTAGTATTTCGGCTCAAAACAACGGGATACATCGTTTTAGATCGAAACTAGCAAGATTCACGAGCATCGATTTTACAAGTCGTCGAAGAGCAGACGAGAAAAAGGTGTAAACTTTTTCTCTCAGAACTGCGCGAAAACCTCTATTCCGGCTCAAAACAACGGAATACATCGTTTTAGATCGAAACTAGCAAGATTAACGAGCATCGATTTTACAAGTCGTCGAAGAGTAGACGAGAGAAAGGTGTAAACTTTTTCTCTCAGAACTGCGCGAAAACTTGTATTCCGGCTCAGAACAACGGGATACATCGTTTTAGATCGAAACTATCAAGATTCACGAGCATCGATTTTACAAGCCGTCACAGAGTAGACGAGAGAAAGGTGTAAATTTTTCTCTCAGAACTGCGCGAAAACTTGTATTCCGGCTCAAAAGAACGGAATACATCGTTTTAGATCGAAACTAGCAAGATTAACGAGCATCGATTTTACAAGTCGTCGAAGAGTAGACGAGAGAAAGGTGTAAACTTTTTCTCTCAGAACTGCGCGAAAACTTGTATTCCAGCTCAAAACAACGGGATACATCGTTTTAGATCGAAACTAGCAAAATTCATGAGCATCAATTTTAAAAGTCGTCGAAGAGTAGACGAGAGAAAGGTGTAAACGTTTTCTCTCAGAACTGCGCGAAAACTTGTATTCCGGCTCAAAACAACGGGATACATCGTTTTAGATCGAAACTAGCAAGATTCACGAGCATCGATTTTACAAGTCGTCGAAGAGTAGACGAGAGAAAGGTGTAAATTTTTCTCTCAGAACTGCGCGAAAACTTGTATTCCGGCTCAAAAGAACGGAATACATCGTTTTAGATCGAAACTAGCAAGATTAACGAGCATCGATTTTACAAGTCGTCGAAGAGTAGACGAGAGAAAGGTGTAAACTTTTTCTCTCAGAACTGCGCGAAAACTTGTATTCCGGCTCAAAACAACGGAATACATCGTTTTAGATCGAAACTAGCAAGATTAACGAGCATCGATTTTACAAGTCGTCGAAGAGTAGACGAGAGAAAGGTGTAAACTTTTTCTCTCAGAACTGCGCGAAAACTTGTATTCCGGCTCAGAACAACAGGATACATCGTTTTAGATCGAAACTATCAAGATTCACGAGCATCGATTTTACAAGCCGTCACAGAGTAGACGAGAGAAAGGTGTAAATTTTTCTCTCAGAACTGCGCGAAAACTTGTATTCCGGCTCAAAAGAACGGAATACATCGTTTTAGATCGAAACTAGCAAGATTAACGAGCATCGATTTTACAAGTCGTCGAAGAGTAGACGAGAGAAAGGTGTAAACTTTTTCTCTCAGAACTGCGCGATAACTTGTATTCCAGCTCAAAACAACGGGATACATCGTTTTAGATCGAAACTAGCAAAATTCATGAGCATCAATTTTAAAAGTCGTCGAAGAGTAGACCAGAGAAAGGTGTAAACGTTTTCTCTCAGAACTGCGCGAAAACTTGTATTCCGGCTCAAAACAACGGGATACATCGTTTTAGATCGAAAGTAGCAAAATTCACGAGCATCAATTTAACAAGTCGTCGAAGAGTAGACGAGAAAAAGGTGTAAACTTTTTCTCTCAGAACGGCGCGAAAACTTGTATTCCGGCTCAAATCATTGAGATACATCGGTTTAGATCAAAACTAGCAAGATTCACGAGCATCGATTTTACATGTCGTAGAAGAGAACGAGGGAAAGGTGTAAACTTTTTCTCTCAGAACTGCGCAAAAACTTGTATTGCGGCTCAAAACAACGGGATACATCGTTTTAGATCAAGACAAGAAAAATTCACGAGCATCGATTTTACAAGTCGTCAAAGAGTAGACGAGAGAAAGGTGTAAACTTTTTCTCTCAGAACTGCGCGAAAACTTGTATTCCGGCTCAAAACAACGGGATACATCGTTTTAGATCGAAACTAGCAAAATTCACGTGCATCGATTTCACAAGTCGTCGAAGAGTAGACGAGAGAAACGTGTAAGCTTTTTCTCTCAGGACTGCGAGAAAACTTGTATTTCGGCTCAAAACAACTGGATACATCGTTTTAGATCGAAACTATCAAGATTCACGAGCATCGATTTTACAAGCCGTCACAGAGTAGACGAGAGAAAGGTGTAAATTTTTCTCTCAGAACTGCGCGAAAACTTGTATTCCGGCTCAAAAGAACGGAATACATCGTTTTAGATCGAAACTAGCAAGATTAACGAGCATCGATTTTACAAGTCGTCGAAGAGTAGACGAGAGAAAGGTGTAAACGTTTTCTCTCAGAACTGCGAGAAAACTTGTATTCCGGCTCAAAACAACGGGATACATCGTTTTAGATCGAAACTAGCAAGATTCACGAGCATCGATTTTACAAGTCGTCGAAGAGTAGACGAGAGAAAGGTGTAAATTTTTCTCTCAGAACTGCGCGAAAACTTGTATTCCGGCTCAAAAGAACGGAATACATCGTTTTAGATCGAAACTAGCAAGATTAACGAGCATCGATTTTACAAGTCGTCGAAGAGTAGACGAGAGAAAGGTGTAAACTTTTTCTCTCAGAACTGCGCGAAAACTTGTATTCCGGCTCAAAACAACGGAATACATCGTTTTAGATCGAAACTAGCAAGATTAACGAGCATCGATTTTACAAGTCGTCGAAGAGTAGACGAGAGAAAGGTGTGAACTTTTTCTCTCAGAACTGCGCGAAAACTTGTATTCCGGCTCAGAACAACAGGATACATCGTTTTAGATCGAAACTATCAAGATTCACGAGCATCGATTTTACAAGCCGTCACAGAGTAGACGAGAGAAAGGTGTAAATTTTTCTCTCAGAACTGCGCGAAAACTTGTATTCCGGCTCAAAAGAACGGAATACATCGTTTTAGATCGAAACTAGCAAGATTAACGAGCATCGATTTTACAAGTCGTCGAAGAGATGACGAGAGAAAGGTGTAAACTTTTTCTCTCAGAACTGCGCGAAAACTTGTATTCCAGCTCAAAACAACGGGATACATCGTTTTAGATCGAAACTAGCAAAATTCATGAGCATCAATTTTAAAAGTCGTCGAAGAGTAGACGAGAGAAAGGTGTAAACGTTTTCTCTCAGAACTCGCGAAAACTTGTATTCCGGCTCAAAACAACGGGATACATCGTTTTAGATCGAAAGTAGCAAAATTCACGAGCATCAATTTAACAAGTCGTCGAAGAGTAGACGAGAGAAAGGTGTAAACTTTTTCTCTCCGAACTGCGCGAAAACTTGTATTCCGGCTCAAATCATTGAGATACATCGGTTTAGATCAAAACTAGCAAGATTCACGAGCATCGATTTTACATGTCGTAGAAGAGAACGAGGGAAAGGTGTAAACTTTTTCTCTCAGAACTGCGCAAAAACTTGTATTGCGGCTCAAAACAACGGGATACATCGTTTTAGATCAAGACAAGAAAAATTCACGAGCATCGATTTTACAAGTCGTCAAAGAGTAGACGAGAGAAAGGTGTAAACTTTTTCTCTCAGAACTGCGCGAAAACTTGTATTCCGCTCAAAACAGCGGGATACATCGTTTTAGATCGAAACTAGCAAAATTCACGTGCATCGATTTCACAAGTCGTCGAAGAGTAGACGAGAGAAACGTGTAAGCTTTTTCTCTCAGGACTGCGAGAAAACTTGTATTTCGGCTCAAAACAACTGGATACATCGTTTTAGATCGAAACTAGCAAGATTCACGAGCATCGATTTTACAAGTCGTCGAAGAGCAGACGAGAAAAAGGTGTAAACTTTTTCTCTCAGAACTGTGCGAAAACCTGTATTCCGGCTCAAAACAACGGAATACATCGTTTTAGATCGAAACTAGCAAGATTAACGAGCATCGATTTTACAAGTCGTCGAAGAGTAGACGAGAGAAAGGTGTAAACGTTTTCTCTCAGAACTGCGCGAAAACTTGTATTCCGGCTCAGAACAACGGGATACATCGTTTTAGATCGAAACTATCAAGATTCACGAGCATCGATTTTACAAGCCGTCACAGAGTAGACGAGAGAAAGGTGTAAATTTTTCTCTCAGAACTGCGCGAAAACTTGTATTCCGGCTCAAAAGAACGGAATACATCGTTTTAGATCGAAACTAGCAAGATTAACGAGCATCGATTTTACAAGTCGTCGAAGAGTAGACGAGAGAAAGGTGTAAACTTTTTCTCTCAGAACTGCGCGAAAACTTGTATTCCGGCTCAAAAGAACGGAATACATCGTTTTAGATCGAAACTAGCAAGATTAACGAGCATCGATTTTACAAGTCGTCGAAGAATAGACGAGAGAAAGGTGTAAACTTTTTCTCTCAGAACTGCGCGAAAACTTGTATTCCGGCTCAAAACAACGGAATACATCGTTTTAGATCGAAACTAGCAAGATTAACGAGCATCGATTTTACAAGTCGTCGAAGAGTAGACGAGAGAAAGGTGTAAACTTTTTCTCTCAGAACTGCGCGAAAACTTGTATTCCGGCTCAGAACAACGGGATACATCGTTTTAGATCGAAACTATCAAGATTCACGAGCATCGATTTTACAAGCCGTCACAGAGTAGACGAGAGAAAGGTGTAAATTTTTCTCTCAGAACTGCGCGAAAACTTGTATTCCGGCTCAAAAGAACGGAATACATCGTTTTAGATCGAAACTAGCAAGATTAACGAGCATCGATTTTACAAGTCGTCGAAGAGTAGACGAGAGAAAGGTGTAAACTTTTTCTCTCAGAACTGCGCGAAAACTTGTATTCCAGCTCAAAACAACGGGATACATCGTTTTAGATCGAAACTAGCAAAATTCATGAGCATCAATTTTAAAAGTCGTCGAAGAGTAGACGAGAGAAAGGTGTAAACGTTTTCTCTCAGAACTGCGCGAAAACTTGTATTCCGGCTCAAAACAACGGGATACATCGTTTTAGATCGAAAGTAGCAAAATTCACGAGCATCAATTTAACAAGTCGTCGAAGAGTAGACGAGAGAAAGGTGTAAACTTTTTCTCTCAGAACTGCGCGAAAACTTGTATTCCGGCTCAAATCATTGAGATACATCGGTTTAGATCAAAACTAGCAAGATTCACGAGCATCGATTTTACATGTCGTAGAAGAGAACGAGGGAAAGGTGTAAACTTTTTCTCTCAGAACTGCGCAAAAACTTGTATTGCGGCTCAAAACAACGGGATACATCGTTTTAGATCAAGACAAGAAAAATTCACGAGCATCGATTTTACAAGTCGTCAAAGAGTAGACGAGAGAAAGGTGTAAATTTTTCTCTCAGAACTGCGCGAAAACTTGTATTCCGGCTCAAAACAACGGGATACATCGTTTTAGATCGAAACTAGCAAGATTCACGTGCATCGATTTCACAAGTCGTCGAAGAGTAGACGAGAGAAACGTGTAAGCTTTTTCTCTCAGGACTGCGAGAAAACTTGTATTTCGGCTCAAAACAACGGGATACATCGTTTTAGATCGAAACTAGCAAGATTCACGAGCATCGATTTTACAAGTCGTCGAAGAGCAGACGAGAAAAAGGTGTAAACTTTTTCTCTCAGAACTGCGCGAAAACCTGTATTCCGGCTCAAAACAACGGAATACATCGTTTTAGATCGAAACTAGCAAGATTAACGAGCATCGATTTTACAAGTCGTCGAAGAGTAGACGAGAGAAAGGTGTAAACTTTTTCTCTCAGAACTGCGCGAAAAACTTGTATTCCGGCTCAGAACAACGGGATACATCGTTTTAGATCGAAACTATCAAGATTCACGAGCATCGATTTTACAAGCCGTCACAGAGTAGACGAGAGAAAGGTGTAAATTTTTCTCTCAGAACTGCGCGAAAACTTGTATTCCGGCTCAAAAGAACGGAATACATCGTTTTAGATCGAAACTAGCAAGATTAACGAGCATCGATTTTACAAGTCGTCGAAGAGTAGACGAGAGAAAGGTGTAAACTTTTTCTCTCAGAACTGCGCGAAAACTTGTATTCCAGCTCAAAACAACGGGATACATCGTTTTAGATCGAAACTAGCAAGATTAACGAGCATCGATATTACAAGTCGACGAAGAGTAGACGAGAGAAAGGTGTAAACTTTTTCTCTCAGAACTGCGCGAAAACTAGTATTTCGGCTCAAAACAACGGGATACATCGTTTTAGATCGAAACTAGCAAGATTCACGAGCATCGATTTTACAAGTCGTCGAAGAGCAGACGAGAAAAAGGTGTAAACTTTTTCTCTCAGAACTGCGCGAAAACCTGTATTCCGGCTCAAAACAACGGAATACATCGTTTTAGATCGAAACTAGCAAGATTAACGAGCATCGATTTTACAAGTCGTCGAAGAGTAGACGAGAGAAAGGTGTAAACTTTTTCTCTCAGAACTGCGCGAAAACTTGTATTCCGGCTCAGAACAACGGGATACATCGTTTTAGATCGAAACTATCAAGATTCACGAGCATCGATTTTACAAGCCGTCACAGAGTAGACGAGAGAAAGGTGTAAATTTTTCTCTCAGAACTGCGCGAAAACTTGTATTCCGGCTCAAAAGAACGGAATACATCGTTTTAGATCGAAACTAGCAAAATTCATGAGCATCAATTTTAAAAGTCGTCGAAGAGTAGACGAGAGAAAGGTGTAAACGTTTTCTCTCAGAACTGCGCGAAAACTTGTATTCCGGCTCAAAACAACGGGATACATCGTTTTAGATCGAAAGTAGGAAAATTCACGAGCATCGATTTAACAAGTCGTCGAAGAGTAGACGAGAGAAAGGTGTAAATTTTTCTCTCAGAACTGCGCGAAAACTTGTATTCCGGCTCAAAAGAACGGAATACATCGTTTTAGATCGAAACTAGCAAGATTAACGAGCATAGATTTTACAAGTCGAAGAGTAGACGAGAGAAAGGTGTAAACTTTTTCTCTCAGAACTGCGCGAAAACTTGTATTCCAGCTCAAAACAACGGGATACATCGTTTTAGATCGAAACTAGCAAAATTCATGAGCATCAATTTTAAAAGTCGTCGAAGAGTAGACGAGAGAAAGGTGTAAACGTTTTCTCTCAGAACTGCGCGAAAACTTGTATTCCGGCTCAAAACAACGGGATACATCATTTTAGATCGAAACTAGCAAGATTCACGAGCATCGATTTTACAAGTCGTCGCAGAGTAGACGAGAGAAAGGTGTAAATTTTTCTCTCAGAACTGCGCGAAAACTTGTATTCCGGCTCAAAACAACGAAATACATTGTTTTAGATCGAAACTATCAAGATTCACGAGCATCGATTTTACAAGTCGTCGAAGAGTAGACGAGAGAAAGGTGTAAACTTTTTCTCTCAGAACTGCGCGAAAAATTGTATTCCGGCTCAAAACAACGGGATACATCGTTTTAGATCGAAAGTAGCAAAATTCACGAGCATCGATTTTACAAGTCGTCGAAGAGTAGACGAGAGAAAGGTGTAAACTTTTTCTCTCAGAACTGCGCGAAAACATGTATTCCGGCTCAAATCATTGAGATACATCGTTTTAGATCAAAACTAGCAAGATTCACGAGCATCGATTTTACATGTCTTAGAAGAGAACGAGGGAAAGGTGTAAACTTTTTCTCTCAGAACAACGCGAAAACTTGTATTCCGGCTCAAAACAACGGGATACATCGTTTTAAATCGAAACTAGCAAGATTCACGAGCAACGATTTTACAAGTCGTCGCAGAGTAGACGAGAGAAAGGTGTAAATTTTTCTCTCAGAACTGCGCGAAAACTTGTATTCCGGCTCAAAACAACGAAATACATTGTTTTAGATTGAAACTATCAAGATTCACGAGCATCGATTTTACAAGTCGTCGAAGAGTAGACGAGAGAAAGGTGTAAACTTTTGCTCTCAGAACTGCGCGAAAAATTGTATTCCGGCTCAAAACAACGGGATACATCGTTTTAGATCGAAAGTAGCAAAATTCACGAGCATCAATTTAACAAGTCGTCGAAGAGTAGACGAGAGAAAGGTGTAAGCTTTTTCTCTCAGAACTGCGCGAAAACTTGTATTCCGGCTCAAATCATTGAGATACATCGTTTTAGATCGAAACTAGCAAGATTCACGAGCATCGATTTTATAAGTCGTCGCAGAGTAGACGAGAGAAAGGTGTAAATTTTTCTCTCAGAACTGCGCGAAAACTTGTATTCCGGCTTAAACCAACGGAATACATCGTTTTAGATCGAAACTAGCAAGTTTAACGAGCATCAATTTTACAAGTCGTCGAAGAGTAGACGAGAGAAAGGTGTAAACTTTTTCTCTCAGAACTGCGCGAAAACTTGTATTCCGGCTCAAAACAACGGGATACATCGTTTTAGATTGAAACTAGCAAGAGTCACGAGCATCGATTTTATAAGTCGTCGCACAGTAGACGAGAGAAAGGTGTAAATTTTTCTCTCAGAACTGCGCGAAAACTTGTATTCCGGCTCAAACCAACGGAATACATCGTTTTAGATCGAAACTAACAAGTTTAACGAGCATCGATTTTACAAGTCGTCGAAGAGTAGACGAGAGAAAGGTGTAAACTTTTTCTCTCAGAACTGCGCGAAAACTTGTATCCCGGCTCAAAACAACGGGATACATCGTTTTAGATCGAAACTATCAAGATTCACGAGCATCGATTTTACAAGTCGTCGAAGAGTAGACGAGAGAAAGGTGTAAACTTTTTCTCTCAGAACTGCGCGAAAAATTGTATTCCGGCTCAAAACAACGGGATACATCGTTTTAGATCGAAACTAGCAAAATTCACGTGCATCGATTTCACAAGTCGTCGAAGAGTAGACGAGAGAAACGTGTAAGCTTTTTCTCTCAGGACTGCGAGAAAACTTGTATTTCGGCTCAAAACAACGGGATACATCGTTTTAGATCGAAACTAGCAAGATTCACGAGCATCGATTTTACAAGTCGTCGAAGAGCAGACGAGAAAAAGGTGTAAACTTTTTCTCTCAGAACTGCGCGAAAACCTCTATTCCGGCTCAAAACAACGGAATACATCGTTTTAGATCGAAACTAGCAAGATTAACGAGCATCGATTTTACAAGTCGTCGAAGAGTAGACGAGAGAAAGGTGTAAACTTTTTCTCTCAGAACTGCGCGAAAACTTGTATTCCGGCTCAGAACAACGGGATACATCGTTTTAGATCGAAACTATCAAGATTCACGAGCATCGATTTTACAAGCCGTCACAGAGTAGACGAGAGAAAGGTGTAAATTTTTCTCTCAGAACTGCGCGAAAACTTGTATTCCGGCTCAAAAGAACGGAATACATCGTTTTAGATCGAAACTAGCAAGATTAACGAGCATCGATTTTACAAGTCGTCGCAGAGTACACGAGAGAAAGGTGTAAATTTTTCTCTCAGAACTGCGCGAAAACTTGTATTCCGGCTCAAAACAACGAAATACATTGTTTTAGATCGAAACTATCAAGATTCACGAGCATCGATTTTACAAGTCGTCGAAGAGTAGACGAGAGAAAGGTGTAAACTTTTTCTCTCAGAATTGCGCGAAAAATTGTATTCCGGCTCAAATCATTGAGATACATCGGTTTAGATCAAAACTAGCAAGATTCACGAGCATTGATTTTACATGTCGTAGAAGACAACGAGGGAAAGGTGTAAACTTTTTCTCTCAGAACTGCGCAAAAACTTGTATTGCGGCTCAAAACAACGGGATACATCGTTTTAGATCGAAACTAGCAAGATTCACGAGCATCAATTTTACAAGTCGTCGAAGAGCAGACGAGAAAAAGGTGTAAACTTTTTCTCTCAGAACTGCGCGAAAACCTGTATTCCGGCTCAAAACAACGGAATACATCGTTTTAGATCGAAACTAGCAAGATTAACGAGCATCGATTTTACAAGTCGTCGAAGAGTAGACGAGAGAAAGGTGTAAACTTTTTCTCTCAGAACTGCGCGAAAACTTGTATTCCAGCTCAAAACAACGGGATACATCGTTTTAGATCGAAACTAGCAAAATTCATGAGCATCAATTTTAAAAGTCGTCGAAGAGTAGACGAGAGAAAGGTGTAAACGTTTTCTCTCAGAACTGCACGAAAACTTGTATTCCGGCTCAAAACAACGGGATACATCATTTTAGATCGAAACTAGCAAGATTCACGAGCATCGATTTTACAAGTCGTCGCAGAGTAGACGAGAGAAAGGTGTAAATTTTTCTCTCAGAACTGCGCGAAAACTTGTATTAAGGCTCAAAACAACGAAATACATTGTTTTAGATCGAAACTATCAAGATTCACGAGCATCGATTTTACAAGTCGTCGAAGAGTAGACGAGAGAAAGGTGTAAACTTTTTCTCTCAGAACTGCGCGAAAAATTGTATTCCGGCTCAAAACAACGGGATACATCGTTTTAGATCGAAAGTAGCAAAATTCACGAGCATCGATTTTACAAGTCGTCGAAGAGTAGACGAGAGAAAGGTGTAAACTTTTTCTCTCAGAACTGCGCGAAAACATGTATTCCGGCTCAAATCATTGAGATACATCGTTTTAGATCAAAACTAGCAAGATTCACGAGCATCGATTTTACATGTCTTAGAAGAGAACGAGGGAAAGGTGTAAACTTTTTCTCTCAGAACAACGCGAAAACTTGTATTCCGGCTCAAAACAACGGGATACATCGTTTTAAATCGAAACTAGCAAGATTCACGAGCAACGATTTTACAAGTCGTCGCAGAGTAGACGAGAGAAAGGTGTAAATTTTTCTCTCAGAACTGCGCGAAAACTTGTATTCCGGCTCAAAACAACGAAATACATTGTTTTAGATCGAAACTATCAAGATTCACGAGCATCGATTTTAAAGTCCTCGAAGAGTAGACGAGAGAAAGGTGTAAACTTTTGCTCTCAGAACTGCGCGAAAAATTGTATTCCGGCTCAAAACAACGGGATACATCGTTTTAGATCGAAAGTAGCAAAATTCACGAGCATCAATTTAACAAGTCGTCGAAGAGTAGACGAGAGAAAGGTGTAAGCTTTTTCTCTCAGAACTGCGCGAAAACTTGTATTCCGGCTCAAATCATTGAGATACATCGTTTTAGATCGAAACTAGCAAGATTCACGAGCATCGATTTTATAAGTCGTCGCAGAGTAGACGAGAGAAAGGTGTAAATTTTTCTCTCAGAACTGCGCGAAAACTTGTATTCCGGCTTAAACCAACGGAATACATCGTTTTAGATCGAAACTAGCAAGTTTAACGAGCATCGATTTTACAAGTCGTCGAAGAGTAGACGAGAGAAAGGTGTAAACTTTTTCTCTCAGAACTGCGCGAAAACTTGTATTCCGGCTCAAAACAACGGGATACATCGTTTTAGATTGAAACTAGCAAGAGTCACGAGCATCGATTTTATAAGTCGTCGCAGAGTAGACGAGAGAAAGGTGTAGATTTTTCTCTCAGAACTGCGCGAAAACTTGTATTCCGGCTCAAACCAACGGAATACATCGTTTTAGATCGAAACTAACAAGTTTAACGAGCATCGATTTTACAAGTCGTCGAAGAGTAGACGAGAGAAAGGTGTAAACTTTTTCTCTCAGAACTGCGCGAAAACTTGTATCCCGGCTCAAAATAACGGGATACATCGTTTTAGATCGAAACTATCAAGATTCACGAGCATCGATTTTACAAGTCGTCGAAGAGTAGACGAGAGAAAGGTGTAAACTTTTTCTCTCAGAACTGCGCGAAAAATTGTATTCCGGCTCAAAACAACGGGATACATCGTTTTAGATCGAAACTAGCAAAATTCACGTGCATCGATTTCACAAGTCGTCGAAGAGTAGACGAGAGAAACGTGTAAGCTTTTTCTCTCAGGACTGCGAGAAAACTTGTATTTCGGCTCAAAACAACGGGATACATCGTTTTAGATCCAAACTAGCAAGATTCACGAGCATCGATTTTACAAGTCGTCGAAGAGCAGACGAGAAAAAGGTGTAAACTTTTTCTCTCAGAACTGCGCGAAAACCTCTATTCCGGCTCAAAACAACGGAATACATCGTTTTAGATCGAAACTAGCAAGATTAACGAGCATCGATTTTACAAGTCGTCGAAGAGTAGACGAGAGAAAGGTGTAAACTTTTTCTCTCAGAACTGCGCGAAAACTTGTATTCCGGCTCAGAACAACGGGATACATCGTTTTAGATCGAAACTATCAAGATTCACGAGCATCGATTTTACAAGCCGTCACAGAGTAGACGAGAGAAAGGTGTAAATTTTTCTCTCAGAACTGCGCGAAAACTTGTATTCCGGCTCAAAAGAACGGAATACATCGTTTTAGATCGAAACTAGCAAGATTAACGAGCATCGATTTTACAAGTCGTCGCAGAGTACACGAGAGAAAGGTGTAAATTTTTCTCTCAGAACTGCGCGAAAACTTGTATTCCGGCTCAAAACAACGAAATACATTGTTTTAGATCGAAACTATCAAGATTCACGAGCATCGATTTTACAAGTCGTCGAAGAGTAGACGAGAGAAAGGTGTAAACTTTTTCTCTCAGAATTGCGCGAAAAATTGTATTCCGGCTCAAATCATTGAGATACATCGGTTTAGATCAAAACTAGCAAGATTCACGAGCATCGATTTTACATGTCGTAGAAGAGAACGAGGGAAAGGTGTAAACTTTTTCTCTCAGAACTGCGCAAAAACTTGTATTGCGGCTCAAAACAACGGGATACATCGTTTTAGATCGAAACTAGCAAGATTCACGAGCATCGATTTTACAAGTCGTCGAAGAGCAGACGAGAAAAAGGTGTAAACTTTTTCTCTCAGAACTGCGCGAAAACCTGTATTCCGGCTCAAAACAACGGAATACATCGTTTTAGATCGAAACTAGCAAGATTAACGAGCATCGATTTTACAAGTCGTCGAAGAGTAGACGAGAGAAAGGTGTAAACTTTTTCTCTCAGAACTGCGCGAAAACTTGTATTCCGGCTCAGAACAACGGGATACATCGTTTTAAATCGAAACTATCAAGATTCACGAGCATCGATTTTACAAGCCGTCACAGAGTAGACGAGAGAAAGGTGTAAATTTTTCTCTCAGAACTGCGCGAAAACTTGTATTCCGGCTCAAAAGAACGGAATACATCGTTTTAGATCGAAACTAGCAAGATTAACGAGCATCGATTTTACAAGTCGTCGAAGAGTAGACGAGAGAAAGGTGTAAACTTTTTCTCTCAGAACTGCGCGAAAACTTGTATTCCAGCTCAAAACAACGGGATACATCGTTTTAGATCGAAACTAGCAAAATTCATGAGCATCAATTTTAAAAGTCGTCGAAGAGTAGACGAGAGAAAGGTGTAAACGTTTTCTCTCAGAACTGCGCGAAAACTTGTATTCCGGCTCAAAACAACGGGATACATCGTTTTAGATCGAAACTAGCAAGATTCACGAGCATCGATTTTACAAGTTGTCGAAGAGTAGACGAGAGAAAGGTGTAAACGTTTTCTCTCAGAACTGCGTGAAGACTTGTATTCCGGCTCAAAACAACGGGATATATCGTTTTAGATCGAAACTAGCAAGATTAACGAGAACCGATATTACAAGTCGACGAAGAGTAGACGAGAGAAAGGTGTAAACTTTTTCTCTCAGAACTGCGCGAAAACTAGTATTTCGGCTCAAAACAACGGGATACATCGTTTTAGATCGAAACTAGCAAGATTCACGAGCATCGATTTTACAAGTCGTCGAAGAGCAGACGAGAAAAAGGTGTAAACTTTTTCTCTCAGAACTGCGCGAAAACCTGTATTCCGGCTCAAGACAACGGAATACATCGTTTTAGATCGAAACTAGCAAGATTAACGAGCATCGATTTTACAAGTCGTCGAAGAGTAGACGAGAGAAAGGTGTAAACTTTTTCTCTCAGAACTGCGCGAAAACTTGTATTCCGGCTCAGAACAACGGGATACATCGTTTTAGATCGAAACTATCAAGATTCACGAGCATCGATTTTACAAGCCGTCACAGAGTAGACGAGAGAAAGGTGTAAATTTTTCTCTCAGAACTGCGCGAAAACTTGTATTCCGGCTCAAAAGAACGGAATACATCGTTTTAGATCGAAACTAGCAAGATTAACGAGCATCGATTTTACATGTCGTAGAAGAGAACGAGGGAAAGGTGTAAACTTTTTCTCTCAGAACTGCGCAAAATCTTGTATTGCGGCTCAAAACAACGGGATACATCGTTTTAGATCGAAACTAGCAAGATTCACGAGCATCGATTTTACAAGTCGTCGAAGAGCAGACGAGAAAAAGGTGTAAACTTTTTCTCTCAGAACTGCGCGAAAACCTGTATTCCGGCTCAAAACAACGGAATACATCGTTTTAGATCGAAACTAGCAAAATTCACGTGCATCGATTTCACAAGTCGTCGAAGAGTAGACGAGAGAAACGTGTAAGCTTTTTCTCTCAGGACTGCGAGAAAACTTGTATTTCGGCTCAAAACAACGGGATACATCGTTTTAGATCGAAACTAGCAAGATTCACGAGCATCGATTTTACAAGTCGTCGAAGAGCAGACGAGAAAAAGGTGTAAACTTTTTCTCTCAGAACTGCGCGAAAACCTGTATTCCGGCTCAAAACAACGGAATACATCGTTTTAGATCGAAACTAGCAAGATTAACGAGCACCGATTTTACAAGTCGTCGAAGAGTAGACGAGAGAAAGGTGTAAACTTTTTCTCTCAGAACTGCGCGAAAACTTGTATTCCGGCTCAGAACAACGGGATACATCGTTTTAGATCGAAACTATCAAGATTCACGAGCATCGATTTTACAAGCCGTCACAGAGTAGACGAGAGAAAGGTGTAAATTTTTCTCTCAGAACTGCGCGAAAACTTGTATTCCGGCTCAAAAGAACGGAATACATCGTTTTAGATCGAAACTAGCAAGATTAACGAGCATCGATTTTACAAGTCGTCGAAGAGTAGACGAGAGAAAGGTGTAAACTTTTTCTCTCAGAACTGCGCGAAAACTTGTATTCCAGCTCAAAACAACGGGATACATCGTTTTAGATCGAAAGTAGGAAAATTCACGAGCATCGATTTAACAAGTCGTCGAAGAGTAGACGAGAGAAAGGTGTAAATTTTTCTCTCAGAACTGCGCGAAAACTTGTATTCCGGCTCAAAAGAACGGAATACATCGTTTTAGATCGAAACTAGCAAGATTAACGAGCATCGATTTTACAAGTCGTCGAAGAGTAGACGAGAGAAAGGTGTAAACTTTTTCTCTCAGAACTGCGCGAAAACTTGTATTCCAGCTCAAAACAACGGGATACATCGTTTTAGATCGAAACTAGCAAAATTCATGAGCATCAATTTTAAAAGTCGTCGAAGAGTAGACGAGAGAAAGGTGTAAACGTTTTCTCTCAGAACTGCGCGAAAACTTGTATTCCGGCTCAAAAAACGGGATACATCGTTTTAGATCGAAAGTAGGAAAATTCACGAGCATCGATTTAACAAGTCGTCGAAGAGTAGACGAGAGAAAGGTGTAAATTTTTCTCTCAGAACTGCGCGAAAACTTGTATTCCGGCTCAAAAGAACGGAATACATCGTTTTAGATCGAAACTAGCAAGATTAACGAGCATCGATTTTACAAGTCGTCGAAGAGTAGACGAGAGAAAGGTGTAAACTTTTTCTCTCAGAACTGCGCGAAAACTTGTATTCCAGCTCATAACAACGGGATACATCGTTTTAGATCGAAACTAGCAAAATTCATGAGCATCAATTTTAAAAGTCGTCGAAGAGTAGACGAGAGAAAGGTGTAAACGTTTTCTCTCAGAACTGCGCGAAAACTTGTATTCCGGCTCAAAACAACGGGATATATCGTTTTAGATCGAAACTAGCAAGATTAACGAGCATCGATTTTACAAGTCGACGAAGAGTAGACGAGAGAAAGGTGTAAACTTTTTCTCTCGGAACTGCGCGAAAACTAGTATTCCGGCTCAAAACAACGGGATACATCGTTTTAGATCGAAACTAGCACAATTAACGAGCATCGATTTTACAAGTCGTCGAAGAGTAGACGAGAGATAGGTGTAAACTTTTTCTCTCAGAACTGCGCGAAAACTTGTATTCCGGCTCAAAACAACGGGATACATCGTTTTAGATCGAAACTAGCAAGATTCACGAGCAACGATTTTACAAGTCGTCGCAGAGTAGACGAGAGAAAGGTGTAAATTTTTCTCTCAGAACTGCGCGAAAACTTGTATTCCGGCTCAAAACAACGAAATACATTGTTTTAGATCGAAACTATCAAGATTCACGAGCATCGATTTTACAAGTCGTCGAAGAGTAGACGAGAGAAAGGTGTAAACTTTTTCTCTCAGAACTGCGCGAAAAATTGTATTCCGGCTCAAAACAACGGGATACATCGTTTTAGATCGAAAGTAGCAAAATTCACGAGCATCGATTTTACAAGTCGTCGAAGAGTAGACGAGAGAAAGGTGTAAACTTTTTCTCTCAGAACTGCGCGAAAACTTGTATTCCGGCTCAAATCATTGAGATACATCGTTTTAGATCAAAACTAGCAAGATTCACGAGCATCGATTTTACATGTCTTAGAAGAGAACGAGGGAAAGGTGTAAACTTTTTCTCTCAGAACAACGCGAAAACTTGTATTCCGGCTCAAAACAACGGGATACATCGTTTTAAATCGAAACTAGCAAGATTCACGAGCAACGATTTTACAAGTCGTCGCAGAGTAGACGAGAGAAAGGTGTAAATTTTTCTCTCAGAACTGCGCGAAAACTTGTATTCCGGCTCAAAACAACGAAATACATTGTTTTAGATCGAAACTATCAAGATTCACGAGCATCGATTTTACAAGTCGTCGAAGAGTAGACGAGAGAAAGGTGTAAACTTTTTCTCTCAGAACTGCGCGAAAAATTGTATTCCGGCTCAAAACAACGGGATACATCGTTTTAGATCGAAAGTAGCAAAATTCACGAGCATCAATTTAACAAGTCGTCGAAGAGTAGACGAGAGAAAGGTGTAAACTTTTTCTCTCAGAACTGCGCGAAAACTTGTATTCCGGCTCAAATCATTGAGATACATCGTTTTAGATCGAAACTAGCAAGATTCACGAGCATCGATTTTATAAGTCGTCGCAGAGTAGACGAGAGAAAGGTGTAAATTTTTCTCTCAGAACTGCGCGAAAACTTTTATTCCGGCTTAAACCAACGGAATACATCGTTTTAGATCGAAACTAGCAAGTTTAACGAGCATCGATTTTACAAGTCGTCGAAGAGTAGACGAGAGAAAGGTGTAAACTTTTTCTCTCAGAACTGCGCGAAAACTTGTATTCCGGCTCAAAACAACGGGATACATCGTTTTAGATTGAAACTAGCAAGATTCACGAGCATCGATTTTATAAGTCGTCGCAGAGTAGACGAGAGAAAGGTGTAAATTTTTCTCTCAGAACTGCGCGAAAACTTGTATTCCGGCTCAAACCAACGGAATACATCGTTTTAGATCGAAACTAACAAGTTTAACGAGCATCGATTTTACAAGTCGTCGAAGAGTAGACGAGAGAAAGGTGTAAACTTTTTCTCTCAGAACTGCGCGAAAACTTGTATTCCGGCTCAAAACAACGGGATATATCGTTTTAGATCGAAACTATCAAGATTCACGAGCATCGATTTTACAAGTCGTCGAAGAGTAGACGAGAGAAAGGTGTAAACTTTTTCTCTCAGAACTGCGCGAAAAATTGTATTCCGGCTCAAAACAACGGGATACATCGTTTTAGATCGAAACTAGCAAAATTCACGTGCATCGATTTCACAAGTCGTCGAAGAGTAGACGAGAGAAACGTGTAAGCTTTTTCTCTCAGGACTGCGAGAAAACTTGTATTTCGGCTCAAAACAACGGGATACATCGTTTTAGATCGAAACTAGCAAGATTCACGAGCATCGATTTTACAAGTCGTCGAAGAGCAGACGAGAAAAAGGTGTAAACTTTTTCTCTCAGAACTGCGCGAAAACCTCTATTCCGGCTCAAAACAACGGAATACATCGTTTTAGATCGAAACTAGCAAGATTAACGAGCATCAATTTTACAAGTCGTCGAAGAGTAGACGAGAGAAAGGTGTAAACTTTTTTTCTCAGAACTGCGCGAAAACTTGTATTCCGGCTCAGAACAACGGGATACATCGTTTTAGATCGAAACTATCAAGATTCACGAGCATCGATTTTACAAGCCGTCACAGAGTAGACGAGAGAAAGGTGTAAATTTTTCTCTCAGAACTGCGCGAAAACTTGTATTCCGGCTCAAAAGAACGGAATACATCGTTTTAGATCGAAACTAGCAAGATTAACGAGCATCGATTTTACAAGTCGTCGAAGAGTAGACGAGAGAAAGGTGTAAACTTTTTCTCTCAGAACTGCGCGAAAACTTGTATTCCAGCTCAAAACAACGGGATACATCGTTTTAGATCGAAACTAGCAAAATTCATGAGCATCAATTTTAAAAGTCGTCGAAGAGTAGACGAGAGAAAGGTGTAAACGTTTTCTCTCAGAACTGCGCGAAAACTTGTATTCCGGCTCAAAAGAACGGGATACATCGTTTTAGATCGAAAGTAGGAAAATTCACGAGCATCGATTTAACAAGTCGTCGAAGAGTAGACGAGAGAAAGGTGTAAATTTTTCTCTCAGAACTGCGCGAAAACTTGTATTCCGGCTCAAAAGAACGGAATACATCGTTTTAGATCGAAACTAGCAAGATTAACGAGCATCGATTTTACAAGTCGTCGAAGAGTAGACGAGAGAAAGGTGTAAACTTTTTCTCTCAGAACTGCGCGAAAACTTGTATTCCAGCTCAAAACAACGGGATACATCGTTTTAGATCGAAACTAGCAAAATTCATGAGCATCAATTTTAAAAGTCGTCGAAGAGTAGACGAGAGAAAGGTGTAAACGTTTTCTCTCAGAACTGCGCGAAAACTTGTATTCCGGCTCAAAACAACGGGATACATCGTTTTAGATCGAAACTAGCAAGATTCACGAGCATCGATTTTACAAGTTGTCGAAGAGTAGACGAGAGAAAGGTGTAAACGTTTTCTCTCAGAACTGCGTGAAGACTTGTATTCCGGCTCAAAACAACGGGATATATCGTTTTAGATCGAAACTAGCAAGATTAACGAGCATCGATTTTACAAGTCGACGAAGAGTAGACGAGAGAAAGGTGTGTAAACTTTTTTCTCTCAGAACTGCGCGAAAACTAGTATTCCGGCTCAAAACAACGGGATACATCGTTTTAGATCGAAACTAGCACAATTAACGAGCATCGATTTTACAAGTCGTCGAAGAGTAGACGAGAGATAGGTGTAAACTTTTTCTCTCAGAACTGCGCGAAAACTTGTATTCCGGCTCAAAACAACGGGATACATCGTTTTAGATCGAAACTAGCAAGATTCACGAGCAACGATTTTACAAGTCGTCGCAGAGTAGACGAGAGAAAGGTGTAAATTTTTCTCTCAGAACTGCGCGAAAACTTGTATTCCGGCTCAAAACAACGGGATACATCGTTTTAGATCGAAAGTAGCAAAATTCACGAGCATCGATTTTACAAGTCGTCGAAGAGTAGACGAGAGAAAGGTGCAAACTTTTTCTCTCAGAACTGCGCGAAAACTTGTATTCCAGCTCAAAACAACGGGATACATCGTTTTAGATCGAAACTAGCAAAATTCATGAGCATCAATTTTAAAAGTCGTCGAAGAGTAGACGAGAGAAAGGTGTAAACGTTTTCGCTCAGAACTGCGCGAAAACTTGTATTCCGGCTCAAAACAACGGGATACATCGTTTTAGATCGAAACTAGCAAGATTCACGAGCATCGATTTTACAAGTTGTCGAAGAGTAGACGAGAGAAAGGTGTAAACGTTTTCTCTCAGAACTGCGTGAAGACTTGTATTCCGGCTCAAAACAACGGGATATATCGTTTTAGATCGAAACTAGCAAGATTAACGAGCATCGATTTTGCAAGTCGACGAAGAGTAGACGAGAGAAAGGTGTAAACTTTTTCTCTCAGAACTGCGCGAAAACTAGTATTCCGGCTCAAAACAACGGGATACATCGTTTTAGATCGAAACTAGCACAATTAACGAGCATCGATTTTACAAGTCGTCGAAGAGTAGACGAGAGATAGGTGTAAACTTTTTCTCTCAGAACTGCGCGAAAACTTGTATTCCGGCTCAAAACAACGGGATACATCGTTTTAGATCGAAACTAGCAAGATTCACGAGCAACGATTTTACAAGTCGTCGCAGAGTAGACGAGAGAAAGGTGTAAATTTTTCTCTCAGAACTGCGCGAAAAATTGTATTCCGGCTCAAAACAACGGGATACATCGTTTAGATCGAAAGTAGCAAAATTCACGAGCATCGATTTTACAAGTCGTCGAAGAGTAGACGAGAGAAAGGTGCAAACTTTTTCTCTCAGAACTGCGCGAAAACTTGTATTCCGGCTCAAATCATTGAGATACATCGTTTTAGATCAAAACTAGCAAGATTCACGAGCATCGATTTTACATGTCTTAGAAGAGAACGAGGGGAAAGGTGTAAACTTTTTCTCTCAGAACAACGCGAAAACTTGTATTCCGGCTCAAAACAACGGGATACATCGTTTTAAATCGAAATTAGCAAGATTCACGAGCAACGATTTTACAAGTCGTCGCAGAGTAGACGAGAGAAAGGTGTAAATTTTTCTCTCAGAACTGCGCGAAAACTTGTATTCCGGCTCAAAACAACGTAATACATTGTTTTAGATCGAAACTATCAAGATTCACGAGCATCGATTTTACAAGTCGTCGAAGAGTAGACGAGAGAAAGGTGTAAACGTTTTCTCTCAGAACTGCGCGAAAAATTGTATTCCGGCTCAAAACAAGGGGATACATCGTTTTAGATCGAAAGTCGCAAAATTCACGAGCATCGATTTAACAAGTCGTCGAAGTGTAGACGAGAGAAAGGTGTAATCTTTTTCTCTCAGAACTGCGCGAAAACTCGTATTCCGGCTCAAAACAACGGGGTAAATTGTTTTAGAGCGATACTATCAAAATTCACGAGCATCGATTTTACAAGTCGTCGAAGAGTAGACGAGAGAAAGGTGTAAACTTTTTCTCTCAGAACTGCGCGAAAAAATTGTATTCCGACTCAAAACAACGGGATACATCGTTTTAGATTGAAACTACCAAGATTCACGAGCATCGATTTTACAAGTCGTCGCAGAGTAGACGAGAGAAAGGTGTAAATTTTTCTCTCAGAACTGCGCGAAAACTTGTATTCCGGCTCAAAACAACGGAATACATCGTTTTAGATCGAAACTAGCAAGATTCACGAGCATCGATTTTACAAGTCGTCGCAGAGTAGACGAGAGAAAGGTGTAATTTTTTCTCTCAGAACTGCGCGAAAACTTGTATTCCGGCTCAAAACAACGAAATACATCATTTTAGGTCGAAACTATAGAGATTCAAGAGCATCGATTTTACAAGTCGTCGAAGAGTAGACGAGAAAAAGGTGTAAACATTTTCTCTTAGAACTGCGCGAAAAATTGTATTCCAGCTCAAAACAACGGGATACATCGTTTTAGATCGAAACTAGCAAAATTCACGAGCATCAATTTTACAAGTCGTCGAAGAGTAGACGAGAGAAAGGTGTGAACGTTTTCTCTCAGAACTGCGCGAAAACGTATTCCGGCTCAAAACAACGGGATACATCGTTTTAGATCGAAAGTAGCAAAATTCACGAGCATCGATTTAACAAGTCGTCGATGAGTAGACGAGAGAAAGGTGTAAACTTTTTCTCTCAGAACTGCGCGAAAACTTTTATTCCGGCTCAAAACAACGGGATACATCGTTTTAGATCGAAAGTAGCAAAATTCACGACGATTTAACAAGTCGTCGAAGAGTAGACGAGAGAAAGGTGTAAACTTTTTCTCTCAGAACTGCGCGAAAACTTGTATTGCGGCTCAAAACAACGGGATACATCGTTTTAGATCAAGACAAGCAAAATTCACATGCATCGATTTTACAAGTCGTCGAAGAGTAGACAAGAGAAAGGTGTAAACTTTTTCTTTCAGAACTGCTCGAAAACTTGTATTCCGGCTCAAAACAACGGGATACATCGTTTTAGATCGAAACTAGCACGATTAACGGGCATCGATTTTACAAGTCGTCGATGAGTAGACGAGAGAAAGGTGTAAACTTTTTCTCTCAGAACTGCGCGAAAACTTGTATTCCGGCTCAAAACAACGGTATACATCGTTTTAGATCGAAACTAGCAAAATTCACGAGCATCAATTTTACAAGTCGTCGAAGAGTAGACGAGAGAAAGGTGTGAACGTTTTCTCTCAGAACTGCGCGAAAACGTATTCCGGCTCAAAACAACGGGATACATCGTTTTAGATCGAAAGTAGCAAAATTCACATGCATCGATTTTACAAGTCGTCGAAGAGTAGACGAGAGAAAGGTGTAAACTTTTTCTTTCAGAACTGCGCGAAAACATTTATTCCGGCTCAAAACAACGGGATACATCGTTTTAGATCGAAAGTAGCAAAATTCACGAGCATCGATTTAACAAGTCGTCGAAGAGTAGACGAGAGAAAGGTGTAAACTTTTTCTCTCAGAACTGCGCGAAAACTTGTATTGCGGCTCAAAACAACGGATACATCGTTTTAGATCAAGACAAGCAAAATTCACATGCATCGATTTTACAAGTCGTCGAAGAGTAGACAAGAGAAAGGTGTAAACTTTTTCTTTCAGAACTGCGCGAAAACTTGTATTCCGGCTCAAAACAACGGGATACATCGTTTTAGATCGAATCTAGCAAGATTCACGAGCATCGATTTTAAAAGTCGTCGAAGAGTAGACGAGAAAAAGGTGTAAACTTTTTCTCTCAGAACGGCGCGAAAACTTGTATTCCGGCTCAAAACAACGGGATACATCGTTTTAGATCGAAACTATCAAGATTCACGAGCATCGATTTTACAAGTCGTCGAAGAGTAGACGAGAGAAAGGTGTAAACTTTTTCTCTCAGATCTGCGCGAAAAATAGTATTCCGGCTCAAAACAACGGGATACATCGTTTTAGATCGAAAGTAGCAAAATTCACGAGCTTCGATTTAACAAGTCGTCGAAGAGTAGACGAGAGAAAGGTGCAAACTTTTTCTCTCAGAACTGCGCGAAAACTTGTATTACGGCTCAAATCATTGAGATACATCGTTTTAGATCAAAACTAGCAAGATTCACGAGCATCGATTTTACATGTCTTAGAAGAGAACGAGGGAAAGGTGTAAACTTTTTCTCTCAGAACAACGCGAAAACTTGTATTCCGGCTCAAAACAACGGGATACATCGTTTTAAATCGAAATTAGCAAGATTCACGAGCAACGATTTTACAAGTCGTCGCAGAGTAGACGAGAGAAAGGTGTTATTTTTCTCTCAGAACTGCGCGAAAACTTGTATTCCGGCTCAAAACAACGAAATACATTGTTTTAGATCGAAACTATCAAGATTCACGAGCATCGATTTTACAAGTCGTCGAAGAGTAGACTAGAGAAAGGTGTAAACGTTTTCTCTCAGAACTGCGCGAAAAATTGTATTCCGGCTCAAAACAAGGGGATACATCGTTTTAGATTGAAAGTCGCAAAATTCACGAGCATCGATTTAACAAGTCGTCGAAGAGTAGACGAGAGAAAGGTGTAAACTTTTTCTCTCAGAACTGCGCGAAAACTCGTATTCCGGCTCAAAACAACGGGGTAATTTGTTTTAGAGCGATACTATCAAAATTCACGAGCATCGATTTTACAAGTCGTCGAAGAGTAGACGAGAGAAAGGTGTAAACTTTTTCTCTCAGAACTGCGCGAAAAATTGTATTCCGACTCAAAACAACGGGATACATCGTTTTAGATTGAAACTACCAAGATTCACGAGCATCGATTTTACAAGTCGTCGCAGAGTAGACGAGAGAAAGGTGTAAATTTTTCTCTCAGAACTGCGCGAAAACTTGTATTCCGGCTCAAAACAACGGAATACATCGTTTTAGATCGAAACTAGCAAGATTCACGAGCATCGATTTTACAAGTCGTCGCAGAGTAGACGAGAGAAAGGTGTAATTTTTTCTCTCAGAACTGCGCGAAAACTTGTATTCCGGCTCAAAACAACGAAATACATCGTTTTAGGTCGAAACTAGAGATTCAAGAGCATCGATTTTACAAGTCGTCGAAGAGTAGACGAGAAAAAGGTGTAAACATTTTCTCTTAGAACTGCGCGAAAAATTGTATTCCAGCTCAAAACAACGGGATACATCGTTTTAGATCGAAACTAGCAAAATTCACGAGCATCAATTTTACAAGTCGTCGAAGAGTAGACGAGAGAAAGGTGTGAACGTTTCCTCTCAGAACTGCGCGAAAACGTATTCCGGCTCAAAACAACGGGATACATCGTTTTAGATCGAAAGTAGCAAAATTCACGAGCATCGATTTAACAAGTCGTCGATGAGTAGACGAGAGAAAGGTGTAAACTTTTTCTCTCAGAACTGCGCGAAAACTTTTATTCCGGCTCAAAACAACGGGATACATCGTTTTAGATCGAAAGTAGCAAAATTCACGACGATTTAACAAGTCGTCGAAGAGTAGACGAGAGAAAGGTGTAAACTTTTTCTCTCAGAACTGCGCGAAAACTTGTATTGCGGCTCAAAACAACGGGATACATCGTTTTAGATCAAGACCAAGATTCACGAGCATCGGTTTTAAAAGTCGTCGAAGAGTAGACGAGAAAAAGGTGTAAACTTTTTCTCTCAGAACTGCGTGAAAACGTATTCCGGCTCAAAACAACGGGATACATCGTTTTAGTTCGAAAGTAGCAAAATTCACGAGCATCGATTTAACAAGTCGTCGATGAGTAGACGAGAGAAAGGTGTAAACTTTTTCTCTCAGAACTGCGCGAAAACTTTTATTCCGGCTCAAAACAACGGGATACATCGTTTTAGATCGAAACTAGCAAGATTCACGAGCATCAATTTTACAAGTCGTCGAAGAGTAGACGAGAAAAAGGTGTAAACTTTTTCTCTCAGAACTGCGCGAAAACTTGTATTCCGGCTCAAAACAACGGGATACATCGTTTTAGATCGAAACTAGCACGATTAACGGGCATCGATTTTACAAGTCGTCGATGAGTAGACGAGAGAAAGGTGTAAACTTTTTCTCTCAGAACTGCGCGAAAACTTGTATTCCGGCTCAAAACAACGGGATACATCGTTTTAGATCGAAACTAGCAAAATTCACGAGCATCAATTTTACAAGTCGTCGAAGAGTAGACGAGAGAAAGGTGTGAACGTTTTCTCTCAGAACTGCGCGAAAACGTATTCCGGCTCAAAACAACGGGATACATCGTTTTAGATCGAAAGTAGCAAAATTCACATGCATCGATTTTACAAGTCGTCGAAGAGTAGACGAGAGAAAGGTGTAAACTTTTTCTTTCAGAACTGCGCGAAAACTTTTATTCCGGCTCAAAACAACGGGATACATCGTTTTAGATCGAAAGTAGCAAAATTCACGAGCATCGATTTTACAAGTCGTCGAAGAGTAGACGAGAAAAAGGTGTAAACTTTTTCTTTCAGAACTGCGCGAAAACTTGTATTCCGGCTCAAAACAACGGGATACATCGTTTTAGATCGAATCTAGCAAGATTCACGAGCATCGATTTTAAAAGTCGTCGAAGAGTAGACGAGAAAAAGGTGTAAACTTTTTCTCTCAGAACGGCGCGAAAACTTGTATTCCGGCTCAAAACAACGGGATACATCGTTTTAGATCGAAACTATCAAGATTCACGAGCATCGATTTTACAAGTCGTCGAAGAGTAGACGAGAGAAAGGTGTAAACTTTTTCTCTCAGATCTGCGCGAAAAATAGTATTCCGGCTCAAAACAACGGGATACATCGTTTTAGATCGAAAGTAGCAAAATTCACGAGCTTCGATTTAACAAGTCGTCGAAGAGTAGACGAGAGAAAGGTGCAAACTTTTTCTCTCAGAACTGCGCGAAAACTTGTATTCCGGCTCAAATCATTGAGATACATCGTTTTAGATCAAAACTAGCAAGATTCACGAGCATCGATTTTACATGTCTTAGAAGAGAACGAGGGAAAGGTGTAAACTTTTTCTCTCAGAACAACGCGAAAACTTGTATTCCGGCTCAAAACAACGGGATACATCGTTTTAAATCGAAATTAGCAAGATTCACGAGCAACGATTTTACAAGTCGTCGCAGAGTAGACGAGAGAAAGGTGTTAATTTTTCTCTCAGAACTGCGCGAAAACTTGTATTCCGGCTCAAAACAACGAAATACATTGTTTTAGATCGAAACTATCAAGATTCACGAGCATCGATTTTACAAGTCGTCGAAGAGTAGACTAGAGAAAGGTGTAAACGTTTTCTCTCAGAACTGCGCGAAAAATTGTATTCCGGCTCAAAACAAGGGGATACATCGTTTTAGATTGAAAGTCGCAAAATTCACGAGCATCGATTTAACAAGTCGTCGAAGAGTAGACGAGAGAAATGTGTAAACTTTTTCTCTCAGAACTGCGCGAAAACTCGTATTCCGGCTCAAAACAACGGGGTAATTTGTTTTAGAGCGATACTATCAAAATTCACGAGCATCGATTTTACAAGTCGTCGAAGAGTAGACGAGAGAAAGGTGTAAACGTTTTCTCTCAGAACTGCGCGAAAAATTGTATTCCGACTCAAAACAACGGGATACATCGTTTTAGATTGAAACTACCAAGATTCACGAGCATCGATTTTACAAGTCGTCGCAGAGTAGACGAGAGAAAGGTGTAAATTTTTCTCTCAGAACTGCGCGAAAACTTGTATTCCGGCTCAAAACAACGGAATACATCGTTTTAGATCGAAACTAGCAAGATTCACGAGCATCGATTTTACAAGTCGTCGCAGAGTAGACGAGAGAAAGGTGTAATTTTTTCTCTCAGAACTGCGCGAAAACTTGTATTCCGGCTCAAAACAACGAAATACATCGTTTTAGGTCGAAACTAGAGATTCAAGAGCATCGATTTTACAAGTCGTCGAAGAGTAGACGAGAAAAAGGTGTAAACATTTTCTCTTAGAACTGCGCGAAAAATTGTATTCCAGCTCAAAACAACGGGATACATCGTTTTAGATCGAAACTAGCAAAATTCACGAGCATCAATTTTACAAGTCGTCGAAGAGTAGACGAGAGAAAGGTGTGAACGTTTCCTCTCAGAACTGCGCGAAAACGTATTCCGGCTCAAAACAACGGGATACATCGTTTTAGATCGAAAGTAGCAAAATTCACGAGCATCGATTTAACAAGTCGTCGATGAGTAGACGAGAGAAAGGTGTAAACTTTTTCTCTCAGAACTGCGCGAAAACTTTTATTCCGGCTCAAAACAACGGGATACATCGTTTTAGATCGAAAGTAGCAAAATTCACGACGATTTAACAAGTCGTCGAAGAGTAGACGAGAGAAAGGTGTAAACTTTTTCTCTCAGAACTGCGCGAAAACTTGTATTGCGGCTCAAAACAACGGGATACATCGTTTTAGATCAAGACAAGCAAAATTCACATGCATCGATTTTACAAGTCGTCGAAGAGTAGACAAGAGAAAGGTGTAAACTTTTTCTTTCAGAACTGCGCGAAAACTTGTATTCCGGCTCAAAACAACGGGATACATCGTTTTAGATCGAAACTAGCAAGATTCACGAGCATCGGTTTTAAAAGTCGTCGAAGAGTAGACGAGAAAAAGGTGTAAACTTTTTCTCTCAGAACTGCGTGAAAACGTATTCCGGCTCAAAACAACGGGATACATCGTTTTAGTTCGAAAGTAGCAAAATTCACGAGCATCGATTTAACAAGTCGTCGATGAGTAGACGAGGGAAAGGTGTAAACTTTTTCTCTCAGAACTGCGCGAAAACTTTTATTCCGGCTCAAAACAACGGGATACATCGTTTTAGATCGAAACTAGCAAGATTCACGAGCATCAATTTTACAAGTCGTCGAAGAGTAGACGAGAAAAAGGTGTAAACTTTTTCTCTCAGAACTGCGCGAAAACTTGTATTCCGGCTCAAAACAACGGGATACATCGTTTTAGATCGAAACTAGCACGAATAACGGGCATCGATTTTACAAGTCGTCGATGAGTAGACGAGAGAAAGGTGTAAACTTTTTCTCTCAGAACTGCGCGAAAACTTGTATTCCGGCTCAAAACAACGGGATACATCGTTTTAGATCGAAACTAGCAAAATTCACGAGCATCAATTTTACAAGTCGTCGAAGAGTAGACGAGAGAAAGGTGTGAACGTTTTCTCTCAGAACTGCGCGAAAACGTATTCCGGCTCAAAACAACGGGATACATCGTTTTAGATCGAAAGTAGCAAAATTCACATGCATCGATTTTACAAGTCGTCGAAGAGTAGACGAGAGAAAGGTGTAAACTTTTTCTTTCAGAACTGCGCGAAAACTTTTATTCCGGCTCAAAACAACGGGATACATCGTTTTAGATCGAAAGTAGCAAAATTCACGAGCATCGATTTTACAAGTCGTCGAAGAGTAGACGAGAAAAAGGTGTAAACTTTTTCTCTCAGGACTGCGAGAAAACTTGTATTCCGGCTCAAAACAACGGAATACATCGTTTTAGATCGAAACTAGCAAGATTAACGAGCATCGATTTTACAAGTCGTCGAAGAGTAGACGAGAGAAAGGTGTAAACTTTTTCTCTCAGAACTGCGCGAAAACTTGTATTCCGGCTCAAAAGAACGGAATACATCGTTTTAGATCGAAACTAGCACGATTAACGGGCATCGATTTTACAAGTCGTCGAAGAGTAGACGAGAGAAAGGTGTAAACTTTTTCTCTCAGAACTGCGCAAAAACTCGTATTCCGGCTCAAAACAACAGGATTCATTGTTTTAGAGCGAAACTATCAATATTCACGAGCATCGATTTTACAAGTCGTCGAAGAGTAGACGAGAGAAAGGTGTAAACTTTTTCTCTCAGAACTGCGCGAAAAATTGTATTCCGGCTCAAAACAACGGGATACATCATTTTAGATCGAAAGTAGCAAAATTCACGAGCATCGATTTTACAAGTCGTCGAAGAGTAGACGAGAGAAAGGTGTAAACTTTTTCTCTCAGAACTGCGCGAAAACTTGTATTCCGGCTCAAATCATTGAGATACATCGTTTTAGATCAAAACTAGCAAGATTCACGAGCATCGATTTTACATGTCGTAGAAGAGAACGAGGGAAAGGTGTAAACTTTTTCTCTCAGAACTGCGCGAAAACTTGTATTCCGGCTCAAAACAACGGGATACATCGTTTTAGATCGAAACTAGCAAGATTCACGAGCAACGATTTTACAAGTCGTCGCAGAGTAGACGAGCGAAAGGTGTAAATTTTTCTCTCAGAACTGCGCGAAAACTTGTATTCCGGCTCAAAACAACGAAATACATTGTTTTAGATCGAAACTATCAAGATTCACGAGCATCGATTTTACAAGTCGTCGAAGAGTAGACGAGAGAAAGGCGTAAACGTTTTCTCTCAGAACTGCGCGAAAAATTGTATTCTGGCTCAAAACTACGGGATACATCGTTTTAGATCGAAAGTCGCAAAATTCACGAGCATCAATTTTAAAAGTCGTCGAAGAGTAGACGAGAGAAAGGTGTAAACGTTTTCTCTCAGAACTGCGCGAAAACTTGTATTCCGGCTCAAAACAACGGGATACATCGTTTTAGATCGAAAGTAGGAAAATTCACGAGCATCGATTTAACAAGTCGTCGAAGAGTAGACGAGAGAAAGGTGTAAACTTTTTCCCTCAGAACTGCGCGAAAACTTGTATTCCGGCTCAAATAATTGAGATACATCGCTTTAGACCGAAACTAGCAAGATTCACGAGCATCGATTTTACATGTCGTCGAAGAGAACGAGAGAAAGGTGTAAACTTTTTCTCTCAGAACTGCGCAAAAATTTGTATTCCGGCTCAAAACAACAGGATACATCGGTTTAGATTGAAACTAGCAAGATTCACGAGCATCGATTTTACAAGTTGTCGAAGAGTAGACGAGAGAAAGGTGTAAACGTTTTGTCTCAGAACTGCGTGAAGACTTGTATTCCGGCTCAAAACAACGGGATATATCGTTTTAGATCGAAACTAGCAAGATTAACGAGCATCGATTTTACAATTCGACGAAGAGTAGACGAGAGAAAGGTGTAAACTTTTTCTCTCAGAACTGCGCGAAAACTAGTATTCCGGCTCAAAACAACGGGATACATCGTTTTAGATCGAAACTAGCACAATTAACGAGCATCGATTTTACAAGTCGTCGAAGAGTAGACGAGAGAAAGGTGTAAACGTTTTCTCTCAGAACTGCGCAAAAAATTGTATTCCGGCTCAAAACAAGGGGGTAAATTGTTTTAGAGCGATACTATCAAAATTCACGAGCATCGATTTTACAAGTCGTCGAAGAGTAGACGAGAGAAAGGTGTAAACTTTTTCTCTCAGAACTGCGCGAAAAATTGTATTCCGACTCAAAACAACGGGATACATCGTTTTAGATTGAAACTAGCAAGATTCACGAGCATCGATTTTACAAGTCGTCGCAGAGTAGACGAGAGAAAGGTGTAAATTTTTCTCTCAGAACTGCGCGAAAACTTGTATTCCGGCTCAAAACAACGGAATACATCGTTTTAGATCGAAACTAGCAAGATTAACGAGCATCGATTTTGCAAGTCGTCGAAGAGTAGACGAGAGAAAGGTGTAAACTTTTTCTCTCAGAACTGCGCGAAAACTTGTATTCCGGCTCAAAACAACGTGATACATCGTTTTAGATCGAAACTATCAAGATTCACGAGCATCGATTTTACAAGTCGTCGAAGAGTAGACGAGAGAAAGGTGTAAACTTTTTCTCTCAGATCTGCGCGAAAAATAGTATTCCGGCTCAAAACAACGGGATACATCGTTTTTGATCGAAAGTAGCAAAATTCACGAGCTTCGATTTAACAAGTCGTCGAAGAGTAGACGAGAGAAAGGTGTAAACTTTTTCTCTCAGAACTGCGCGAAAACTTGTATTCCAGCTCAAAACAACGGGATACATCGTTTTAGATCGAAACTAGCAAAATTCACGAGCATCGATTTTACAAGTCGTCGAAGAGTAGACGAGAGAAAGGTGTAAACTTTTTCTCTCAGAACTGCGCGAAAACTTGTATTCCGGCTCAAAACAACGGGATACATCGTTTTAGATCGAAACTAGCAAGATTCACGAGCATCGATTTTACAAGTCGTCGAAGAGTACACGAGAAAAAGGTGTAAACTTTTTCTCTCAGAACTGCGCAAAAACTTGTATTGCGGCTCAAAACAACGGGATACATCGTTTTAGATCAAGACAAGCAAAATTCACGAGCATCGATTTTACAAGTCGTCGAAGAGTAGACGAGAGAAAGGTGTAAACTTTTTCTCTCAGAACTGCGCGAAAACTCGTATTCCGGCTCAAAACAACGGGGTAAATTGTTTTAGAGCGAAACTATCAAAATTCACGAGCATCGATTTTACAAGTCGTCGAAGAGTAGACGAGAGAAAGGTGTAAACTTTTTCTCTCAGAACTGCGCGAAAAATTGTATTCCGACTCAAAACAACGGGATACATCGTTTTAGATTGAAACTAGCAAGGTTCACGAGCATCGATTTTACAAGTCGTCGCAGAGTAGACGAGAGAAAGGTGTAAATTTTTCTCTCAGAACTGCGCGAAAACTTGTATTCCGGCTCAAAACAACGGAATACATCGTTTTAGATCGAAACTAGCAAGATTAACGAGCATCGATTTTACAAGTCGTCAAAGAGTAGACGAGAGAAAGGTGTAAACTTTTTCTCTCAGAACTGCGCGAAAACTTGTATCCCGGCTCAAAACAACGTGATACATCGTTTTAGATCGAAACTATCAAGATTCACGAGCATCGATTTTACAAGTCGTCGAAGAGTAGACGAGAGAAAGGTGTAAACTTTTTCTCTCAGATCTGCGCGAAAAATAGTATTCCGGCTCAAAACAACGGGATACATCGTTTTAGATCGAAAGTAGCAAAATTCACGAGCTTCGATTTAACAAGTCGTCGAAGAGTAGACGAGAGAAAGGTGTAAACTTTTTCTCTCAGAACTGCGCGAAAACTTGTATTCCGGCTCAAAACAACGGGATACATCGTTTTATATCGAAACTAGCAAGATTCACGAGCAACGATTTTACAAGTCGTCGCAGAGTAGACGAGAGAAAGGTGTAAATTTTTCTCTCAGAACTGCGCGAAAACTTGTATTCCGGCTCAAAACTACGAAATACATTGTTTTAGATCGAAACTATCAAGATTCACGAGCATCGATTTTACAAGTCGTCGAAGAGTAGACGAGAGAAAGGTGTAAACGTTTTCTCTCAGAACTGCGCGAAAAATTGTATTCCGGCTCAGAACAACGGGATACATCGTTTTAGATCGAAAGTCGCAAAATTCACGAGCATCGATTTAACAAGTCGTCGAAGAGTAGACGAGAGAAAGGTGTAAACTTTTTCTCTCAGAACTGCGCGAAAACTCGTATTCCGGCTCAAAACAACGGGGTAAATTGTTTTAGAGCGAAACTATCAAAATTCACGAGCATCGATTTTACAAGTCGTCGAAGAGTAGACGAGAGAAAGGTGTAAACTTTTTTCTCTCAGAACTGCGCGAAAAATTGTATTCCGACTCAAAACAACGGGATACATCGTTTTAGATTGAAACTAGCAAGATTCACGAGCATCGATTTTACAAGTCGTCGCAGAGTAGACGAGAGAAAGGTGTAAATTTTTCTCTCAGAACTGCGCGAAAACTTGTATTCCGGCTCAAAACAACGGAATACATCGTTTCAGATCGAAACTAGCAAGATTAACGAGCATCGATTTTACAAGTCGTCGAAGAGTAGACGAGGGAAAGGTGTAAACTTTTTCTCTCAGAACTGCGCGAAAACTTGTATTCCGGCTCAAAACAACGTGATACATCGTTTTAGATCGAAACTATCAAGATTCACGAGCATCGATTTTACAAGTCGTCGAAGAGTACACGAGAGAAAGGTGTAAACTTTTTCTCTCAGATCTGCGCGAAAAATAGTATTCCGGCTCAAAACAACGGGATACATCGTTTTAGATCGAAAGTAGCAAAATTCACGAGCTTCGATTTAACAAGTCGTCGAAGAGTAGACGAGAGAAAGGTGTAAACTTTTTCTCTCAGAACTGCGCGAAAACTTGTATTCCAGCTCAAAACAACGGAATACATCGTTTTAGATTGAAACTAGCAAAATTCACGAGCATCAATTTTAAATGTCGTCGAAGAGTAGACGAGAGAAAGGTGTAAACTTTTTCTCTCAGAACTGCGCGAAAACTCGTATTCCGGCTCAAAACAACGGGATTCATTGTTTTAGAGCGAAACTATCAATATTCACGAGCATCGATTTTACAAGTCGTCGAAGAGTAGACGAGAGAAAGGTGTAAACTTTTTCTCTCAGAACTGCGCGAAAAATTGTATTCCGGCTCAAAACAACGGGATACATCGTTTTAGATAGAAAGTAGCAAAATTCACGAGCATCAATTTAACAAGTCGTCGAAGAGTAGACGAGAGAAAGGTGTAAACTTTTTCTCTCAGAACTGCGCGAAAACTTGTATTCCGGCTCAAATCATTGAGATACATCGTTTTAGATCGAAACTAGCAAGATTCACGAGCATCGATTTTACAAGTCGCCGAAGAGTAGACGAGAGAAAGGTGTAAACTTTTTCTCTCAGAACTGCGCGAAAACTTGTATTCCGGCTCAAAACAACGGGATACATCGTTTTAGATCGAAACTAGCAAGATTCACGAGCATCGATTTTACAAGTCGTCGAAGAGTACACGAGAAAAAGGTGTAAACTTTTTCTCTCAGAACTGCGCAAAAACTTGTATTGCGGCTCAAAACAACGGGATACATCGTTTTAGATCAAGACAAGCAAAATTCACGAGCATCGATTTTACAAGTCGTCGAAGAGTAGACGAGAGAAAGGTGTAAACTTTTTCTCTCAGAACTGCGCGAAAACTTGTATTCCGGCTCAAAACAACGGGATGCATCGTTTTAGATCGAAACTAGCAAAATTCACGTGCATCGATTTCACAAGTCATCGAAGAGTAGACGAGAGAAACGTGTAAGCTTTTTCTCTCAGGACTGCGACAAAACTTGTATTCCGGCTCAAAACAACGGAATACATCGTTTTAGATCGAAACTAGCAAGATTAACGAGCATCGATTTTACAAGTCGTCGAAGAGTAGACGAGAGAAAGGTGTAAACTTTTTCTCTCAGAACTGCGCGAAAACTTGTATTCCGGCTCAAAAGAACGGAATACATCGTTTTAGATCGAAACTAGCACGATTAACGGGCATCGATTTTACAAGTCGTCGAAGAGTAGACGAGAGAAAGGTGTAAACATTTTCTCTCAGAACTGCGCGAAAACTTGTATTCCGGCTCAAAACAACGGGATACATCGTTTTAGATCGAAACTAGCAAGATTCACGAGCATCGATTTTACAAGTCGTCGAAGAGTACACGAGAAAAAGGTGTAAACTTTTTCTCTCAGAACTGCGCAAAAACTTGTATTGCGGCTCAAAACAACGGGATACATCGTTTTAGATCAAGACAAGCAAAATTCACGAGCATCGATTTTACAAGTCGTCGAAGAGTAGACGAGAGAAAGGTGTAAACTTTTTCTCTCAGAACTGCGCGAAAACTCGTATTCCGGCTCAAAACAACGGGGTAAATTGTTTTAGAGCGAAACTATCAAAATTCACGAGCATCGATTTTACAAGTCGTCGAAGAGTAGACGAGAGAAAGGTGTAAACTTTTTCTCTCAGAACTGCGCGAAAAATTGTATTCCGACTCAAAACAACGGGATACATCGTTTTAGATTGAAACTAGCAAGGTTCACGAGCATCGATTTTACAAGTCGTCGCAGAGTAGACGAGAGAAAGGTGTAAATTTTTCTCTCAGAACTGCGCGAAAACTTGTATTCCGGCTCAAAACAACGGAATACATCGTTTTAGATCGAAACTAGCAAGATTAACGAGCATCGATTTTACAAGTCGTCAAAGAGTAGACGAGAGAAAGGTGTAAACTTTTTCTCTCAGAACTGCGCGAAAACTTGTATCCCGGCTCAAAACAACGTGATACATCGTTTTAGATCGAAACTATCAAGATTCACGAGCATCGATTTTACAAGTCGTCGAAGAGTAGACGAGAGAAAGGTGTAAACTTTTTCTCTCAGATCTGCGCGAAAAATAGTATTCCGGCTCAAAACAACGGGATACATCGTTTTAGATCGAAAGTAGCAAAATTCACGAGCTTCGATTTAACAAGTCGTCGAAGAGTAGACGAGAGAAAGGTGTAAACTTTTTCTCTCAGAACTGCGCGAAAACTTGTATTCCGGCTCAAAACAACGGGATACATCGTTTTAGATCGAAACTAGCAAGATTCACGAGCAACGATTTTACAAGTCGTCGCAGAGTAGACGAGAGAAAGGTGTAAATTTTTCTCTCAGAACTGCGCGAAAACATGTATTCCGGCTCAAAACTACGAAATACATTGTTTTAGATCGAAACTATCAAGATTCACGAGCATCGATTTTACAAGTCGTCGAAGAGTAGACGAGAGAAAGGTGTAAACGTTTTCTCTCAGAACTGCGCGAAAAATTGTATTCCGGCTCAGAACAACGGGATACATCGTTTTAGATCGAAAGTCGCAAAATTCACGAGCATCGATTTAACAAGTCGTCGAAGAGTAGACGAGAGAAAGGTGTAAACTTTTTCTCTCAGAACTGCGCGAAAACTCGTATTCCGGCTCAAAACAACGGGGTAAATTGTTTTAGAGCGAAACTATCAAAATTCACGAGCATCGATTTTACAAGTCGTCGAAGAGTAGACGAGAGAAAGGTGTAAACTTTTTCTCTCAGAACTGCGCGAAAAATTGTATTCCGACTCAAAACAACGGGATACATCGTTTTAGATTGAAACTAGCAAGATTCACGAGCATCGATTTTACAAGTCGTCGCAGAGTAGACGAGAGAAAGGTGTAAATTTTTCTCTCAGAACTGCGCGAAAACTTGTATTCCGGCTCAAAACAACGGAATACATCGTTTCAGATCGAAACTAGCAAGATTAACGAGCATCGATTTTACAAGTCGTCGAAGAGTAGACGAGGGAAAGGTGTAAACTTTTTCTCTCAGAACTGCGCGAAAACTTGTATTCCGGCTCAAAACAACGTGATACATCGTTTTAGATCGAAACTATCAAGATTCACGAGCATCGATTTTACAAGTCGTCGAAGAGTAGACGAGAGAAAGGTGTAAACTTTTTCTCTCAGAACTGCGCGAAAACTTGTATTCCGGCTCAAAACAACGGGATACATCGTTTTAGATCGAAACTAGCAAGATTCACGAGCATCGATTTTACAAGTCGTCGAAGAGTACACGAGAAAAAGGTGTAAACTTTTTCTCTCAGAACTGCGCAAAAACTTGTATTGCGGCTCAAAACAACGGGATACATCGTTTTAGATCAAGACAAGCAAAATTCACGAGCATCGATTTTACAAGTCGTCGAAGAGTAGACGAGAGAAAGGTGTAAACTTTTTCTCTCAGAACTGCGCGAAAACTTGTATTCCGGCTCAAAACAACGGGATGCATCGTTTTAGATCGAAACTAGCAAAATTCACGTGCATCGATTTCACAAGTCATCGAAGAGTAGACGAGAGAAACGTGAAAGCTTTTTCTCTCAGGACTGCGACAAAACTTGTATTCCGGCTCAAAACAACGGAATACATCGTTTTAGATCGAAACTAGCAAGATTAACGAGCATCGATTTTACAAGTCGTCGAAGAGTAGACGAGAGAAAGGTGTAAACTTTTTCTCTCAGAACTGCGCGAAAACTTGTATTCCGGCTCAAAAGAACGGAATACATCGTTTTAGATCGAAACTAGCACGATTAACGGGCATCGATTTTACAAGTCGTCGAAGAGTAGACGAGAGAAAGGTGTAAACATTTTCTCTCAGAACTGCGCAAAAACTCGTATTCCGGCTCAAAACAACGGGATTCATTGTTTTAGAGCGAAACTATCAATATTCACGAGCATCGATTTTACAAGTCGTCGAAGAGTAGACGAGAGAAAGGTGTAAACTTTTTCTCTCAGAACTGCGAGAAAAATTGTATTCCAGCTCAAAACAACGGGATACATCGTTTTAGATCGAAACTAGCAAAATTCACGAGCATCAATTTTAAAAGTCGTCGAAGAGTAGACGAGAGAAAGGTGTAAACTTTTTCTCTCAGAACTGCGCGAAAACTTGTAATCCGGCTCAAATAATTGAGATACATCGCTTTAGATCGAAACTAGCAAGATTCACGAGCATCGATTTTAAATGTCGTCGAAGAGTAGACGAGAGAAAGGTGTAAACTTTTTCTCTCAGAACTGCGCGAAAACTCGTATTCCGGCTCAAAACAACGGGATTCATTGTTTTAGAGCGAAACTATCAATATTCACGAGCATCGATTTTACAAGTCGTCGAAGAGTAGACGAGAGAAAGGTGTAAACTTTTTCTCTCAGAACTGCGCGAAAAATTGTATTCCGGCTCAAAACAACGGGATACATCGTTTTAGATCAAAAGTAGCAAAATTCACGAGCATCAATTTAACAAGTCGTCGAAGAGTAGACGAGAGAAAGGTGTAAACTTTTTCTCTCAGAACTGCGCGAAAACTTGTATTCCGGCTCAAATCATTGAGATACATCGTTTTAGATCAAAACTAGCAAGATTCACGAGCATCGATTTTACATGTCGTAGAAGAGAACGAGGGAAAGGTGTAAACTTTTTCTCTCAGAACTGCGCAAAAAGTTGTATTGCGGCTCAAAACAACGGGGTAAATTGTTTTAGAGCGAAACTATCAAAATTCACGAGCATCGATTTTACAAGTCGTCGAAGAGTAGACGAGAGAAAGGTGTAAACTTTTTCTCTCAGAACTGCGCGAAAAATTGTATTCCGACTCAAAACAACGGGATACATCGTTTTAGATTGAAACTAGCAAGGTTCACGAGCATCGATTTTACAAGTCGTCGCAGAGTAGACGAGAGAAAGGTGTAAATTTTTCTCTCAGAACTGCGCGAAAACTTGTATTCCGGCTCAAAACAACGGAATACATCGTTTTAGATCGAAACTAGCAAGATTAACGAGCATCGATTTTACAAGTCGTCAAAGAGTAGACGAGAGAAAGGTGTAAACTTTTTCTCTCAGAACTGCGCGAAAACTTGTATCCCGGCTCAAAACAACGTGATACATCGTTTTAGATCGAAACTATCAAGATTCACGAGCATCGATTTTACAAGTCGTCGAAGAGTAGACGAGAGAAAGGTGTAAACTTTTTCTCTCAGATCTGCGCGAAAAATAGTATTCCGGCTCAAAACAACGGGATACATCGTTTTAGATCGAAAGTAGCAAAATTCACGAGCTTCGATTTAACAAGTCGTCGAAGAGTAGACGAGAGAAAGGTGTAAACTTTTTCTCTCAGAACTGCGCGAAAACTTGTATTCCGGCTCAAAACAACGGGATACATCGTTTTAGATCGAAACTAGCAAGATTCACGAGCAACGATTTTACAAGTCGTCGCAGAGTAGACGAGAGAAAGGTGTAAATTTTTCTCTCAGAACTGCGCGAAAACTTGTATTCCGGCTCAAAACTACGAAATACATTGTTTTAGATCGAAACTATCAAGATTCACGAGCATCGATTTTACAAGTCGTCGAAGAGTAGACGAGAGAAAGGTGTAAACGTTTTCTCTCAGAACTGCGCGAAAAATTGTATTCCGGCTCAGAACAACGGGATACATCGTTTTAGATCGAAAGTCGCAAAATTCACGAGCATCGATTTAACAAGTCGTCGAAGAGTAGACGAGAGAAAGGTGTAAACTTTTTCTCTCAGAACTGCGCGAAAACTCGTATTCCGGCTCAAAACAACGGGGTAAATTGTTTTAGAGCGAAACTATCAAAATTCACGAGCATCGATTTTACAAGTCGTCGAAGAGTAGACGAGAGAAAGGTGTAAACTTTTTCTCTCAGAACTGCGCGAAAAATTGTATTCCGACTCAAAACAACGGGATACATCGTTTTAGATTGAAACTAGCAAGATTCACGAGCATCGATTTTACAAGTCGTCGCAGAGTAGACGAGAGAAAGGTGTAAATTTTTCTCTCAGAACTGCGCGAAAACTTGTATTCCGGCTCAAAACAACGGAATACATCGTTTCAGATCGAAACTAGCAAGATTAACGAGCATCGATTTTACAAGTCGTCGAAGAGTAGACGAGGGAAAGGTGTAAACTTTTTCTCTCAGAACTGCGCGAAAACTTGTATTCCGGCTCAAAACAACGTGATACATCGTTTTAGATCGAAACTATCAAGATTCACGAGCATCGATTTTACAAGTCGTCGAAGAGTACACGAGAGAAAGGTGTAAACTTTTTCTCTCAGATCTGCGCGAAAAATAGTATTCCGGCTCAAAACAACGGGATACATCGTTTTAGATCGAAAGTAGCAAAATTCACGAGCTTCGATTTAACAAGTCGTCGAAGAGTAGACGAGAGAAAGGTGTAAACTTTTTCTCTCAGAACTGCGCGAAAACTCGTATTCCGGCTCAAAACAACGGGATTCATTGTTTTAGAGCGAAACTATCAATATTCACGAGCATCGATTTTACAAGTCGTCGAAGAGTAGACGAGAGAAAGGTGTAAACTTTTTCTCTCAGAACTGCGCGAAAAATTGTATTCCGGCTCAAAACAACGGGATACATCGTTTTAGATAGAAAGTAGCAAAATTCACGAGCATCAATTTAACAAGTCGTCGAAGAGTAGACGAGAGAAAGGTGTAAACCTTTTCTCTCAGAACTGCGCGAAAACTTGTATTCCGGCTCAAATCATTGAGATACATCGTTTTAGATCGAAACTAGCAAGATTCACGAGCATCGATTTTACAAGTCGCCGAAGAGTAGACGAGAGAAAGGTGTAAACTTTTTCTCTCAGAACTGCGCGAAAACTTGTATTCCGGCTCAAAACAACGGGATACATCGTTTTAGATCGAAACTAGCAAGATTCACGAGCATCGATTTTACAAGTCGTCGAAGAGTACACGAGAAAAAGGTGTAAACTTTTTCTCTCAGAACTGCGCAAAAACTTGTATTGCGGCTCAAAACAACGGGATACATCGTTTTAGATCAAGACAAGCAAAATTCACGAGCATCGATTTTACAAGTCGTCGAAGAGTAGACGAGAGAAAGGTGTAAACTTTTTCTCTCAGAACTGCGCGAAAACTTGTATTCCGGCTCAAAACAACGGGATGCATCGTTTTAGATCGAAACTAGCAAAATTCACGTGCATCGATTTCACAAGTCATCGAAGAGTAGACGAGAGAAACGTGAAAGCTTTTTCTCTCAGGACTGCGACAAAACTTGTATTCCGGCTCAAAACAACGGAATACATCGTTTTAGATCGAAACTAGCAAGATTAACGAGCATCGATTTTACAAGTCGTCGAAGAGTAGACGAGAGAAAGGTGTAAACTTTTTCTCTCAGAACTGCGCGAAAACTTGTATTCCGGCTCAAAAGAACGGAATACATCGTTTTAGATCGAAACTAGCACGATTAACGGGCATCGATTTTACAAGTCGTCGAAGAGTAGACGAGAGAAAGGTGTAAACATTTTCTCTCAGAACTGCGCAAAAACTCGTATTCCGGCTCAAAACAACGGGATTCATTGTTTTAGAGCGAAACTATCAATATTCACGAGCATCGATTTTACAAGTCGTCGAAGAGTAGACGAGAGAAAGGTGTAAACTTTTTCTCTCAGAACTGCGCGAAAAATTGTATTCCAGCTCAAAACAACGGGATACATCGTTTTAGATCGAAACTAGCAAAATTCACGAGCATCAATTTTAAAAGTCGTCGAAGAGTAGACGAGAGAAAGGTGTAAACTTTTTCTCTCAGAACTGCGCGAAAACTTGTAATCCGGCTCAAATAATTGAGATACATCGCTTTAGATCGAAACTAGCAAGATTCACGAGCATCGATTTTAAATGTCGTCGAAGAGTAGACGAGAGAAAGGTGTAAACTTTTTCTCTCAGAACTGCGCGAAAACTCGTATTCCGGCTCAAAACAACGGGATTCATTGTTTTAGAGCGAAACTATCAATATTCACGAGCATCGATTTTACAAGTCGTCGAAGAGTAGACGAGAGAAAGGTGTAAACTTTTTCTCTCAGAACTGCGCGAAAAATTGTATTCCGGCTCAAAACAACGGGATACATCGTTTTAGATCAAAAGTAGCAAAATTCACGAGCATCAATTTAACAAGTCGTCGAAGAGTAGACGAGAGAAAGGTGTAAACTTTTTCTCTCAGAACTGCGCGAAAACTTGTATTCCGGCTCAAATCATTGAGATACATCGTTTTAGATCAAAACTAGCAAGATTCACGAGCATCGATTTTACATGTCGTAGAAGAGAACGAGGGAAAGGTGTAAACTTTTTCTCTCAGAACTGCGCAAAAAGTTGTATTGCGGCTCAAAACAACGGGATACATCGTTTTAGATCAAGGCAAGCAAAATTCACGAGCATCGATTTTACAAGTCGTCGAAGAGTAGACGAGAGAAAGGTGTAAACTTTTTCTCTCAGAACTGCGCGAAAACTTGTATTCCGGCTCAAAACAACGGGATACATCGTTTTAGATCGAAACTAGCAAAATTCACGTGCATCGATTTCACAAGTCATCGAAGAATAGACGAGAGAAAGGTGTAAACTTTTTCTCTCAGAACTGCGCGAAAACTTGTATTCCGGCTCAAAACAACGGAATACATCGTTTTAGATCGAAACTAGCAAGATTAACGAGCATCGATTTTACAAGTCGTCGAAGAGTAGACGAGAGAAAGGTGTAAACTTTTTCTCTCAGAACTGCGCGAAAACTTGTATTCCGGCTCAAAAGAACGGAATACATCGTTTTAGATCGAAGCTAGCACGATTAACGGGCATCGATTTTACAAGTCGTCGAAGAGTAGACGAGAGAAAGGTGTAAACTTTTTCTCTCAGAACTGCGCAAAAACTCGTATTCCGGCTCAAAACAACGGGATTCATTGTTTTAGAGCGAAACTATCAATATTCACGAGCATCGATTTTACAAGTCGTCGAAGAGTAGACGAGAGAAAGGTGTAAACATTTTCTCTCAGAACTGCGCGAAAAATTGTATTCCAGCTCAAAACAACGGGATACATCGTTTTAGATCGAAACTAGCAAAATTCACGAGCATCAATTTTAAAAGTGGTCGAAGAGTAGACGAGAGAAAGGTGTAAACTTTTTCTCTCAGAACTGCGCGAAAACTTGTATTCCGGCTCAAATAATTGAGATACATCGCTTTAGATCGAAAATAGCAAGATTCACGAGCATCGATTTTACAAGTCGTCGAAGAGAACGAGAGAAAGGTGTAAACTTTTTCTCTCAGAACTGCGCAAAAATTTGCATTCCGGCTCAAAACAACGGAATACATCGTTTTAGATCGAAACTAGCAAGATTCACGAGCATCGATTTTACAAGTCGTCGAAGAGCAGACGAGAAAAAGGTGTAAACTTTTTCTCTCAGAACTGCGCGAAAACCTCTATTCCGGCTCAAAAGAACGGAATACATCGTTTTAGATCGAAACTAGCAAGATTAACGAGCATCGATTTTACAAGTCGTCGAAGAGTAGACGAGAGAAAGGTGTAAACTTTTTCTCTCAGAACTGCGCGAAAACTTGTATTCCAGCTCAAAACAACGGGATACATCGTTTTAGATCGAAACTAGCAAAATTCACGAGCATCAATTTTAAAAGTCGTCGAAGAGTAGACGAGAGAAAGGTGTAAACTTTTTCTCTCAGAACTGCGCGAAAACTTGTAATCCGGCTCAAATAATTGAGATACATCGCTTTAGATCGAAACTAGCAAGATTCACGAGCATCGATTTTAAATGTCGTCGAAGAGTAGACGAGAGAAAGGTGTAAACTTTTTCTCTCAGAACAGCGCAAAAACTTGTATTCCGGCTCAAAACAACGGAATACTTCGTTTTAGATCGAAACTAGCAAGATTCACGAGCATCGATTTTACAAGTCGTCGAAGAGTAGACGAGAGAAAGGTGTAAACTTTTTCTCTCAGAACTGCGCGAAAACTTGTATTCCAGCTCAAAACAACGGGATACATCGTTTTAGATTGAAACTAGCAAAATTCACGAGCATCAATTTTAAATGTCGTCGAAGAGTAGACGAGAGAAAGGTGTAAACTTTTTCTCTCAGAACTGCGCGAAAACTCGTATTCCGGCTCAAAACAACGGGATTCATTGTTTTAGAGCGAAACTATCAATATTCACGAGCATCGATTTTACAAGTCGTCGAAGAGTAGACGAGAGAAAGGTGTAAACGTTTTCTCTCAGAACTGCGCGAAAAATTGTATTCCGGCTCAGAACAACGGGATACATCGTTTTAGATCGAAAGTCGCAAAATTCACGAGCATCGATTTAACAAGTCGTCGAAGAGTAGACGAGAGAAAGGTGTAAACTTTTTCTCTCAGAACTGCGCGAAAACTCGTATTCCGGCTCAAAACAACGGGGTAAATTGTTTTAGAGCGAAACTATCAAAATTCACGAGCATCGATTTTACAAGTCGTCGAAGAGTAGACGAGAGAAAGGTGTAAACTTTTTCTCTCAGAACTGCGCGAAAAATTGTATTCCGACTCAAAACAACGGGATACATCGTTTTAGATTGAAACTAGCAAGATTCACGAGCATCGATTTTACAAGTCGTCGCAGAGTAGACGAGAGAAAGGTGTAAATTTTTCTCTCAGAACTGCGCGAAAACTTGTATTCCGGCTCAAAACAACGGAATACATCGTTTCAGATCGAAACTAGCAAGATTAACGAGCATCGATTTTACAAGTCGTCGAAGAGTAGACGAGGGAAAGGTGTAAACTTTTTCTCTCAGAACTGCGCGAAAACTTGTATTCCGGCTCAAAACAACGTGATACATCGTTTTAGATCGAAACTATCAAGATTCACGAGCATCGATTTTACAAGTCGTCGAAGAGTACACGAGAGAAAGGTGTAAACTTTTTCTCTCAGATCTGCGCGAAAAATAGTATTCCGGCTCAAAACAACGGGATACATCGTTTTAGATCGAAAGTAGCAAAATTCACGAGCTTCGATTTAACAAGTCGTCGAAGAGTAGACGAGAGAAAGGTGTAAACTTTTTCTCTCAGAACTGCGCGAAAACTTGTATTCCAGCTCAAAACAACGGAATACATCGTTTTAGATTGAAACTAGCAAAATTCACGAGCATCAATTTTAAATGTCGTCGAAGAGTAGACGAGAGAAAGGTGTAAACTTTTTCTCTCAGAACTGCGCGAAAACTCGTATTCCGGCTCAAAACAACGGGATTCATTGTTTTAGAGCGAAACTATCAATATTCACGAGCATCGATTTTACAAGTCGTCGAAGAGTAGACGAGAGAAAGGTGTAAACTTTTTCTCTCAGAACTGCGCGAAAAATTGTATTCCGGCTCAAAACAACGGGATACATCGTTTTAGATAGAAAGTAGCAAAATTCACGAGCATCAATTTAACAAGTCGTCGAAGAGTAGACGAGAGAAAGGTGTAAACTTTTTCTCTCAGAACTGCGCGAAAACTTGTATTCCGGCTCAAATCATTGAGATACATCGTTTTAGATCGAAACTAGCAAGATTCACGAGCATCGATTTTACAAGTCGCCGAAGAGTAGACGAGAGAAAGGTGTAAACTTTTTCTCTCAGAACTGCGCGAAAACTTGTATTCCGGCTCAAAACAACGGGATACATCGTTTTAGATCGAAACTAGCAAGATTCACGAGCATCGATTTTACAAGTCGTCGAAGAGTACACGAGAAAAAGGTGTAAACTTTTTCTCTCAGAACTGCGCAAAAACTTGTATTGCGGCTCAAAACAACGGGATACATCGTTTTAGATCAAGACAAGCAAAATTCACGAGCATCGATTTTACAAGTCGTCGAAGAGTAGACGAGAGAAAGGTGTAAACTTTTTCTCTCAGAACTGCGCGAAAACTTGTATTCCGGCTCAAAACAACGGGATGCATCGTTTTAGATCGAAACTAGCAAAATTCACGTGCATCGATTTCACAAGTCATCGAAGAGTAGACGAGAGAAACGTGTAAGCTTTTTCTCTCAGGACTGCGACAAAACTTGTATTCCGGCTCAAAACAACGGAATACATCGTTTTAGATCGAAACTAGCAAGATTAACGAGCATCGATTTTACAAGTCGTCGAAGAGTAGACGAGAGAAAGGTGTAAACTTTTTCTCTCAGAACTGCGCGAAAACTTGTATTCCGGCTCAAAAGAACGGAATACATCGTTTTAGATCGAAACTAGCACGATTAACGGGCATCGATTTTACAAGTCGTCGAAGAGTAGACGAGAGAAAGGTGTAAACATTTTCTCTCAGAACTGCGCAAAAACTCGTATTCCGGCTCAAAACAACGGGATTCATTGTTTTAGAGCGAAACTATCAATATTCACGAGCATCGATTTTACAAGTCGTCGAAGAGTAGACGAGAGAAAGGTGTAAACTTTTTCTCTCAGAACTGCGCGAAAAATTGTATTCCAGCTCAAAACAACGGGATACATCGTTTTAGATCGAAACTAGCAAAATTCACGAGCATCAATTTTAAAAGTCGTCGAAGAGTAGACGAGAGAAAGGTGTAAACTTTTTCTCTCAGAACTGCGCGAAAACTTGTAATCCGGCTCAAATAATTGAGATACATCGCTTTAGATCGAAACTAGCAAGATTCACGAGCATCGATTTTAAATGTCGTCGAAGAGTAGACGAGAGAAAGGTGTAAACTTTTTCTCTCAGAACTGCGCGAAAACTCGTATTCCGGCTCAAAACAACGGGATTCATTGTTTTAGAGCGAAACTATCAATATTCACGAGCATCGATTTTACAAGTCGTCGAAGAGTAGACGAGAGAAAGGTGTAAACTTTTTCTCTCAGAACTGCGCGAAAAATTGTATTCCGGCTCAAAACAACGGGATACATCGTTTTAGATCGAAAGTAGCAAAATTCACGAGCATCAATTTAACAAGTCGTCGAAGAGTAGACGAGAGAAAGGTGTAAACTTTTTCTCTCAGAACTGCGCGAAAACTTGTATTCCGGCTCAAATCATTGAGATACATCGTTTTAGATCAAAACTAGCAAGATTCACGAGCATCGATTTTACATGTCGTAGAAGAGAACGAGGGAAAGGTGTAAACTTTTTCTCTCAGAACTGCGCAAAAAGTTGTATTGCGGCTCAAAACAACGGGATACATCGTTTTAGATCAAGGCAAGCAAAATTCACGAGCATCGATTTTACAAGTCGTCGAAGAGTAGACGAGAGAAAGGTGTAAACTTTTTCTCTCAGAACTGCGCGAAAACTTGTATTCCGGCTCAAAACAACGGGATACATCGTTTTAGATCGAAACTAGCAAAATTCACGTGCATCGATTTCACAAGTCATCGAAGAATAGACGAGAGAAAGGTGTAAACTTTTTCTCTCAGAACTGCGCGAAAACTTGTATTCCGGCTCAAAACAACGGAATACATCGTTTTAGATCGAAACTAGCAAGATTAACGAGCATCGATTTTACAAGTCGTCGAAGAGTAGACGAGAGAAAGGTGTAAACTTTTTCTCTCAGAACTGCGCGAAAACTTGTATTCCGGCTCAAAAGAACGGAATACATCGTTTTAGATCGAAGCTAGCACGATTAACGGGCATCGATTTTACAAGTCGTCGAAGAGTAGACGAGAGAAAGGTGTAAACTTTTTCTCTCAGAACTGCGCAAAAACTCGTATTCCGGCTCAAAACAACGGGATTCATTGTTTTAGAGCGAAACTATCAATATTCACGAGCATCGATTTTACAAGTCGTCGAAGAGTAGACGAGAGAAAGGTGTAAACATTTTCTCTCAGAACTGCGCGAAAAATTGTATTCCAGCTCAAAACAACGGGATACATCGTTTTAGATCGAAACTAGCAAAATTCACGAGCATCAATTTTAAAAGTGGTCGAAGAGTAGACGAGAGAAAGGTGTAAACTTTTTCTCTCAGAACTGCGCGAAAACTTGTATTCCGGCTCAAATAATTGAGATACATCGCTTTAGATCGAAAATAGCAAGATTCACGAGCATCGATTTTACAAGTCGTCGAAGAGAACGAGAGAAAGGTGTAAACTTTTTCTCTCAGAACTGCGCAAAAATTTGCATTCCGGCTCAAAACAACGGAATACATCGTTTTAGATCGAAACTAGCAAGATTCACGAGCATCGATTTTACAAGTCGTCGAAGAGCAGACGAGAAAAAGGTGTAAACTTTTTCTCTCAGAACTGCGCGAAAACCTCTATTCCGGCTCAAAAGAACGGAATACATCGTTTTAGATCGAAACTAGCAAGATTAACGAGCATCGATTTTACAAGTCGTCGAAGAGTAGACGAGAGAAAGGTGTAAACTTTTTCTCTCAGAACTGCGCGAAAACTTGTATTCCAGCTCAAAACAACGGGATACATCGTTTTAGATCGAAACTAGCAAAATTCACGAGCATCAATTTTAAAAGTCGTCGAAGAGTAGACGAGAGAAAGGTGTAAACTTTTTCTCTCAGAACTGCGCGAAAACTTGTAATCCGGCTCAAATAATTGAGATACATCGCTTTAGATCGAAACTAGCAAGATTCACGAGCATCGATTTTAAATGTCGTCGAAGAGTAGACGAGAGAAAGGTGTAAACTTTTTCTCTCAGAACTGCGCGAAAACCTCTATTCCGGCTCAAAAGAACGGAATACATCGTTTTAGATCGAAACTAGCAAGATTAACGAGCATCGATTTTACAAGTCGTCGAAGAGTAGACGAGAGAAAGGTGTAAACTTTTTCTCTCAGAACTGCGCGAAAACTTGTATTCCAGCTCAAAACAACGGGATACATCGTTTTAGATCGAAACTAGCAAAATTCACGAGCATCAATTTTAAAAGTCGTCGAAGAGTAGACGAGAGAAAGGTGTAAACTTTTTCTCTCAGAACTGCGCGAAAACTTGTAATCCGGCTCAAATAATTGAGATACATCGCTTTAGATCGAAACTAGCAAGATTCACGAGCATCGATTTTAAATGTCGTCGAAGAGTAGACGAGAGAAAGGTGTAAACTTTTTCTCTCAGAACAGCGCAAAAACTTGTATTCCGGCTCAAAACAACGGAATACTTCGTTTTAGATCGAAACTAGCAAGATTCACGAGCATCGATTTTACAAGTCGTCGAAGAGTAGACGAGAGAAAGGTGTAAACTTTTTCTCTCAGAACTGCGCGAAAACTTGTATTCCAGCTCAAAACAACGGGATACATCGTTTTAGATTAAAACTAGCAAAATTCACGAGCATCAATTTTAAATGTCGTCGAAGAGTAGACGAGAGAAAGGTGTAAACTTTTTCTCTCAGAACTGCGCGAAAACTCGTATTCCGGCTCAAAACAACGGGATTCATTGTTTTAGAGCGAAACTATCAATATTCACGAGCATCGATTTTACAAGTCGTCGAAGAGTAGACGAGAGAAAGGTGTAAACTTTTTCTCTCAGAACTGCGCGAAAAATTGTATTCCGGCTCAAAACAACGGGATACATCGTTTTAGATAGAAAGTAGCAAAATTCACGAGCATCAATTTAACAAGTCGTCGAAGAGTAGACGAGAGAAAGGTGTAAACTTTTTCTCTCAGAACTGCGCGAAAACTTGTATTCCGGCTCAAATCATTGAGATACATCGTTTTAGATCGAAACTAGCAAGATTCACGAGCATCGATTTTACAAGTCGCCGAAGAGTAGACGAGAGAAAGGTGTAAACTTTTTCTCTCAGAACTGCGCGAAAACTTGTATTCCGGCTCAAAACAACGGGATACATCGTTTTAGATCGAAACTAGCAAGATTCACGAGCATCGATTTTACAAGTCGTCGAAGAGTACACGAGAAAAAGGTGTAAACTTTTTCTCTCAGAACTGCGCAAAAACTTGTATTGCGGCTCAAAACAACGGGATACATCGTTTTAGATCAAGACAAGCAAAATTCACGAGCATCGATTTTACAAGTCGTCGAAGAGTAGACGAGAGAAAGGTGTAAACTTTTTCTCTCAGAACTGCGCGAAAACTTGTATTCCGGCTCAAAACAACGGGATGCATCGTTTTAGATCGAAACTAGCAAAATTCACGTGCATCGATTTCACAAGTCATCGAAGAGTAGACGAGAGAAACGTGTAAGCTTTTTCTCTCAGGACTGCGACAAAACTTGTATTCCGGCTCAAAACAACGGAATACATCGTTTTAGATCGAAACTAGCAAGATTAACGAGCATCGATTTTACAAGTCGTCGAAGAGTAGACGAGAGAAAGGTGTAAACTTTTTCTCTCAGAACTGCGCGAAAACTTGTATTCCGGCTCAAAAGAACGGAATACATCGTTTTAGATCGAAACTAGCACGATTAACGGGCATCGATTTTACAAGTCGTCGAAGAGTAGACGAGAGAAAGGTGTAAACTTTTTCTCTCAGAACTGCGCAAAAACTCGTATTCCGGCTCAAAACAACGGGATTCATTGTTTTAGAGCGAAACTATCAATATTCACGAGCATCGATTTTACAAGTCGTCGAAGAGTAGACGAGAGAAAGGTGTAAACTTTTTCTCTCAGAACTGCGCGAAAAATTGTATTCCAGCTCAAAACAACGGGATACATCGTTTTAGATCGAAACTAGCAAAATTCACGAGCATCAATTTTAAAAGTCGTCGAAGAGTAGACGAGATAAAGGTGTAAACTTTTTCTCTCAGAACTGCGCGAAAACTTGTAATCCGGCTCAAATAATTGAGATACATCGCTTTAGATCGAAACTAGCAAGATTCACGAGCATCGATTTTAAATGTCGTCGAAGAGTAGACGAGAGAAAGGTGTAAACTTTTTCTCTCAGAACTGCGCGAAAACTCGTATTCCGGCTCAAAACAACGGGATTCATTGTTTTAGAGCGAAACTATCAATATTCACGAGCATCGATTTTACAAGTCGTCGAAGAGTAGACGAGAGAAAGGTGTAAACTTTTTCTCTCAGAACTGCGCGAAAAATTGTATTCCGGCTCAAAACAACGGGATACATCGTTTTAGATCGAAAGTAGCAAAATTCACGAGCATCAATTTAACAAGTCGTCGAAGAGTAGACGAGAGAAAGGTGTAAACTTTTTCTCTCAGAACTGCGCGAAAACTTGTATTCCGGCTCAAATCATTGAGATACATCGTTTTAGATCAAAACTAGCAAGATTCACGAGCATCGATTTTACATGTCGTAGAAGAGAACGAGGGAAAGGTGTAAACTTTTTCTCTCAGAACTGCGCAAAAAGTTGTATTGCGGCTCAAAACAACGGGATACATCGTTTTAGATCAAGGCAAGCAAAATTCACGAGCATCGATTTTTCAAGTCGTCGAAGAGTAGACGAGAGAAAGGTGTAAACTTTTTCTCTCAGAACTGCGCGAAAACTTGTATTCCGGCTCAAAACAACGGGATACATCGTTTTAGATCGAAACTAGCAAAATTCACGTGCATCGATTTCACAAGTCATCGAAGAGTAGACGAGAGAAACGTGTAAGCTTTTTCTCTCAGGACTGCGAGAAAACTTGTATTCCGGCTCAAAACAACGGAATACATCGTTTTAGATCGAAACTAGCAAGATTAACGAGCATCGATTTTACAAGTCGTCGAAGAGTAGACGAGAGAAAGGTGTAAACTTTTTCTCTCAGAACTGCGCGAAAACTTGTATTCCGGCTCAAAACAACGGAATACATCGTTTTAGATCGAAACTAGCAAGATTAACGAGCATCGATTTTACAAGTCGTCGAAGAGTAGACGAGAGAAAGGTGTAAACTTTTTCTCTCAGAACTGCGCGAAAACTTGTATTCCGGCTCAAAAGAACGGAATACATCGTTTTAGATCGAAGCTAGCACGATTAACGGGCATCGATTTTACAAGTCGTCGAAGAGTAGACGAGAGAAAGGTGTAAACTTTTTCTCTCAGAACTGCGCAAAAACTCGTATTCCGGCTCAAAACAACGGGATTCATTGTTTTAGAGCGAAACTATCAATATTCACGAGCATCGATTTTACAAGTCGTCGAAGAGTAGACGAGAGAGAGGTGTAAACATTTTCTCTCAGAACTGCGCGAAAAATTGTATTCCAGCTCAAAACAACGGGATACATCGTTTTAGATCGAAACTAGCAAAATTCACGAGCATCAATTTTAAAAGTGGTCGAAGAGTAGACGAGAGAAAGGTGTAAACTTTTTCTCTCAGAACTGCGCGAAAACTTGTATTCCGGCTCAAATAATTGAGATACATCGCTTTAGATCGAAACTAGCAAGATTCACGAGCATCGATTTTACAAGTCGTCGAAGAGAACGAGAGAAAGGTGTAAACTTTTTCTCTCAGAACTGCGCAAAAATTTGCATTCCGGCTCAAAACAACGGAATACATCGTTTTAGATCGAAACTAGCAAGATTCACGAGCATCGATTTTACAAGTCGTCGAAGAGTAGACGAGAGAAAGGTGTAAACTTTTTCTCTCAGAACTGCGCGAAAACTTGTATTCCGGCTCAAAACAACGGGATACATCGTTTTAGATCGAAACTAGCAAGATTCACGAGCATCGATTTTACAAGTCGTCGAAGAGTACACGAGAAAAAGGTGTAAACTTTTTCTCTCAGAACTGCGCAAAAACTTGTATTGCGGCTCAAAACAACGGGATACATCGTTTTAGATCAAGACAAGCAAAATTCACGAGCATCGATTTTACAAGTCGTCGAAGAGTAGACGAGAGAAAGGTGTAAACTTTTTCTCTCAGAACTGCGCGAAAACTTGTATTCCGGCTCAAAACAACGGGATACATCGTTTTAGATCGAAACTAGCAAAATTCACGTGCATCGATTTCACAAGTCATCGAAGAGTAGACGAGAGAAACGTGTAAGCTTTTTCTCTCAGGACTGCGAGAAAACTTGTATTCCGGCTCAAAACAACGGAATACATCGTTTTAGATCGAAACTAGCAAGATTAACGAGCATCGATTTTACAAGTCGTCGAAGAGTAGACGAGAGAAAGGTGTAAACTTTTTCTCTCAGAACTGCGCGAAAACTTGTATTCCGGCTCAAAAGAACGGAATACATCGTTTTAGATCGAAACTAGCACGATTAACGGGCATCGATTTTACAAGTCGTCGAAGAGTAGACGAGAGAAAGGTGTAAACTTTTTCTCTCAGAACTGCGCAAAAACTCGTATTCCGGCTCAAAGCAACGGGATTCATTGTTTTAGAGCGAAACTATCAATATTCACGAGCATCGATTTTACAAGTCGTCGAAGAGTAGACGAGAGAAAGGTGTAAACTTTTTCTCTCAGAACTGCGCGAAAAATTGTATTCCGGCTCAAAACAACGGGATACATCGTTTTAGATCGAAAGTAGCAAAATTCACGAGCATCGATTTTACAAGTCGTCGAAGTGTAGACGAGAGAAAGGTGTAAACTTTTTCTCTCAGAACTGCGCGAAAACTTGTATTCCGGCTCAAATCATTGAGATACATCGTTTTAGATCAAAACTAGCAAGATTCACGAGCATCGATTTTACATGTCGTAGAAGAGAACGAGGAAAAGGTGTAAACTTTTTCTCTCAGAACTGCGCGAAAACTTGTATTCCGGCTCAAAACAACGGGATACATCGTTTTAGATCGAAACTAGCAAGATTCACGAGCAACGATTTTACAAGTCGTCGCAGAGTAGACGAGAGAAAGGTGTAAATTTTTCTCTCAGAACTGCGCGAAAACTTGTATTCCGGCTCAAAACAACGAAATACATTGTTTTAGATCGAAACTATCAAGATTCGCGAGCATCGATTTTACAAGTCGTCGAAGAGTAGACGAGAGAAAGGTGTCAACGTTTTCTCTCAGAACTGCGCGAAAAATTGTATTCCGGCTCAAAACAACGGGATACATCGTTTTAGATCGAAAGTCGCAAAATTCACGAGCATCGATTTAACAAGTCGTCGAAGAGTAGACGAGAGAAAGGTGTAAACTTTTTCTCTCAGAACGGCGCGAAAACTCGTATTCCGGCTCAAAACAACGGGGTAAATTGTTTTAGAGCGAAACTATCAAAATTCACGAGCATCGATTTTACAAGTCGTCGAAGAGTAGACGAGAGAAAGGTGTAAACTTTTTCTCTCAGAACTGCGCGAAAAATTGTATTCCGACTCAAAATAACGGGATACATCGTTTTAGATTGAAACTAGCAAGATTCACGAGCATCGATTTTACAAGTCGTCGCAGAGTAGACGAGACAAAGGTGTAAATTTTTCTCTCAGAACTGCGCGAAAACTTGTATTCCGGCTCAAAACAACGGAATACATCGTTTTAGATCGAAACTAGCAAGATTAACGAGCATCGATTTTACAAGTCGTCGAAGAGTAGACGAGAGAAAGGTGTAAACTTTTTCTCTCAGAACTGCGCGAAAACTTGTATTCCGGCTCAAATAATTGAGATACATCGCTTTAGACCGAAACTAGCAAGATTCACGAGCATCGATTTTACATGTCGTCGAAGAGAACGAGAGAAAGGTGTAAACTTTTTCTCTCAGAACTGCGCAAAAAGTTGTATTGCGGCTCAAAACAACGGGATACATCGTTTTAGATCAAGGCAAGCAAAATTCACGAGCATCGATTTTACAAGTCGTCGAAGAGTAGACGAGAGAAAGGTGTAAACTTTTTCTCTCAGAACTGCGCGAAAACTTGTATTCCGGCTCAAAACAACGGGATACATCGTTTTAGATCGAAACTAGCAAAATTCACGTGCATCGATTTCACAAGTCATCGAAGAGTAGACGAGAGAAACGTGTAAGCTTTTTCTCTCAGGACTGCGAGAAAACTTGTATTCCGGCTCAAAACAACGGAATACATCGTTTTAGATCGAAACTAGCAAGATTAACGAGCATCGATTTTACAAGTCGTCGAAGAGTAGACGAGAGAAAGGTGTAAACTTTTTCTCTCAGAACTGCGCGAAAACTTGTATTCCGGCTCAAAACAACGGAATACATCGTTTTAGATCGAAACTAGCAAGATTAACGAGCATCGATTTTACAAGTCGTCGAAGAGTAGACGAGAGAAAGGTGTAAACTTTTTCTCTCAGAACTGCGCGAAAACTTGTATTCCGGCTCAAAAGAACGGAATACATCGTTTTAGATCGAAGCTAGCACGATTAACGGGCATCGATTTTACAAGTCGTCGAAGAGTAGACGAGAGAAAGGTGTAAACTTTTTCTCTCAGAACTGCGCAAAAACTCGTATTCCGGCTCAAAACAACGGGATTCATTGTTTTAGAGCGAAACTATCAATATTCACGAGCATCGATTTTACAAGTCGTCGAAGAGTAGACGAGAGAAAGGTGTAAACATTTTCTCTCAGAACTGCGCGAAAAATTGTATTCCAGCTCAAAACAACGGGATACATCGTTTTAGATCGAAACTAGCAAAATTCACGAGCATCATTTTTAAAAGTGGTCGAAGAGTAGACGAGAGAAAGGTGTAAACTTTTTCTCTCAGAACTGCGCGAAAACTTGTATTCCGGCTCAAATAATTGAGATACATCGCTTTAGATCGAAACTAGCAAGATTCACGAGCATCGATTTTACAAGTCGTCGAAGAGAACGAGAGAAAGGTGTAAACTTTTTCTCTCAGAACTGCGCAAAAATTTGCATTCCGGCTCAAAACAACGGAATACATCGTTTTAGATCGAAACTAGCAAGATTCACGAGCATCGATTTTACAAGTCGTCGAAGAGTAGACGAGAGAAAGGTGTAAACTTTTTCTCTCAGAACTGCGCGAAAACTTGTATTCCGGCTCAAAACAACGGGATACATCGTTTTAGATCGAAACTAGCAAGATTCACGAGCATCGATTTTACAAGTCGTCGAAGAGTACACGAGAAAAAGGTGTAAACTTTTTCTCTCAGAACTGCGCAAAAACTTGTATTGCGGCTCAAAACAACGGGATACATCGTTTTAGATCAAGACAAGCAAAATTCACGAGCATCGATTTTACAAGTCGTCGAAGAGTAGACGAGAGAAAGGTGTAAACTTTTTCTCTCAGAACTGCGCGAAAACTTGTATTCCGGCTCAAAACAACGGGATACATCGTTTTAGATCGAAACTAGCAAAATTCACGTGCATCGATTTCACAAGTCATCGAAGAGTAGACGAGAGAAACGTGTAAGCTTTTTCTCTCAGGACTGCGAGAAAACTTGTATTCCGGCTCAAAACAACGGAATACATCGTTTTAGATCGAAACTAGCAAGATTAACGAGCATCGATTTTACAAGTCGTCGAAGAGTAGACGAGAGAAAGGTGTAAACTTTTTCTCTCAGAACTGCGCGAAAACTTGTATTCCGGCTCAAAAGAACGGAATACATCGTTTTAGATCGAAACTAGCACGATTAACGGGCATCGATTTTACAAGTCGTCGAAGAGTAGACGAGAGAAAGGTGTAAACTTTTTCTCTCAGAACTGCGCAAAAACTCGTATTCCGGCTCAAAGCAACGGGATTCATTGTTTTAGAGCGAAACTATCAATATTCACGAGCATCGATTTTACAAGTCGTCGAAGAGTAGACGAGAGAAAGGTGTAAACTTTTTCTCTCAGAACTGCGCGAAAAATTGTATTCCGGCTCAAAACAACGGGATACATCGTTTTAGATCGAAAGTAGCAAAATTCACGAGCATCGATTTTACAAGTCGTCGAAGTGTAGACGAGAGAAAGGTGTAAACTTTTTCTCTCAGAACTGCGCGAAAACTTGTATTCCGGCTCAAATCATTGAGATACATCGTTTTAGATCAAAACTAGCAAGATTCACGAGCATCGATTTTACATGTCGTAGAAGAGAACGAGGAAAAGGTGTAAACTTTTTCTCTCAGAACTGCGCGAAAACTTGTATTCCGGCTCAAAACAACGGGATACATCGTTTTAGATCGAAACTAGCAAGATTCACGAGCAACGATTTTACAAGTCGTCGCAGAGTAGACGAGAGAAAGGTGTAAATTTTTCTCTCAGAACTGCGCGAAAACTTGTATTCCGGCTCAAAACAACGAAATACATTGTTTTAGATCGAAACTATCAAGATTCACGAGCATCGATTTTACAAGTCGTCGAAGAGTAGACGAGAGAAAGGTGTAAACGTTTTCTCTCAGAACTGCGCGAAAAATTTTATTCCGGCTCAAAACAACGGGATACATCGTTTTAGATCGAAAGTCGCAAGATGCACGAGCAACGATTTTACAAGTCGTCGCAGAGTAGACGAGAGAAAGGTGTAAATTTTTCTCTCAGAACTGCGCGAAAACTTGTATTCCGGCTCAAAACAACGAAATACATTGTTTTAGATCGAAACTATCAAGATTCGCGAGCATCGATTTTACAAGTCGTCGAAGAGTAGACGAGAGAAAGGTGTAAACGTTTTCTCTCAGAACTGCGCGAAAAATTGTATTCCGGCTCAAAACAACGGGATACATCGTTTTAGATCGAAAGTCGCAAAATTCACGAGCATCGATTTAACAAGTCGTCGAAGAGTAGACGAGAGAAAGGTGTAAACTTTTTCTCTCAGAACGGCGCGAAAACTCGTATTCCGGCTCAAAACAACGGGGTAAATTGTTTTAGAGCGAAACTATCAAAATTCACGAGCATCGATTTTACAAGTCGTCGAAGAGTAGACGAGAGAAAGGTGTAAACTTTTTCTCTCAGAACTGCGCGAAAAATTGTATTCCGACTCAAAACAACGGGATACATCGTTTTAGATTGAAACTAGCAAGATTCACGAGCATCGATTTTACAAGTCGTCGCAGAGTAGACGAGACAAAGGTGTAAATTTTTCTCTCAGAACTGCGCGAAAACTTGTATTCCGGCTCAAAACAACGGAATACATCGTTTTAGATCGAAACTAGCAAGATTAACGAGCATCGATTTTACAAGTCGTCGAAGAGTAGACGAGAGAAAGGTGTAAACTTTTTCTCTCAGATCTGCGCGAAAAATAGTATTCCGGCTCAAAACAACGGGATACATCGTCTTAGATCGAAAGTAGCAAAATTCACGAGCTTCGATTTAACAAGTCGTCGAAGAGTAGACGAGAGAAAGGTGTAAACTTTTTCTCTCAGAACTGCGCGAAAACTTGTATTCCAGCTCAAAACAACGGGATACATCGTTTTAGATCGAAAGTAGGAAAATTCAAGAGCATCGATTTAACAAGTCGTCGAAGAGTAGACGAGAGAAAGGTGTAAACTTTTTCTCTCAGAACTGCGCGAAAACTTGTATTCCGGCTCAAATAATTGAGATACATCGCTTTAGACCGAAACTAGCAAGATTCACGAGCATCGATTTTACATGTCGTCGAAGAGAACGAGAGAAAGGTGTAAACTTTTTCTCTCAGAACTGCGCAAAAATTTGTATTCCGGCTCAAAACAACGGGATACATCGTTTTAGATCGAAACTAGCAAGATTCACGAGCATCGATTTTACAAGTTGTCGAAGAGTAGACGAGAGAAAGGTGTAAACGTTTTCTCTCAGAACTGCGTGAAGACTTGTATTCCGGCTCAAAACAACGGGATATATCGTTTTAGATCGAAACTATCAAGATTCACGAGCATCGATTTTACAAGTCGTCGAAGAGTAGACGAGAGAAAGGTGTAAACTTTTTCTCTCAGATCTGCGCGAAAAATAGTATTCCGGCTCAAAACAACGGGATACATCGTTTTAGATCGAAAGTAGCAAAATTCACGAGCTTCGATTTAACAAGTCGTCGAAGAGTAGACGAGAGAAAGGTGTAAACTTTTTCTCTCAGAACTGCGCGAAAACTTGTATTCCAGCTCAAAACAACGGGATTCATCGTTTTAGATCGAAAGTAGGAAAATTCACGAGCATCGATTTAACAAGTCGTCGAAGAGTAGACGAGAGATAGGTGTAAACTTTTTCTCTCAGAACTGCGCGAAAACTTGTATTCCGGCTCAAATAATTGAGATACATCGCTTTAGACCGAAACTAGCAAGATTAACGAGCATCGATTTTACAAGTCGACGAAGAGTAGACGAGAGAAAGGAGTAAACTTTTTCTCTCAGAACTGCGCGAAAACTTGTATTCCGGCTCAAAACAACGGGATACATCGTTTTAGATCGAAACTAGCACAATTAACGAGCATCGGTTTTACAAGTCGTCGAAGAGTAGACGAGAGATAGGTGTAAACTTTTTCTCTCAGAACTGCGCGAAAAATTGTACTCCGGCTCAAAACAACGGGATACATCGTTTTAGATCGAAAGTAGCAAAATTCACGAGCTTCGATTTAACAAGTCGTCGAAGAGTAGACGCGAGAATGGTGTAAACTTTTTCTCTCAGAACTGCGCAAAAACTTGTATTCCGGCTCAAAACAACGGGATACATCGTTTTAGATCGAAACTAGCAAGATTCACGAGCAACGATTTTACAAGTCGTCGCAGAGTAGACGAGAGAAAGGTGTAAATTTTTCTCTCAGAACTGCGCGAAAACTTGTATTCCGGCTCAAAACAACGAAATACTTTGTTTTAGATCGAAACTATCAAGATTCACGAGCATCGATTTTACAAGTCGTCGAAGAGTAGACGAGAGAAAGGTGTAAACGTTTTCTCTCAAAACTGCGCGAAAAATTGTATTCCGGCTCAAAACAACGGGATACATCGTTTTAGATCGAAAGTCGCAAAATTCACGAGCATCGATTTAACAAGTCGTCGAAGAGTAGACGAGAGAAAGGTGTAAACTTTTTCTCTCAGAACTGCGCGAAAACTCGTATTCCGGCTCAAAACAACGGGGTAAATTGTTTTAGAGCGAAACTATCAAAATTCACGAGCATCGATTTTACATGTCGTCGAAGAGAACGAGAGAAAGGTGTAAACTTTTTCTCTCAGAACTGCGCAAAAATTTGTATTCCGGCTCAAAACAACGGGATACATCGTTTTAGATCGAAACTAGCAAGATTCACGAGCATCGATTTTACAAGTTGTCGAAGAGTAGACGAGAGAAAGGTGTAAACGTTTTCTCTCAGAACTGCGTGAAGACTTGTATTCCGGCTCAAAACAACGGGATATATCGTTTTAGATCGAAACTATCAAGATTCACGAGCATCGATTTTACAAGTCGTCGAAGAGTAGACGAGAGAAAGGTGTAAACTTTTTCTCTCAGATCTGCGCGAAAAATAGTATTCCGGCTCAAAACAACGGGATACATCGTTTTAGATCGAAAGTAGCAAAATTCACGAGCTTCGATTTAACAAGTCGTCGAAGAGTAGACGAGAGAAAGGTGTAAACTTTTTCTCTCAGAACTGCGCGAAAACTTGTATTCCAGCTCAAAACAACGGGATACATCGTTTTAGATCGAAAGTAGGAAAATTCAAGAGCATCGATTTAACAAGTCGTCGAAGAGTAGACGAGAGAAAGGTGTAAACTTTTTCTCTCAGAACTGCGCGAAAACTTGTATTCCGGCTCAAATAATTGAGATACATCGCTTTAGACCGAAACTAGCAAGATTCACGAGCATCGATTTTACATGTCGTCGAAGAGAACGAGAGAAAGGTGTAAACTTTTTCTCTCAGAACTGCGCAAAAATTTGTATTCCGGCTCAAAACAACGGGATACATCGTTTTAGATCGAAACTAGCAAGATTCACGAGCATCGATTTTACAAGTTGTCGAAGAGTAGACGAGAGAAAGGTGTAAACGTTTTCTCTCAGAACTGCGTGAAGACTTGTATTCCGGCTCAAAACAACGGGATATATCGTTTTAGATCGAAACTATCAAGATTCACGAGCATCGATTTTACAAGTCGTCGAAGAGTAGACGAGAGAAAGGTGTAAACTTTTTCTCTCAGATCTGCGCGAAAAATAGTATTCCGGCTCAAAACAACGGGATACATCGTTTTAGATCGAAAGTAGCAAAATTCACGAGCTTCGATTTAACAAGTCGTCGAAGAGTAGACGAGAGAAAGGTGTAAACTTTTTCTCTCAGAACTGCGCGAAAACTTGTATTCCAGCTCAAAACAACGGGATTCATCGTTTTAGATCGAAAGTAGGAAAATTCACGAGCATCGATTTAACAAGTCGTCGAAGAGTAGACGAGAGAAAGGTGTAAACTTTTTCTCTCAGAACTGCGCGAAAACTTGTATTCCGGCTCAAATAATTGAGATACATCGCTTTAGACCGAAACTAGCAAGATTAACGAGCATCGATTTTACAAGTCGACGAAGAGTAGACGAGAGAAAGGAGTAAACTTTTTCTCTCAGAACTGCGCGAAAACTTGTATTCCGGGTCAGAACAACGGGATACATCGTTTTAGATCGAAACTAGCACAATTAACGAGCATCGGTTTTACAAGTCGTCGAAGAGTAGACGAGAGATAGGTGTAAACTTTTTCTCTCAGAACTGCGCGAAAAATTGTACTCCGGCTCAAAACAACGGGATACATCGTTTTAGATCGAAAGTAGCAAAATTCACGAGCTTCGATTTAACAAGTCGTCGAAGAGTAGACGCGAGAATGGTGTAAACTTTTTCTCTCAGAACTGCGCAAAAACTTGTATTCCGGCTCAAAACAACGGGATACATCGTTTTAGATCGAAACTAGCAAGATTCACGAGCAACGATTTTACAAGTCGTCGCAGAGTAGACGAGAGAAAGGTGTAAATTTTTCTCTCAGAACTGCGCGAAAACTTGTATTCCGGCTCAAAACAACGAAATACTTTGTTTTAGATCGAAACTATCAAGATTCACGAGCATCGATTTTACAAGTCGTCGAAGAGTAGACGAGAGAAAGGTGTAAACGTTTTCTCTCAAAACTGCGCGAAAAATTGTATTCCGGCTCAAAACAACGGGATACATCGTTTTAGATCGAAAGTCGCAAAATTCACGAGCATCGATTTAACAAGTCGTCGAAGAGTAGACGAGAGAAAGGTGTAAACTTTTTCTCTCAGAACTGCGCGAAAACTCGTATTCCGGCTCAAAACAACGGGGTAAATTGTTTTAGAGCGAAACTATCAAAATTCACGAGCATCGATTTTACATGTCGTCGAAGAGAACGAGAGAAAGGTGTAAACTTTTTCTCTCAGAACTGCGCAAAAATTTGTATTCCGGCTCAAAACAACGGGATACATCGTTTTAGATCGAAACTAGCAAGATTCACGAGCATCGATTTTACAAGTTGTCGAAGAGTAGACGAGAGAAAGGTGTAAACGTTTTCTCTCAGAACTGCGTGAAGACTTGTATTCCGGCTCAAAACAACGGGATATATCGTTTTAGATCGAAACTATCAAGATTCACGAGCATCGATTTTACAAGTCGTCGAAGAGTAGACGAGAGAAAGGTGTAAACTTTTTCTCTCAGATCTGCGCGAAAAATAGTATTCCGGCTCAAAACAACGGGATACATCGTTTTAGATCGAAAGTAGCAAAATTCACGAGCTTCGATTTAACAAGTCGTCGAAGAGTAGACGAGAGAAAGGTGTAAACTTTTTCTCTCAGAACTGCGCGAAAACTTGTATTCCAGCTCAAAACAACGGGATTCATCGTTTTAGATCGAAAGTAGGAAAATTCACGAGCATCGATTTAACAAGTCGTCGAAGAGTAGACGAGAGAAAGGTGTAAACTTTTTCTCTCAGAACTGCGCGAAAACTTGTATTCCGGCTCAAATAATTGAGATACATCGCTTTAGACCGAAACTAGCAAGATTAACGAGCATCGATTTTACAAGTCGACGAAGAGTAGACGAGAGAAAGGAGTAAACTTTTTCTCTCAGAACTGCGCGAAAACTTGTATTCCGGCTCAAAACAACGGGATACATCGTTTTAGATCGAAACTAGCACAATTAACGAGCATCGGTTTTACAAGTCGTCGAAGAGTAGACGAGAGATAGGTGTAAACTTTTTCTCTCAGAACTGCGCGAAAACTTGTATTCCGGCTCAAAACAACGGGATACATCGTTTTAGATCGAAACTCGCAAGATTTACGAGCACCGATTTTACAAGTCGTCGCAGAGTAGACGATAGAAAGGTGTAAATTTTTCTCTCAGAACTGCGCGAAAACTTGTATTCCGGCTCAAAACAACGAAATACATTGTTTTAGATCGAAACTATCAAGATTCACGAGCATCGATTTTACAAGTCGTCGAAGAGTAGACGAGAGAATGGTGTAAACTTTTTCTCTCAGAACTGCGCGAAAAATTGTACTCCGGCTCAAAACAACGGGATACATCGTTTTAGATCGAAAGTAGCAAAATTCACGAGCTTCGATTTAACAAGTCGTCGAAGAGTAGACGCGAGAAAGGTGTAAACTTTTTCTCTCAGAACTGCGCAAAAACTTGTATTCCGGCTCAAAACAACGGGATACATCGTTTTAGATCGAAACTAGCAAGATTCACGAGCAACGATTTTACAAGTCGTCGCAGAGTAGACGAGAGAAAGGTGTAAATTTTTCTCTCAGAACTGCGCGAAAACTTGTATTCCGGCTCAAAACAACGAAATACTTTGTTTTAGATCGAAACTATCAAGATTCACGAGCATCGATTTTACAAGTCGTCGAAGAGTAGACGAGAGAAATGTGTAAACGTTTTCTCTCAGAACTGCGCGAAAAATTGTATTCCGGCTCAAAACAACGGGATACATCGTTTTAGATCGAAAGTCGCAAAATTCACGAGCATCGATTTAACAAGTCGTCGAAGAGTAGACGAGAGAAAGGTGTAAACTTTTTCTCTCAGAACTGCGCGAAAACTCGTATTCCGGCTCAAAACAACGGGGTAAATTGTTTTAGAGCGAAACTATCAAAATTCACGAGCATCGATTTTACAAGTAGTCGAAGAGTAGACGAGAGAAAGGTGTAAACTTTTTCTCTCAGAACTGCGCGAAAACTTGTATTCCGGCTCAAATAATTGAGATACATCGCTTTAGACCGAAACTAGCAAGATTCACGAGCATCGATTTTACATGTCGTCGAAGAGAACGAGAGAAAGGTGTAAACTTTTTCTCTCAGAACTGCGCAAAAAGTTGTATTGCGGCTCAAAACAACGGGATACATCGTTTTAGATCAAGGCAAGCAAAATTCACGAGCATCGATTTTACAAGTCGTCGAAGAGTAGACGAGAGAAAGGTGTAAACTTTTTCTCTCAGAACTGCGCGAAAACTTGTATTCCGGCTCAAAACAACGGGATACATCGTTTTAGATCGAAACTAGCAAAATTCACGTGCATCGATTTCACAAGTCATCGAAGAGTAGACGAGAGAAACGTGTAAGCTTTTTCTCTCAGGACTGCGAGAAAACTTGTATTCCGGCTCAAAACAACGGAATACATCGTTTTAGATCGAAACTAGCAAGATTAACGAGCATCGATTTTACAAGTCGTCGAAGAGTAGACGAGAGAAAGGTGTAAACTTTTTCTCTCAGAACTGCGCGAAAACTTGTATTCCGGCTCAAAACAACGGAATACATCGTTTTAGATCGAAACTAGCAAGATTAACGAGCATCGATTTTACAAGTCGTCGAAGAGTAGACGAGAGAAAGGTGTAAACTTTTTCTCTCAGAACTGCGCGAAAACTTGTATTCCGGCTCAAAAGAACGGAATACATCGTTTTAGATCGAAGCTAGCACGATTAACGGGCATCGATTTTACAAGTCGTCGAAGAGTAGACGAGAGAAAGGTGTAAACTTTTTCTCTCAGAACTGCGCAAAAACTCGTATTCCGGCTCAAAACAACGGGATTCATTGTTTTAGAGCGAAACTATCAATATTCACGAGCATCGATTTTACAAGTCGTCGAAGAGTAGACGAGAGAAAGGTGTAAACATTTTCTCTCAGAACTGCGCGAAAAATTGTATTCCAGCTCAAAACAACGGGATACATCGTTTTAGATCGAAACTAGCAAAATTCACGAGCATCATTTTTAAAAGTGGTCGAAGAGTAGACGAGAGAAAGGTGTAAACTTTTTCTCTCAGAACTGCGCGAAAACTTGTATTCCGGCTCAAATAATTGAGATACATCGCTTTAGATCGAAACTAGCAAGATTCACGAGCATCGATTTTACAAGTCGTCGAAGAGAACGAGAGAAAGGTGTAAACTTTTTCTCTCAGAACTGCGCAAAAATTTGCATTCCGGCTCAAAACAACGGAATACATCGTTTTAGATCGAAACTAGCAAGATTCACGAGCATCGATTTTACAAGTCGTCGAAGAGTAGACGAGAGAAAGGTGTAAACTTTTTCTCTCAGAACTGCGCGAAAACTTGTATTCCGGCTCAAAACAACGGGATACATCGTTTTAGATCGAAACTAGCAAGATTCACGAGCATCGATTTTACAAGTCGTCGAAGAGTACACGAGAAAAAGGTGTAAACTTTTTCTCTCAGAACTGCGCAAAAACTTGTATTGCGGCTCAAAACAACGGGATACATCGTTTTAGATCAAGACAAGCAAAATTCACGAGCATCGATTTTACAAGTCGTCGAAGAGTAGACGAGAGAAAGGTGTAAACTTTTTCTCTCAGAACTGCGCGAAAACTTGTATTCCGGCTCAAAACAACGTGATACATCGTTTTAGATCGAAACTAGCAAGATGCACGAGCAACGATTTTACAAGTCGTCGCAGAGTAGACGAGAGAAAGGTGTAAATTTTTCTCTCAGAACTGCGCGAAAACTTGTATTCCGGCTCAAAACAACGAAATACATTGTTTTAGATCGAAACTATCAAGATTCACGAGCATCGATTTAACAAGTCGTCGAAGAGTAGACGAGAGAAAGGTGTAAACTTTTTCTCTCAGAACGGCGCGAAAACTCGTATTCCGGCTCAAAACAACGGGGTAAATTGTTTTAGAGCGAAACTATCAAAATTCACGAGCATCGATTTTACAAGTCGTCGAAGAGTAGACGAGAGAAAGGTGTAAACTTTTTCTCTCAGAACTGCGCGAAAAATTGTATTCCGACTCAAAACAACGGGATACATCGTTTTAGATTGAAACTAGCAAGATTCACGAGCATCGATTTTACAAGTCGTCGCAGAGTAGACGAGACAAAGGTGTAAATTTTTCTCTCAGAACTGCGCGAAAACTTGTAATCCGGCTCAAAACAACGGGATACATCGTTTTAGATCGAAACTAGCACAATTAACGAGCATCGGTTTTACAAGTCGTCGAAGAGTAGACGAGAGATAGGTGTAAACTTTTCTCTCAGAACTGCGCGAAAACTTGTATTCCGGCTCAAAACAACGGGATACATCGTTTTAGATCGAAACTCGCAAGATTTACGAGCACCGATTTTACAAGTCGTCGCAGAGTAGACGATAGAAAGGTGTAAATTTTTCTCTCAGAACTGCGCGAAAACTTGTATTCCGGCTCAAAACAACGAAATACATTGTTTTAGATCGAAACTATCAAGATTCACGAGCATCGATTTTACAAGTCGTCGAAGAGTAGACGAGAGAATGGTGTAAACTTTTTCTCTCAGAACTGCGCGAAAAATTGTACTCCGGCTCAAAACAACGGGATACATCGTTTTAGATCGAAAGTAGCAAAATTCACGAGCTTCGATTTAACAAGTCGTCGAAGAGTAGACGCGAGAAAGGTGTAAACTTTTTCTCTCAGAACTGCGCAAAAACTTGTATTCCGGCTCAAAACAACGGGATACATCGTTTTAGATCGAAACTAGCAAGATTCACGAGCAACGATTTTACAAGTCGTCGCAGAGTAGACGAGAGAAAGGTGTAAATTTTTCTCTCAGAACTGCGCGAAAACTTGTATTCCGGCTCAAAACAACGGAATACATCGTTTTAGATCGAAACTAGCAAGATTAACGAGCATCGATTTTACAAGTCGTCGAAGAGTAGACGAGAGAAAGGTGTAAACTTTTTCTCTCAGATCTGCGCGAAAAATAGTATTCCGGCTCAAAACAACGGGATACATCGTCTTAGATCGAAAGTAGCAAAATTCACGAGCTTCGATTTAACAAGTCGTCGAAGAGCAGACGAGAGAAAGGTGTAAACTTTTTCTCTCAGAACTGCGCGAAAACTTGTATTCCAGCTCAAAACAACGGGATACATCGTTTTAGATCGAAAGTAGGAAAATTCAAGAGCATCGATTTAACAAGTCGTCGAAGAGTAGACGAGAGAAAGGTGTAAACTTTTTCTCTCAGAACTGCGCGAAAACTTGTATTCCGGCTCAAATAATTGAGATACATCGCTTTAGACCGAAACTAGCAAGATTCACGAGCATCGATTTTACAAGTCGTCGAAGAGTAGACGAGAGAAAGGTGTAAACTTTTTCTCTCAGAACTGCGCGAAAACTTGTATTCCGGCTCAAAACAACGGGATACATCGTTTTAGATCGAAACTAGCAAAATTCACGTGCATCGATTTCACAAGTCATCGAAGAGTAGACGAGAGAAACGTGTAAGCTTTTTCTCTCAGGACTGCGAGAAAACTTGTATTCCGGCTCAAAACAACGGAATACATCGTTTTAGATCGAAACTAGCAAGATTAACGAGCATCGATTTTACAAGTCGTCGAAGAGTAGACGAGAGAAAGGTGTAAACTTTTTCTCTCAGAACTGCGCGAAAACTTGTATTCCGGCTCAAAACAACGGAATACATCGTTTTAGATCGAAACTAGCAAGATTAACGAGCATCGATTTTACAAGTCGTCGAAGAGTAGACGAGAGAAAGGTGTAAACTTTTTCTCTCAGAACTGCGCGAAAACTTGTATTCCGGCTCAAAACAACGGGATACATCGTTTTAGATCGAAACTAGCAAGATTCACGAGCATCGATTTTACAAGTCGTCGAAGAGTACACGAGAAAAAGGTGTAAACTTTTTCTCTCAGAACTGCGCAAAAACTTGTATTGCGGCTCAAAACAACGGGATACATCGTTTTAGATCAAGACAAGCAAAATTCACGAGCATCGATTTTACAAGTCGTCGAAGAGTAGACGAGAGAAAGGTGTAAACTTTTTCTCTCAGAACTGCGCGAAAACTTGTATTCCGGCTCAAAACAACGTGATACATCGTTTTAGATCGAAACTAGCAAGATGCACGAGCAACGATTTTACAAGTCGTCGCAGAGTAGACGAGAGAAAGGTGTAAATTTTTCTCTCAGAACTGCGCGAAAACTTGTATTCCGGCTCAAAACAACGAAATACATTGTTTTAGATCGAAACTATCAAGATTCACGAGCATCGATTTAACAAGTCGTCGAAGAGTAGACGAGAGAAAGGTGTAAACTTTTTCTCTCAGAACGGCGCGAAAACTCGTATTCCGGCTCAAAACAACGGGGTAAATTGTTTTAGAGCGAAACTATCAAAATTCACGAGCATCGATTTTACAAGTCGTCGAAGAGTAGACGAGAGAAAGGTGTAAACTTTTTCTCTCAGAACTGCGCGAAAAATTGTATTCCGACTCAAAACAACGGGATACATCGTTTTAGATTGAAACTAGCAAGATTCACGAGCATCGATTTTACAAGTCGTCGCAGAGTAGACGAGACAAAGGTGTAAATTTTTCTCTCAGAACTGCGCGAAAACTTGTATTCCGGCTCAAAACAACGGGATACATCGTTTTAGATCGAAACTAGCACAATTAACGAGCATCGGTTTTACAAGTCGTCGAAGAGTAGACGAGAGATAGGTGTAAACTTTTTCTCTCAGAACTGCGCGAAAACTTGTATTCCGGCTCAAAACAACGGGATACATCGTTTTAGATCGAAACTCGCAAGATTTACGAGCACCGATTTTACAAGTCGTCGCAGAGTAGACGATAGAAAGGTGTAAATTTTTCTCTCAGAACTGCGCGAAAACTTGTATTCCGGCTCAAAACAACGAAATACATTGTTTTAGATCGAAACTATCAAGATTCACGAGCATCGATTTTACAAGTCGTCGAAGAGTAGACGAGAGAATGGTGTAAACTTTTTCTCTCAGAACTGCGCGAAAAATTGTACTCCGGCTCAAAACAACGGGATACATCGTTTTAGATCGAAAGTAGCAAAATTCACGAGCTTCGATTTAACAAGTCGTCGAAGAGTAGACGCGAGAAAGGTGTAAACTTTTTCTCTCAGAACTGCGCAAAAACTTGTATTCCGGCTCAAAACAACGGGATACATCGTTTTAGATCGAAACTAGCAAGATTCACGAGCAACGATTTTACAAGTCGTCGCAGAGTAGACGAGAGAAAGGTGTAAATTTTTCTCTCAGAACTGCGCGAAAACTTGTATTCCGGCTCAAAACAACGGAATACATCGTTTTAGATCGAAACTAGCAAGATTAACGAGCATCGATTTTACAAGTCGTCGAAGAGTAGACGAGAGAAAGGTGTAAAGTTTTTCTCTCAGATCTGCGCGAAAAATAGTATTCCGGCTCAAAACAACGGGATACATCGTCTTAGATCGAAAGTAGCAAAATTCACGAGCTTCGATTTAACAAGTCGTCGAAGAGCAGACGAGAGAAAGGTGTAAACTTTTTCTCTCAGAACTGCGCGAAAACTTGTATTCCAGCTCAAAACAACGGGATACATCGTTTTAGATCGAAAGTAGGAAAATTCAAGAGCATCGATTTAACAAGTCGTCGAAGAGTAGACGAGAGAAAGGTGTAAACTTTTTCTCTCAGAACTGCGCGAAAACTTGTATTCCGGCTCAAATAATTGAGATACATCGCTTTAGACCGAAACTAGCAAGATTCACGAGCATCGATTTTACATGTCGTCGAAGAGAACGAGAGAAAGGTGTAAACTTTTTCTCTCAGAACTGCGCAAAAAGTTGTATTGCGGCTCAAAACAACGGGATACATCGTTTTAGATCAAGGCAAGCAAAATTCACGAGCATCGATTTTACAAGTCGTCGAAGAGTAGACGAGAGAAAGGTGTAAACTTTTTCTCTCAGAACTGCGCGAAAACTTGTATTCCGGCTCAAAACAACGGGATACATCGTTTTAGATCGAAACTAGCAAAATTCACGTGCATCGATTTCACAAGTCATCGAAGAGTAGACGAGAGAAACGTGTAAGCTTTTTCTCTCAGGACTGCGAGAAAACTTGTATTCCGGCTCAAAACAACGGAATACATCGTTTTAGATCGAAACTAGCAAGATTAACGAGCATCGATTTTACAAGTCGTCGAAGAGTAGACGAGAGAAAGGTGTAAACTTTTTCTCTCAGAACTGCGCGAAAACTTGTATTCCGGCTCAAAACAACGGAATACATCGTTTTAGATCGAAACTAGCAAGATTAACGAGCATCGATTTTACAAGTCGTCGAAGAGTAGACGAGAGAAAGGTGTAAACTTTTTCTCTCAGAACTGCGCGAAAACTTGTATTCCGGCTCAAAAGAACGGAATACATCGTTTTAGATCGAAGCTAGCACGATTAACGGGCATCGATTTTACAAGTCGTCGAAGAGTAGACGAGAGAAAGGTGTAAACTTTTTCTCTCAGAACTGCGCAAAAACTCGTATTCCGGCTCAAAACAACGGGATTCATTGTTTTAGAGCGAAACTATCAATATTCACGAGCATCGATTTTACAAGTCGTCGAAGAGTAGACGAGAGAAAGGTGTAAACATTTTCTCTCAGAACTGCGCGAAAAATTGTATTCCAGCTCAAAACAACGGGATACATCGTTTTAGATCGAAACTAGCAAAATTCACGAGCATCATTTTTAAAAGTGGTCGAAGAGTAGACGAGAGAAAGGTGTAAACTTTTTCTCTCAGAACTGCGCGAAAACTTGTATTCCGGCTCAAATAATTGAGATACATCGCTTTAGATCGAAACTAGCAAGATTCACGAGCATCGATTTTACAAGTCGTCGAAGAGAACGAGAGAAAGGTGTAAACTTTTTCTCTCAGAACTGCGCAAAAATTTGCATTCCGGCTCAAAACAACGGAATACATCGTTTTAGATCGAAACTAGCAAGATTCACGAGCATCGATTTTACAAGTCGTCGAAGAGTAGACGAGAGAAAGGTGTAAACTTTTTCTCTCAGAACTGCGCGAAAACTTGTATTCCGGCTCAAAACAACGGGATACATCGTTTTAGATCGAAACTAGCAAGATTCACGAGCATCGATTTTACAAGTCGTCGAAGAGTACACGAGAAAAAGGTGTAAACTTTTTCTCTCAGAACTGCGCAAAAACTTGTATTGCGGCTCAAAACAACGGGATACATCGTTTTAGATCGAAAGTAGGAAAATTCAAGAGCATCGATTTAACAAGTCGTCGAAGAGTAGACGAGAGAAAGGTGTAAACTTTTTCTCTCAGAACTGCGCGAAAACTTGTATTCCGGCTCAAATAATTGAGATACATCGCTTTAGACCGAAACTAGCAAGATTCACGAGCATCGATTTTACATGTCGTCGAAGAGAACGAGAGAAAGGTGTAAACTTTTTCTCTCAGAACTGCGCAAAAAGTTGTATTGCGGCTCAAAACAACGGGATACATCGTTTTAGATCAAGGCAAGCAAAATTCACGAGCATCGATTTTACAAGTCGTCGAAGAGTAGACGAGAGAAAGGTGTAAACTTTTTCTCTCAGAACTGCGCGAAAACTTGTATTCCGGCTCAAAACAACGGGATACATCGTTTTAGATCGAAACTAGCAAAATTCACGTGCATCGATTTCACAAGTCATCGAAGAGTAGACGAGAGAAACGTGTAAGCTTTTTCTCTCAGGACTGCGAGAAAACTTGTATTCCGGCTCAAAACAACGGAATACATCGTTTTAGATCGAAACTAGCAAGATTAACGAGCATCGATTTTACAAGTCGTCGAAGAGTAGACGAGAGAAAGGTGTAAACTTTTTCTCTCAGAACTGCGCGAAAACTTGTATTCCGGCTCAAAACAACGGAATACATCGTTTTAGATCGAAACTAGCAAGATTAACGAGCATCGATTTTACAAGTCGTCGAAGAGTAGACGAGAGAAAGGTGTAAACTTTTTCTCTCAGAACTGCGCGAAAACTTGTATTCCGGCTCAAAAGAACGGAATACATCGTTTTAGATCGAAGCTAGCACGATTAACGGGCATCGATTTTACAAGTCGTCGAAGAGTAGACGAGAGAAAGGTGTAAACTTTTTCTCTCAGAACTGCGCAAAAACTCGTATTCCGGCTCAAAACAACGGGATTCATTGTTTTAGAGCGAAACTATCAATATTCACGAGCATCGATTTTACAAGTCGTCGAAGAGTAGACGAGAGAAAGGTGTAAACATTTTCTCTCAGAACTGCGCGAAAAATTGTATTCCAGCTCAAAACAACGGGATACATCGTTTTAGATCGAAACTAGCAAAATTCACGAGCATCATTTTTAAAAGTGGTCGAAGAGTAGACGAGAGAAAGGTGTAAACTTTTTCTCTCAGAACTGCGCGAAAACTTGTATTCCGGCTCAAATAATTGAGATACATCGCTTTAGATCGAAACTAGCAAGATTCACGAGCATCGATTTTACAAGTCGTCGAAGAGAACGAGAGAAAGGTGTAAACTTTTTCTCTCAGAACTGCGCAAAAATTTGCATTCCGGCTCAAAACAACGGAATACATCGTTTTAGATCGAAACTAGCAAGATTCACGAGCATCGATTTTACAAGTCGTCGAAGAGTAGACGAGAGAAAGGTGTAAACTTTTTCTCTCAGAACTGCGCGAAAACTTGTATTCCGGCTCAAAACAACGGGATACATCGTTTTAGATCGAAACTAGCAAGATTCACGAGCATCGATTTTACAAGTCGTCGAAGAGTACACGAGAAAAAGGTGTAAACTTTTTCTCTCAGAACTGCGCAAAAACTTGTATTGCGGCTCAAAACAACGGGATACATCGTTTTAGATCAAGACAAGCAAAATTCACGAGCATCGATTTTACAAGTCGTCGAAGAGTAGACGAGAGAAAGGTGTAAACTTTTTCTCTCAGAACTGCGCGAAAACTTGTATTCCGGCTCAAAACAACGGGATACATCGTTTTAGATCGAAACTAGCAAAATTCACGTGCATCGATTTCACAAGTCATCGAAGAGTAGACGAGAGAAACGTGTAAGCTTTTTCTCTCAGGACTGCGAGAAAACTTGTATTCCGGCTCAAAACAACGGAATACATCGTTTTAGATCGAAACTAGCAAGATTAACGAGCATCGATTTTACAAGTCGTCGAAGAGTAGACGAGAGAAAGGTGTAAACTTTTTCTCTCAGAACTGCGCGAAAACTTGTATTCCGGCTCAAAAGAACGGAATACATCGTTTTAGATCGAAACTAGCACGATTAACGGGCATCGATTTTACAAGTCGTCGAAGAGTAGACGAGAGAAAGGTGTAAACTTTTTCTCTCAGAACTGCGCAAAAACTCGTATTCCGGCTCAAAGCAACGGGATTCATTGTTTTAGAGCGAAACTATCAATATTCACGAGCATCGATTTTACAAGTCGTCGAAGAGTAGACGAGAGAAAGGTGTAAACTTTTTCTCTCAGAACTGCGCGAAAAATTGTATTCCGGCTCAAAACAACGGGATACATCGTTTTAGATCGAAAGTAGCAAAATTCACGAGCATCGATTTTACAAGTCGTCGAAGTGTAGACGAGAGAAAGGTGTAAACTTTTTCTCTCAGAACTGCGCGAAAACTTGTATTCCGGCTCAAATCATTGAGATACATCGTTTTAGATCAAAACTAGCAAGATTCACGAGCATCGATTTTACATGTCGTAGAAGAGAACGAGGAAAAGGTGTAAACTTTTTCTCTCAGAACTGCGCGAAAACTTGTATTCCGGCTCAAAACAACGGGATACATCGTTTTAGATCGAAACTAGCAAGATTCACGAGCAACGATTTTACAAGTCGTCGCAGAGTAGACGAGAGAAAGGTGTAAATTTTTCTCTCAGAACTGCGCGAAAACTTGTATTCCGGCTCAAAACAACGAAATACATTGTTTTAGATCGAAACTATCAAGATTCACGAGCATCGATTTTACAAGTCGTCGAAGAGTAGACGAGAGAAAGGTGTAAACGTTTTCTCTCAGAACTGCGCGAAAAATTTTATTCCGGCTCAAAACAACGGGATACATCGTTTTAGATCGAAAGTCGCAAGATGCACGAGCAACGATTTTACAAGTCGTCGCAGAGTAGACGAGAGAAAGGTGTAAATTTTTCTCTCAGAACTGCGCGAAAACTTGTATTCCGGCTCAAAACAACGAAATACATTGTTTTAGATCGAAACTATCAAGATTCGCGAGCATCGATTTTACAAGTCGTCGAAGAGTAGACGAGAGAAAGGTGTAAACGTTTTCTCTCAGAACTGCGCGAAAAATTGTATTCCGGCTCAAAACAACGGGATACATCGTTTTAGATCGAAAGTCGCAAAATTCACGAGCATCGATTTAACAAGTCGTCGAAGAGTAGACGAGAGAAAGGTGTAAACTTTTTCTCTCAGAACGGCGCGAAAACTCGTATTCCGGCTCAAAACAACGGGGTAAATTGTTTTAGAGCGAAACTATCAAAATTCACGAGCATCGATTTTACAAGTCGTCGAAGAGTAGACGAGAGAAAGGTGTAAACTTTTTCTCTCAGAACTGCGCGAAAAATTGTATTCCGACTCAAAACAACGGGATACATCGTTTTAGATTGAAACTAGCAAGATTCACGAGCATCGATTTTACAAGTCGTCGCAGAGTAGACGAGACAAAGGTGTAAATTTTTCTCTCAGAACTGCGCGAAAACTTGTATTCCGGCTCAAAACAACGGAATACATCGTTTTAGATCGAAACTAGCAAGATTAACGAGCATCGATTTTACAAGTCGTCGAAGAGTAGACGAGAGAAAGGTGTAAACTTTTTCTCTCAGATCTGCGCGAAAAATAGTATTCCGGCTCAAAACAACGGGATACATCGTCTTAGATCGAAAGTAGCAAAATTCACGAGCTTCGATTTAACAAGTCGTCGAAGAGTAGACGAGAGAAAGGTGTAAACTTTTTCTCTCAGAACTGCGCGAAAACTTGTATTCCAGCTCAAAACAACGGGATACATCGTTTTAGATCGAAAGTAGGAAAATTCAAGAGCATCGATTTAACAAGTCGTCGAAGAGTAGACGAGAGAAAGGTGTAAACTTTTTCTCTCAGAACTGCGCGAAAACTTGTATTCCGGCTCAAATAATTGAGATACATCGCTTTAGACCGAAACTAGCAAGATTCACGAGCATCGATTTTACATGTCGTCGAAGAGAACGAGAGAAAGGTGTAAACTTTTTCTCTCAGAACTGCGCAAAAATTTGTATTCCGGCTCAAAACAACGGGATACATCGTTTTAGATCGAAACTAGCAAGATTCACGAGCATCGATTTTACAAGTTGTCGAAGAGTAGACGAGAGAAAGGTGTAAACGTTTTCTCTCAGAACTGCGTGAAGACTTGTATTCCGGCTCAAAACAACGGGATATATCGTTTTAGATCGAAACTATCAAGATTCACGAGCATCGATTTTACAAGTCGTCGAAGAGTAGACGAGAGAAAGGTGTAAACTTTTTCTCTCAGATCTGCGCGAAAAATAGTATTCCGGCTCAAAACAACGGGATACATCGTTTTAGATCGAAAGTAGCAAAATTCACGAGCTTCGATTTAACAAGTCGTCGAAGAGTAGACGAGAGAAAGGTGTAAACTTTTTCTCTCAGAACTGCGCGAAAACTTGTATTCCAGCTCAAAACAACGGGATTCATCGTTTTAGATCGAAAGTAGGAAAATTCACGAGCATCGATTTAACAAGTCGTCGAAGAGTAGACGAGAGAAAGGTGTAAACTTTTTCTCTCAGAACTGCGCGAAAACTTGTATTCCGGCTCAAATAATTGAGATACATCGCTTTAGACCGAAACTAGCAAGATTAACGAGCATCGATTTTACAAGTCGACGAAGAGTAGACGAGAGAAAGGAGTAAACTTTTTCTCTCAGAACTGCGCGAAAACTTGTATTCCGGCTCAAAACAACGGGATACATCGTTTTAGATCGAAACTAGCACAATTAACGAGCATCGGTTTTACAAGTCGTCGAAGAGTAGACGAGAGATAGGTGTAAACTTTTTCTCTCAGAACTGCGCGAAAAATTGTACTCCGGCTCAAAACAACGGGATACATCGTTTTAGATCGAAAGTAGCAAAATTCACGAGCTTCGATTTAACAAGTCGTCGAAGAGTAGACGCGAGAATGGTGTAAACTTTTTCTCTCAGAACTGCGCAAAAACTTGTATTCCGGCTCAAAACAACGGGATACATCGTTTTAGATCGAAACTAGCAAGATTCACGAGCAACGATTTTACAAGTCGTCGCAGAGTAGACGAGAGAAAGGTGTAAATTTTTCTCTCAGAACTGCGCGAAAACTTGTATTCCGGCTCAAAACAACGAAATACTTTGTTTTAGATCGAAACTATCAAGATTCACGAGCATCGATTTTACAAGTCGTCGAAGAGTAGACGAGAGAAAGGTGTAAACGTTTTCTCTCAAAACTGCGCGAAAAATTGTATTCCGGCTCAAAACAACGGGATACATCGTTTTAGATCGAAAGTCGCAAAATTCACGGGCATCGATTTAACAAGTCGTCGAAGAGTAGACGAGAGAAAGGTGTAAACTTTTTCTCTCAGAACTGCGCGAAAACTCGTATTCCGGCTCAAAACAACGGGGTAAATTGTTTTAGAGCGAAACTATCAAAATTCACGAGCATCGATTTTACATGTCGTCGAAGAGAACGAGAGAAAGGTGTAAACTTTTTCTCTCAGAACTGCGCAAAAATTTGTATTCCGGCTCAAAACAACGGGATACATCGTTTTAGATCGAAACTAGCAAGATTCACGAGCATCGATTTTACAAGTTGTCGAAGAGTAGACGAGAGAAAGGTGTAAACGTTTTCTCTCAGAACTGCGTGAAGACTTGTATTCCGGCTCAAAACAACGGGATATATCGTTTTAGATCGAAACTATCAAGATTCACGAGCATCGATTTTACAAGTCGTCGAAGAGTAGACGAGAGAAAGGTGTAAACTTTTTCTCTCAGATCTGCGCGAAAAATAGTATTCCGGCTCAAAACAACGGGATACATCGTTTTAGATCGAAAGTAGCAAAATTCACGAGCTTCGATTTAACAAGTCGTCGAAGAGTAGACGAGAGAAAGGTGTAAACTTTTTCTCTCAGAACTGCGCGAAAACTTGTATTCCAGCTCAAAACAACGGGATTCATCGTTTTAGATCGAAAGTAGGAAAATTCACGAGCATCGATTTTACAAGTCGTCGAAGAGTAGACGAGAGAAAGGTGTAAACTTTTTCTCTCAGAACTGCGCGAAAAATTGTATTTCGACTCAAAACAACGGGATACATCGTTTTAGATTGAAACTAGCAAGATTCACGAGCATCGATTTTACAAGTCGTCGCAGAGTAGACGAGACAAAGGTGTAAATTTTTCTCTCAGAACTGCGCGAAAACTTGTATTCCGGCTCAAAACAACGGGATACATCGTTTTAGATCGAAACTAGCACAATTAACGAGCATCGGTTTTACAAGTCGTCGAAGAGTAGACGAGAGATAGGTGTAAACTTTTTCTCTCAGAACTGCGCGAAAACTTGTATTCCGGCTCAAAACAACGGGATACATCGTTTTAGATCGAAACTCGCAAGATTTACGAGCACCGATTTTACAAGTCGTCGCAGAGTAGACGATAGAAAGGTGTAAATTTTTCTCTCAGAACTGCGCGAAAACTTGTATTCCGGCTCAAAACAACGAAATACATTGTTTTAGATCGAAACTATCAAGATTCACGAGCATCGATTTTACAAGTCGTCGAAGAGTAGACGAGAGAATGGTGTAAACTTTTTCTCTCAGAACTGCGCGAAAAATTGTACTCCGGCTCAAAACAACGGGATACATCGTTTTAGATCGAAAGTAGCAAAATTCACGAGCTTCGATTTAACAAGTCGTCGAAGAGTAGACGCGAGAAAGGTGTAAACTTTTTCTCTCAGAACTGCGCAAAAACTTGTATTCCGGCTCAAAACAACGGGATACATCGTTTTAGATCGAAACTAGCAAGATTCACGAGCAACGATTTTACAAGTCGTCGCAGAGTAGACGAGAGAAAGGTGTAAATTTTTCTCTCAGAACTGCGCGAAAACTTGTATTCCGGCTCAAAACAACGGAATACATCGTTTTAGATCGAAACTAGCAAGATTAACGAGCATCGATTTTACAAGTCGTCGAAGAGTAGACGAGAGAAAGGTGTAAACTTTTTCTCTCAGATCTGCGCGAAAAATAGTATTCCGGCTCAAAACAACGGGATACATCGTCTTAGATCGAAAGTAGCAAAATTCACGAGCTTCGATTTAACAAGTCGTCGAAGAGCAGACGAGAGAAAGGTGTAAACTTTTTCTCTCAGAACTGCGCGAAAACTTGTATTCCAGCTCAAAACAACGGGATACATCGTTTTAGATCGAAAGTAGGAAAATTCAAGAGCATCGATTTAACAAGTCGTCGAAGAGTAGACGAGAGAAAGGTGTAAACTTTTTCTCTCAGAACTGCGCGAAAACTTGTATTCCGGCTCAAATAATTGAGATACATCGCTTTAGACCGAAACTAGCAAGATTCACGAGCATCGATTTTACATGTCGTCGAAGAGAACGAGAGAAAGGTGTAAACTTTTTCTCTCAGAACTGCGCAAAAAGTTGTATTGCGGCTCAAAACAACGGGATACATCGTTTTAGATCAAGGCAAGCAAAATTCACGAGCATCGATTTTACAAGTCGTCGAAGAGTAGACGAGAGAAAGGTGTAAACTTTTTCTCTCAGAACTGCGCGAAAACTTGTATTCCGGCTCAAAACAACGGGATACATCGTTTTAGATCGAAACTAGCAAAATTCACGTGCATCGATTTCACAAGTCATCGAAGAGTAGACGAGAGAAACGTGTAAGCTTTTTCTCTCAGGACTGCGAGAAAACTTGTATTCCGGCTCAAAACAACGGAATACATCGTTTTAGATCGAAACTAGCAAGATTAACGAGCATCGATTTTACAAGTCGTCGAAGAGTAGACGAGAGAAAGGTGTAAACTTTTTCTCTCAGAACTGCGCGAAAACTTGTATTCCGGCTCAAAACAACGGAATACATCGTTTTAGATCGAAACTAGCAAGATTAACGAGCATCGATTTTACAAGTCGTCGAAGAGTAGACGAGAGAAAGGTGTAAACTTTTTCTCTCAGAACTGCGCGAAAACTTGTATTCCGGCTCAAAAGAACGGAATACATCGTTTTAGATCGAAGCTAGCACGATTAACGGGCATCGATTTTACAAGTCGTCGAAGAGTAGACGAGAGAAAGGTGTAAACTTTTTCTCTCAGAACTGCGCAAAAACTCGTATTCCGGCTCAAAACAACGGGATTCATTGTTTTAGAGCGAAACTATCAATATTCACGAGCATCGATTTTACAAGTCGTCGAAGAGTAGACGAGAGAAAGGTGTAAACATTTTCTCTCAGAACTGCGCGAAAAATTGTATTCCAGCTCAAAACAACGGGATACATCGTTTTAGATCGAAACTAGCAAAATTCACGAGCATCATTTTTAAAAGTGGTCGAAGAGTAGACGAGAGAAAGGTGTAAACTTTTTCTCTCAGAACTGCGCGAAAACTTGTATTCCGGCTCAAATAATTGAGATACATCGCTTTAGATCGAAACTAGCAAGATTCACGAGCATCGATTTTACAAGTCGTCGAAGAGAACGAGAGAAAGGTGTAAACTTTTTCTCTCAGAACTGCGCAAAAATTTGCATTCCGGCTCAAAACAACGGAATACATCGTTTTAGATCGAAACTAGCAAGATTCACGAGCATCGATTTTACAAGTCGTCGAAGAGTAGACGAGAGAAAGGTGTAAACTTTTTCTCTCAGAACTGCGCGAAAACTTGTATTCCGGCTCAAAACAACGGGATACATCGTTTTAGATCGAAACTAGCAAGATTCACGAGCATCGATTTTACAAGTCGTCGAAGAGTACACGAGAAAAAGGTGTAAACTTTTTCTCTCAGAACTGCGCAAAAACTTGTATTGCGGCTCAAAACAACGGGATACATCGTTTTAGATCGAAACTAGCAAAATTCACGTGCATCGATTTCACAAGTCATCGAAGAGTAGACGAGAGAAACGTGTAAGCTTTTTCTCTCAGGACTGCGAGAAAACTTGTATTCCGGCTCAAAACAACGGAATACATCGTTTTAGATCGAAACTAGCAAGATTAACGAGCATCGATTTTACAAGTCGTCGAAGAGTAGACGAGAGAAAGGTGTAAACTTTTTCTCTCAGAACTGCGCGAAAACTTGTATTCCGGCTCAAAAGAACGGAATACATCGTTTTAGATCGAAACTAGCACGATTAACGGGCATCGATTTTACAAGTCGTCGAAGAGTAGACGAGAGAAAGGTGTAAACTTTTTCTCTCAGAACTGCGCAAAAACTCGTATTCCGGCTCAAAGCAACGGGATTCATTGTTTTAGAGCGAAACTATCAATATTCACGAGCATCGATTTTACAAGTCGTCGAAGAGTAGACGAGAGAAAGGTGTAAACTTTTTCTCTCAGAACTGCGCGAAAAATTGTATTCCGGCTCAAAACAACGGGATACATCGTTTTAGATCGAAAGTAGCAAAATTCACGAGCATCGATTTTACAAGTCGTCGAAGTGTAGACGAGAGAAAGGTGTAAACTTTTTCTCTCAGAACTGCGCGAAAACTTGTATTCCGGCTCAAATCATTGAGATACATCGTTTTAGATCAAAACTAGCAAGATTCACGAGCATCGATTTTACATGTCGTAGAAGAGAACGAGGAAAAGGTGTAAACTTTTTCTCTCAGAACTGCGCGAAAACTTGTATTCCGGCTCAAAACAACGGGATACATCGTTTTAGATCGAAACTAGCAAGATTCACGAGCAACGATTTTACAAGTCGTCGCAGAGTAGACGAGAGAAAGGTGTAAATTTTTCTCTCAGAACTGCGCGAAAACTTGTATTCCGGCTCAAAACAACGAAATACATTGTTTTAGATCGAAACTATCAAGATTCACGAGCATCGATTTTACAAGTCGTCGAAGAGTAGACGAGAGAAAGGTGTAAACGTTTTCTCTCAGAACTGCGCGAAAAATTTTATTCCGGCTCAAAACAACGGGATACATCGTTTTAGATCGAAAGTCGCAAGATGCACGAGCAACGATTTTACAAGTCGTCGCAGAGTAGACGAGAGAAAGGTGTAAATTTTTCTCTCAGAACTGCGCGAAAACTTGTATTCCGGCTCAAAACAACGAAATACATTGTTTTAGATCGAAACTATCAAGATTCGCGAGCATCGATTTTACAAGTCGTCGAAGAGTAGACGAGAGAAAGGTGTAAACGTTTTCTCTCAGAACTGCGCGAAAAATTGTATTCCGGCTCAAAACAACGGGATACATCGTTTTAGATCGAAAGTCGCAAAATTCACGAGCATCGATTTAACAAGTCGTCGAAGAGTAGACGAGAGAAAGGTGTAAACTTTTTCTCTCAGAACGGCGCGAAAACTCGTATTCCGGCTCAAAACAACGGGGTAAATTGTTTTAGAGCGAAACTATCAAAATTCACGAGCATCGATTTTACAAGTCGTCGAAGAGTAGACGAGAGAAAGGTGTAAACTTTTTCTCTCAGAACTGCGCGAAAAATTGTATTCCGACTCAAAACAACGGGATACATCGTTTTAGATTGAAACTAGCAAGATTCACGAGCATCGATTTTACAAGTCGTCGCAGAGTAGACGAGACAAAGGTGTAAATTTTTCTCTCAGAACTGCGCGAAAACTTGTATTCCGGCTCAAAACAACGGAATACATCGTTTTAGATCGAAACTAGCAAGATTAACGAGCATCGATTTTACAAGTCGTCGAAGAGTAGACGAGAGAAAGGTGTAAACTTTTTCTCTCAGATCTGCGCGAAAAATAGTATTCCGGCTCAAAACAACGGGATACATCGTCTTAGATCGAAAGTAGCAAAATTCACGAGCTTCGATTTAACAAGTCGTCGAAGAGTAGACGAGAGAAAGGTGTAAACTTTTTCTCTCAGAACTGCGCGAAAACTTGTATTCCAGCTCAAAACAACGGGATACATCGTTTTAGATCGAAAGTAGGAAAATTCAAGAGCATCGATTTAACAAGTCGTCGAAGAGTAGACGAGAGAAAGGTGTAAACTTTTTCTCTCAGAACTGCGCGAAAACTTGTATTCCGGCTCAAATAATTGAGATACATCGCTTTAGACCGAAACTAGCAAGATTCACGAGCATCGATTTTACATGTCGTCGAAGAGAACGAGAGAAAGGTGTAAACTTTTTCTCTCAGAACTGCGCAAAAATTTGTATTCCGGCTCAAAACAACGGGATACATCGTTTTAGATCGAAACTAGCAAGATTCACGAGCATCGATTTTACAAGTTGTCGAAGAGTAGACGAGAGAAAGGTGTAAACGTTTTCTCTCAGAACTGCGTGAAGACTTGTATTCCGGCTCAAAACAACGGGATATATCGTTTTAGATCGAAACTATCAAGATTCACGAGCATCGATTTTACAAGTCGTCGAAGAGTAGACGAGAGAAAGGTGTAAACTTTTTCTCTCAGATCTGCGCGAAAAATAGTATTCCGGCTCAAAACAACGGGATACATCGTTTTAGATCGAAAGTAGCAAAATTCACGAGCTTCGATTTAACAAGTCGTCGAAGAGTAGACGAGAGAAAGGTGTAAACTTTTTCTCTCAGAACTGCGCGAAAACTTGTATTCCAGCTCAAAACAACGGGATTCATCGTTTTAGATCGAAAGTAGGAAAATTCACGAGCATCGATTTAACAAGTCGTCGAAGAGTAGACGAGAGAAAGGTGTAAACTTTTTCTCTCAGAACTGCGCGAAAACTTGTATTCCGGCTCAAATAATTGAGATACATCGCTTTAGACCGAAACTAGCAAGATTAACGAGCATCGATTTTACAAGTCGACGAAGAGTAGACGAGAGAAAGGAGTAAACTTTTTCTCTCAGAACTGCGCGAAAACTTGTATTCCGGCTCAAAACAACGGGATACATCGTTTTAGATCGAAACTAGCACAATTAACGAGCATCGGTTTTACAAGTCGTCGAAGAGTAGACGAGAGATAGGTGTAAACTTTTTCTCTCAGAACTGCGCGAAAAATTGTACTCCGGCTCAAAACAACGGGATACATCGTTTTAGATCGAAAGTAGCAAAATTCACGAGCTTCGATTTAACAAGTCGTCGAAGAGTAGACGCGAGAATGGTGTAAACTTTTTCTCTCAGAACTGCGCAAAAACTTGTATTCCGGCTCAAAACAACGGGATACATCGTTTTAGATCGAAACTAGCAAGATTCACGAGCAACGATTTTACAAGTCGTCGCAGAGTAGACGAGAGAAAGGTGTAAATTTTTCTCTCAGAACTGCGCGAAAACTTGTATTCCGGCTCAAAACAACGAAATACTTTGTTTTAGATCGAAACTATCAAGATTCACGAGCATCGATTTTACAAGTCGTCGAAGAGTAGACGAGAGAAAGGTGTAAACGTTTTCTCTCAAAACTGCGCGAAAAATTGTATTCCGGCTCAAAACAACGGGATACATCGTTTTAGATCGAAAGTCGCAAAATTCACGAGCATCGATTTAACAAGTCGTCGAAGAGTAGACGAGAGAAAGGTGTAAACTTTTTCTCTCAGAACTGCGCGAAAACTCGTATTCCGGCTCAAAACAACGGGGTAAATTGTTTTAGAGCGAAACTATCAAAATTCACGAGCATCGATTTTACATGTCGTCGAAGAGAACGAGAGAAAGGTGTAAACTTTTTCTCTCAGAACTGCGCAAAAATTTGTATTCCGGCTCAAAACAACGGGATACATCGTTTTAGATCGAAACTAGCAAGATTCACGAGCATCGATTTTACAAGTTGTCGAAGAGTAGACGAGAGAAAGGTGTAAACGTTTTCTCTCAGAACTGCGTGAAGACTTGTATTCCGGCTCAAAACAACGGGATATATCGTTTTAGATCGAAACTATCAAGATTCACGAGCATCGATTTTACAAGTCGTCGAAGAGTAGACGAGAGAAAGGTGTAAACTTTTTCTCTCAGATCTGCGCGAAAAATAGTATTCCGGCTCAAAACAACGGGATACATCGTTTTAGATCGAAAGTAGCAAAATTCACGAGCTTCGATTTAACAAGTCGTCGAAGAGTAGACGAGAGAAAGGTGTAAACTTTTTCTCTCAGAACTGCGCGAAAACTTGTATTCCAGCTCAAAACAACGGGATTCATCGTTTTAGATCGAAAGTAGGAAAATTCACGAGCATCGATTTAACAAGTCGTCGAAGAGTAGACGAGAGAAAGGTGTAAACTTTTTCTCTCAGAACTGCGCGAAAACTTGTATTCCGGCTCAAATAATTGAGATACATCGCTTTAGACCGAAACTAGCAAGATTAACGAGCATCGATTTTACAAGTCGACGAAGAGTAGACGAGAGAAAGGAGTAAACTTTTTCTCTCAGAACTGCGCGAAAACTTGTATTCCGGCTCAAAACAACGGGATACATCGTTTTAGATCGAAACTAGCACAATTAACGAGCATCGGTTTTACAAGTCGTCGAAGAGTAGACGAGAGATAGGTGTAAACTTTTTCTCTCAGAACTGCGCGAAAACTTGTATTCCGGCTCAAAACAACGGGATACATCGTTTTAGATCGAAACTCGCAAGATTTACGAGCACCGATTTTACAAGTCGTCGCAGAGTAGACGATAGAAAGGTGTAAATTTTTCTCTCAGAACTGCGCGAAAACTTGTATTCCGGCTCAAAACAACGAAATACATTGTTTTAGATCGAAACTATCAAGATTCACGAGCATCGATTTTACAAGTCGTCGAAGAGTAGACGAGAGAATGGTGTAAACTTTTTCTCTCAGAACTGCGCGAAAAATTGTACTCCGGCTCAAAACAACGGGATACATCGTTTTAGATCGAAAGTAGCAAAATTCACGAGCTTCGATTTAACAAGTCGTCGAAGAGTAGACGCGAGAAAGGTGTAAACTTTTTCTCTCAGAACTGCGCAAAAACTTGTATTCCGGCTCAAAACAACGGGATACATCGTTTTAGATCGAAACTAGCAAGATTCACGAGCAACGATTTTACAAGTCGTCGCAGAGTAGACGAGAGAAAGGTGTAAATTTTTCTCTCAGAACTGCGCGAAAACTTGTATTCCGGCTCAAAACAACGAAATACTTTGTTTTAGATCGAAACTATCAAGATTCACGAGCATCGATTTTACAAGTCGTCGAAGAGTAGACGAGAGAAATGTGTAAACGTTTTCTCTCAGAACTGCGCGAAAAATTGTATTCCGGCTCAAAACAACGGGATACATCGTTTTAGATCGAAAGTCGCAAAATTCACGAGCATCGATTTAACAAGTCGTCGAAGAGTAGACGAGAGAAAGGTGTAAACTTTTTCTCTCAGAACTGCGCGAAAACTCGTATTCCGGCTCAAAACAACGGGGTAAATTGTTTTAGAGCGAAACTATCAAAATTCACGAGCATCGATTTTACAAGTAGTCGAAGAGTAGACGAGAGAAAGGTGTAAACTTTTTCTCTCAGAACTGCGCGAAAAATTGTATTCCGACTCAAAACAACGGGATACATCGTTTTAGATTTAAACTAGCAAGATTCACGAGCATCGATTTTACAAGTCGTCGCAGAGTAGACGAGAGAAAGGTGTAAATTTTTCTCTCAGAACTGCGCGAAAACTTGTATTCCGGCTCAAAACAACGGAATACATCGTTTTAGATTGAAACTAGCAAGATTAACGAGCATCGATTTTACAAGTCGTCGAAGAGTAGACGAGAGAAAGGTGTAAACTTTTTCTCTCAGAACTGCGCGAAAACTTGTATTCCGGCTCAAAACAACGTGATACATCGTTTTAGATCGAAACTATCAAGATTCACGAGCATCGATTTTACAAGTCGTCGAAGAGTAGACGAGAGAAAGGTGTAAACTTTTTACTCTCAGATCTGCGCGAAAAATAGTATTCCGGCTCAAAACAACGGGATACATCGTTTTAGATCGAAAGTAGCAAAATTCACGAGCTTCGATTTAACAAGTCGTCGAAGAGTAGACGAGAGAAAGGTGTAAACTTTTTCTCTCAGAACTGCGCGAAAACTTGTATTCCAGCTCAAAACAACGGGATTCATTGTTTTAGAGCGAAACTATCAATATTCACGAGCATCGATTTTACAAGTCGTCGAAGAGTAGACGAGAGAAAGGTGTAAACTTTTTCTCTCAGAACTGCGCAAAAACTTGTATTCCGGCTCAAAACAACGGGATACATCGTTTTAGATCGAAACTAGCAAGATTCACGAGCAACGATTTTACAAGTCGTCGCAGAGTAGACGAGAGAAAGGTGTAAATTTTTCTCTCAGAACTGCGCGAAAACTTGTATTCCGGCTCAAAACAACGAAATACTTTGTTTTAGATCGAAACTATCAAGATTCACGAGCATCGATTTTACAAGTCGTCGAAGAGTAGACGAGAGAAAGGTGTAAACGTTTTCTCTCAGAACTGCGCGAAAAATTGTATTCCGGCTCAAAACAACGGGATACATCGTTTTAGATCGAAAGTCGCAAAATTCACGAGCATCGATTTAACAAGTCGTCGAAGAGTAGACGAGAGAAAGGTGTAAACTTTTTCTCTCAGAACTGCGCGAAAACTCGTATTCCGGCTCAAAACAACGGGGTAAATTGTTTTAGAGCGAAACTATCAAAATTCACGAGCATCGATTTTACAAGTAGTCGAAGAGTAGACGAGAGAAAGGTGTAAACTTTTTCTCTCAGAACTGCGCGAAAAATTGTATTCCGACTCAAAACAACGGGATACATCGTTTTAGATTTAAACTAGCAAGATTCACGAGCATCGATTTTACAAGTCGTCGCAGAGTAGACGAGAGAAAGGTGTAAATTTTTCTCTCAGAACTGCGCGAAAACTTGTATTCCGGCTCAAAACAACGGAATACATCGTTTTAGATTGAAACTAGCAAGATTAACGAGCATCGATTTTACAAGTCGTCGAAGAGTAGACGAGAGAAAGGTGTAAACTTTTTCTCTCAGAACTGCGCGAAAACTTGTATTCCGGCTCAAAACAACGTGATACATCGTTTTAGATCGAAACTATCAAGATTCACGAGCATCGATTTTACAAGTCGTCGAAGAGTAGACGAGAGAAAGGTGTAAACTTTTTACTCTCAGATCTGCGCGAAAAATAGTATTCCGGCTCAAAACAACGGGATACATCGTTTTAGATCGAAAGTAGCAAAATTCACGAGCTTCGATTTAACAAGTCGTCGAAGAGTAGACGAGAGAAAGGTGTAAACTTTTTCTCTCAGAACTGCGCGAAAACTTGTATTCCAGCTCAAAACAACGGGATTCATTGTTTTAGAGCGAAACTATCAATATTCACGAGCATCGATTTTACAAGTCGTCGAAGAGTAGACGAGAGAAAGGTGTAAACTTTTTCTCTCAGAACTGCGCGAAAAATTGTATTCCGACTCAAAACAACGGGATACATCGTTTTAGATCGAAACTAGCAAAATTCACGAGCATCAATTTTAAAAGTCGTCGAAGAGTAGACGAGAGAAAGGTGTAAACTTTTTCTCTCAGAACTGCGCGAAAACTTGTATTCCGGCTCAAATAATTGAGATACATCGCTTTAGATCGAAACTAGCAAGTTTCACGAGCATCGATTTTACAAGTAGTCGAAGAGAACGAGAGAAAGGTGTAAACTTTTTCTCTCAGAACTGCGCAAAAATTTGTATTCCGGCTCAAAACAACGGGATATATCGTTTTAGATTGAAACTAGCAAGATTCACGAGCATCGATTTTACAAGTCGTCGAAGAGTAGACGAGAGAAAGGTGTAAATTTTTCTCTCAGAACTGCGCGAAAACTTGTATTCCGGCTCAAAACAACAAAATACATCGTTTTAGATTGAAACTAGCAAGATTCAGGAGCATCGATTTTACAAGTCGTCGCAGAGTAGACGAGATAAAGGTGTAAATTTATCTCTCAGAACTGCGCGAAAACTTGTATTCCGTCTCAAAACAACGGAATACATCGTTTTAGATCGAAACTAGCAAGAATAACGAGCATCGATTTAACAAGTCGTCGAAGAGTAGACGAGAGAAAGGTGTAAACTTTTTCTCTCAGAACCGCGCGAAAACTTGTATTCCGGCTCAAAACAACGGGATACATTGTTTTAGGTCGAAAGTAGCAAAATTCACGAGCATCGATTTAACAAGTCGTCGAAGAGTAGACGAGAGAAACGTGTAAGCTTTTTCTCTCAGGACTGCGAGAAAACTTGTATTTCGGCTCAAAACAACGGGATACATCGTTTTAGATCGAAACTAGCAAGATTCACGAGCATCGATTTTACAAGTCGCCGAAGAGTGGACGAGAAAAAGGTGTAAACTTTTTCTCTCAGAACTGCGCGAAAACTTGTATTCCGGCTCAAAACAACGGAATACATCGTTTTAGATCGAAACTATCAAGATTCACGAGCATCAATTTTACAAGAAGTCACAGAGTAGACGAGAGAAAGGTGTAAATTTTTCTCTCAGAACTGCGCGAAAACTTGTATTTTGGCTCAAAAGAACGGAATACATCGTTTTAGATCGAAACTAGCAAGATTAACGAGCATCGATTTTACAAGTCGTCGAAGAGTAGACGAGAGAAAGGTGTAAACTTTTTCTCTCAGAACTGCGCGAAAACTTGTATTCCAGCTCAAAACAACGGGATACATCGTTTTAGATCGAAACTAGCAAAATTCATGAGCATCAATTTTAAAAGTCGTCGAAGAGTAGACGAGAGAAAGGTGTAAACGTTTTCTCTCAGAACTGCGCGAAAACTTGTATTCCGGCTCAAAACAACGGGATACATCGTTTTAGATCGAAAGTAGGAAAATTCACGAGCATCGATTTAACAAGTCGTCGAAGAGTAGACGAGAGAAAGGTGTAAACTTTTTCTCTCAGAACTGCGCGAAAACTTGTATTCCGGCTCAAATAATTGAGATACATCGCTTTAGACCGAAACTAGCAAGATTCACGAGCATCGATTTTACATGTCGTCGAAGAGAACGAGAGAAAGGTGTAAACTTTTTCTCTCAGAACTGCGCAAAAATTTGTATTCCGGCTCAAAACAACGGGATACATCGTTTTAGATCGAAACTAGCAAGATTCACGAGCATCGATTTTACAAGTTGTCGAAGAGTAGACGAGAGAAAGGTGTAAACGTTTTCTCTCAGAACTGCGTGAAGACTTGTATTCCGGTTCAAAACAACCGGATACATCGTTTTAGATCGAAACTATCAAGATTCACGAGCATCGATTTTACAAGCCGTCACAGAGTAGACGAGAGAAAGGTGTAAACTTTTTCTCTCAGAACTGCGCGAAAACTTGTATTCCGGCTCAAATAATTGAGATACATCGCTTTAGATCGAAACTAGCAAGATTAACGGGCATCGATTTTACAAGTCGACGAAGAGTAGACGAGAGAAAGGTGTAAACTTTTTCTCTCAGAACTGCGCGAAAACTAGTATTCCGGCTCAAAACAACGGGATACATCGTTTTAGATCGAAACTAGCACAATTAACGAGCATCGATTTTACAAGTCGTCGAAGAGTAGACGAGAGAAAGGTGTAAACTTTTTCTCTCAGAACTGCGCGAAAACTTGTATTCCGGCTCAAAACAACGGGATACATCGTTTTAGATCGAAACTAGCAAGATTCACGAGCAACGATTTTACAAGTCGTCGCAGAGTAGACGAGAGAAAGGTGTAAATTTTTCTCTCAGAACTGCGCGAAAACTTGTATTCCGGCTCAAAACAACAAAATACATCGTTTTAGATTGAAACTAGCAAGATTCAGGAGCATCGATTTTACAAGTCGTCGCAGAGTAGACGAGATAAAGGTGTAAATTTATCTCTCAGAACTGCGCGAAAACTTGTATTCCGTCTCAAAACAACGGAATACATCGTTTTAGATCGAAACTAGCAAGATTAACGAGCATCGATTTAACAAGTCGTCGAAGAGTAGACGAGAGAAAGGTGTAAACTTTTTCTCTCAGAACCGCGCGAAAACTTGTATTCCGGCTCAAAACAACGGGATACATTGTTTTAGGTCGAAAGTAGCAAAATTCACGAGCATCGGTTTAACAAGTCGTCGAAGAGTAGACGAGAGAAAGGTGTAAACTTTTTCTCTCAGAACTGCGCGAAAACTTGTATTCCGGCTCAAATAATTGAGATACATCGCTTTAGATCGAAACTAGCAAGATTCACGAGCATCGATTTTACAAGTCGTCAAAGAGAACGAGAGTAAGGTGTAAACGTTTTCTCTCAGAACTGCGGAAAAATTTGTATTCCGGCTCAAAACAACGGGATACATCGTTTTAGATTGAAACTAGCAAGATTCACGAGCATCGATTTTACAAGTTGTCGAAGAGTAGACGAGAGAAAGGTGTAAACGTTTTCTCTCAGAACTGCGTGAAGACTTGTATTCCGGCTCAAAACAACGGGATACATCGTTTTAGATCGAACCTAGCAAGATTAACGAGCATCGATTTTACAATTCGACTAAGAGTAGACGAGAGAAAGGTGTAAAATTTTTCTCTCAGAACTGCGCGAAAACTTGTATTCCGGCTCAAAACAACGGGATACATCGTTTTAGATCGAAACTAGCACAATTAACGAGCATCGATTTTACAAGTCGTCGAAGAGTAGACGAGAGATAGGTGTAAACTTTTTCTCTCAGAACTGCGCGAAAACTTGTATTCCGGCTCAAAACAACGGGATACATTGTTTTAGAGCGAAACTATCAAGATTCACGAGCATCGATTTTACAAGTCGTCGAAGAGTAGACGAGAGAAAGGTGTAAACTTTTTCTCTCAGAACTGCGCGAAAACTTGTATTCCTGCTCAAAACAACGGGATACATCGTTTTAGATCGAAACTAGCAAGATTAACGAGCATCGATTTTACAAGTCGACGAAGAGTAGACGAGAGAAAGGTGTAAATTTTTCTCTCAGAACTGCGCGAAAACTTGTATTCCGGCTCAAAACAACGGAATACATCGTTTTAGATCGAAACTAGCAAGATTCACGAGCATCGATTTTACAAGTCGTCGAAGAAGAGACGAGAAAAAGGTGTAAACTTTTTCTCTCAGAACTGTGCGAAAACTTGTATTCCGGCTCAAAACAACGGAATACATCGTTTTAGATCGAAAACTAGCAAGATTAACGAGCATCGATTTTACAAGTCGTCGAAGAGTAGACGAGAGAAAGGTGTAAACTTTTTCTCTCAGAACTGCGCGAAAACTTGTATTCCGGCTCAAAACAACGGGATACATTGTTTTAGATCGAAACTATCAAGATTCACGAGCATCGATTTTGCAAGTCGTCGAAGAGTAGACGAAAGGTGTAAACTTTTTCTCTCAGAACTGCGCGAAAATTTGTATTCCGGCTCAAAACACTGGGATACATCGTTTTAGATAGAAACTAGCAAGATTCACGAGCATCGATTTTACAAGTCGTCGCAGAGTAGACGAGAGAAAGGTGTAAATTTTTCTCTCAGAACTGCGCGAAAACTTGTATTCCGGCTCAAAACAACGAAATACATCGTTTTAGATCGAAACTATCAAGATTCACGAGCATCAATTTTACAAGTCGTCGAAGAGTAGACGAGAGAAAGGTGTAAACTTTTTCTCTCAGAACTTCGCTAAAACATGTATTCCGGCTCAAATAATTGAGATACATTGCTTTAGATCAAAACTAGCAAGATTCACGAGCATCGATTTTACATGTCGTCGAAGAGTACGAGAGAAAGGTGTAAACTTTTTCTCTCAGAACTGCGCAAAAATTTGTATTCCGGCTCAAAACAACGGGATACATAGTTTTAGATTGAAACTAGCAAGATTCACGAGCATCGATTTTACAAGTTTCGAAGAGTAGACGAGAGAAAGGTGTAAACGTTTTCTCTCAGACCTGCGTGAAGACTTGTATTCCGACTCAAAACAACGGGATACATCGTTTTAGATCGAAACTAGCAAGATTAACGAGCATCAATTTTACAAGTCGACGAAGAGTAGACGAGAGAAAGGTGTAAACGTTTTCTCTCAGAACTGCGCGAAAACTTGTATTCCGGCTCAAAACAACGGGATACATCGTTTTAGATCGAAACTAGCACAATTAACGAGCATCGATTTTACAAGTCGTCGAAGAGTAGACGAGAGATAGGTGTAAACTTTTTCTCTCAGAACTGCGCGAAAACTTGTATTCCGGCTCAAAACAACGGGATATATCGTTTTAGATCGAAACTAGCAAGATTCACGAGCAACGATTTTACAAGTCGTCGCAGAGTAGACGAGAGAAAGGTGTAAATTTTTCTCTCAGAACTGCGCGAAAACTTGTATTCCGGCTCAAAACAGTGGAATACATCGTTTTAGATCGAAACTAGCAAGATTCACGAGCATCGATTTTACAAGTCGTCGAAGAAGAGACGAGAAAAAGGTGTAAACTTTTTCTCTCAGAACTGTGCGAAAACTTGTATTCCGGCTCAAAACAACGGAATACATCGTTTTAGATCGAAACTAGCAAGATTAACGAGCATCGATTTTACAAGTCGTCGAAGAGTAGACGAGAGAAAGGTGTAAACTTTTTCTCTCAGAACTGCGCGAAAACTTGTATTCCGGCTCAAAACAACGGGATACATCGTTTTAGATCGAAACTAGCAAGATTAACGAGCATCGATTTTACAAGTCGTCGAAGAGTAGACGAGAGAAAGGTGTAAACTTTTTCTCTCAGAACTGCGCGAAAACTTGTATTCCGGCTCAAAACAACGTGATACATCGTTTTAGATCGAAACTATCAAGATTCACGAGCATCGATTTTACAAAAGCATTTGTTGGGCGAGTTGGTGTTTACGATGATCCATAACTACAGCGCAAACGTCCCTTCTTCATCTCTGTCCTGTCGTTTGCGCTGTAGTTATGGATCATCGATTTTACAAGTCGTCGAAGAGTAGACGAGAGAAAGGTGTAAACTTTTTCTCTCAGATCTGCGCGAAAAATAGTATTCCGGCTCAAAACAACGGGATACATCGTTTTAGATCGAAAGTAGCAAAATTCACGAGCTTCGATTTAACAAGTCGTCGAAGAGTAGACGAGAGAAAGGTGTAAACTTTTTCTCTCAGAACTGCGCGAAAACTTGTATTCCGGCTCAAATAATTGAGATACATCGCTTTAGACCGAAACTAGCAAGATTCACGAGCATCGATTTTACATGTCGTCGAAGAGAACGAGAGAAAGGTGTAAACGTTTTCTCTCAGAACTGCGTGAAGACTTGTATTCCGGCTCAAAACAACGGGATATATCGTTTTAGATCGAAACTAGCAAGATTAACGAGCATCGATTTTACAAGTCGACGAAGAGTAGACGAGAGAAAGGAGTAAACTTTTTCTCTCAGAACTGCGCGAAAACTAGTATTCCGGCTCAAAACAACGGGATACATCGTTTTAGATCGAAACTAGCACAATTAACGAGCATCGATTTTACAAGTCGTCGAAGAGTAGACGAGAGATAGGTGTAAACTTTTTCTCTCAGAACTGCGCGAAAACTTGTATTCCGGCTCAAAACAACGGGATACATCGTTTTAGATCGAAACTAGCAAGATTCACGAGCAACGATTTTACAAGTCGTCGCAGAGTAGACGAGAGAAAGGTGTAAATTTTTCTCTCAGAACTGCGCGAAAACTTGTATTCCGGCTCAAAACAACGAAATACTTTGTTTTAGATCGAAACTATCAAGATTCACGAGCATCGATTTTACAAGTCGTCGAAGAGTAGACGAGAGAAAGGTGTAAACGTTTTCTCTCAGAACTGCGCGAAAAATTGTATTCCGGCTCAAAACAACGGGATACATCGTTTTAGATCGAAAGTCGCAAAATTCACGAGCATCGATTTAACAAGTCGTCGAAGAGTAGACGAGAGAAAGGTGTAAACTTTTTCTCTCAGAACTGCGCGAAAACTCGTATTCCGGCTCAAAACAACGGGGTAAATTGTTTTAGAGCGAAACTATCAAAATTCACGAGCATCGATTTTACAAGTAGTCGAAGAGTAGACGAGAGAAAGGTGTAAACTTTTTCTCTCAGAACTGCGCGAAAAATTGTATTCCGACTCAAAACAACGGGATACATCGTTTTAGATTTAAACTAGCAAGATTCACGAGCATCGATTTTACAAGTCGTCGCAGAGTAGACGAGAGAAAGGTGTAAATTTTTCTCTCAGAACTGCGCGAAAACTTGTATTCCGGCTCAAAACAACGGAATACATCGTTTTAGATTGAAACTAGCAAGATTAACGAGCATCGATTTTACAAGTCGTCGAAGAGTAGACGAGAGAAAGGTGTAAACTTTTTCTCTCAGAACTGCGCGAAAACTTGTATTCCGGCTCAAAACAACGTGATACATCGTTTTAGATCGAAACTATCAAGATTCACGAGCATCGATTTTACAAGTCGTCGAAGAGTAGACGAGAGAAAGGTGTAAACTTTTTACTCTCAGATCTGCGCGAAAAATAGTATTCCGGCTCAAAACAACGGGATACATCGTTTTAGATCGAAAGTAGCAAAATTCACGAGCTTCGATTTAACAAGTCGTCGAAGAGTAGACGAGAGAAAGGTGTAAACTTTTTCTCTCAGAACTGCGCGAAAACTTGTATTCCAGCTCAAAACAACGGGATTCATTGTTTTAGAGCGAAACTATCAATATTCACGAGCATCGATTTTACAAGTCGTCGAAGAGTAGACGAGAGAAAGGTGTAAACTTTTTCTCTCAGAACTGCGCAAAAACTTGTATTCCGGCTCAAAACAACGGGATACATCGTTTTAGATCGAAACTAGCAAGATTCACGAGCAACGATTTTACAAGTCGTCGCAGAGTAGACGAGAGAAAGGTGTAAATTTTTCTCTCAGAACTGCGCGAAAACTTGTATTCCGGCTCAAAACAACGAAATACTTTGTTTTAGATCGAAACTATCAAGATTCACGAGCATCGATTTTACAAGTCGTCGAAGAGTAGACGAGAGAAAGGTGTAAACGTTTTCTCTCAGAACTGCGCGAAAAATTGTATTCCGGCTCAAAACAACGGGATACATCGTTTTAGATCGAAAGTCGCAAAATTCACGAGCATCGATTTAACAAGTCGTCGAAGAGTAGACGAGAGAAAGGTGTAAACTTTTTCTCTCAGAACTGCGCGAAAACTCGTATTCCGGCTCAAAACAACGGGGTAAATTGTTTTAGAGCGAAACTATCAAAATTCACGAGCATCGATTTTACAAGTAGTCGAAGAGTAGACGAGAGAAAGGTGTAAACTTTTTCTCTCAGAACTGCGCGAAAAATTGTATTCCGACTCAAAACAACGGGATACATCGTTTTAGATTTAAACTAGCAAGATTCACGAGCATCGATTTTACAAGTCGTCGCAGAGTAGACGAGAGAAAGGTGTAAATTTTTCTCTCAGAACTGCGCGAAAACTTGTATTCCGGCTCAAAACAACGGAATACATCGTTTTAGATTGAAACTAGCAAGATTAACGAGCATCGATTTTACAAGTCGTCGAAGAGTAGACGAGAGAAAGGTGTAAACTTTTTCTCTCAGAACTGCGCGAAAACTTGTATTCCGGCTCAAAACAACGTGATACATCGTTTTAGATCGAAACTATCAAGATTCACGAGCATCGATTTTACAAGTCGTCGAAGAGTAGACGAGAGAAAGGTGTAAACTTTTTACTCTCAGATCTGCGCGAAAAATAGTATTCCGGCTCAAAACAACGGGATACATCGTTTTAGATCGAAAGTAGCAAAATTCACGAGCTTCGATTTAACAAGTCGTCGAAGAGTAGACGAGAGAAAGGTGTAAACTTTTTCTCTCAGAACTGCGCGAAAACTTGTATTCCAGCTCAAAACAACGGGATTCATTGTTTTAGAGCGAAACTATCAATATTCACGAGCATCGATTTTACAAGTCGTCGAAGAGTAGACGAGAGAAAGGTGTAAACTTTTTCTCTCAGAACTGCGCGAAAAATTGTATTCCGACTCAAAACAACGGGATACATCGTTTTAGATCGAAACTAGCAAAATTCACGAGCATGAATTTTAAAAGTCGTCGAAGAGTAGACGAGAGAAAGGTGTAAACTTTTTCTCTCAGAACTGCGCAAAAATTTGTATTCCGGCTCAAAACAACGGGATATATCGTTTTAGATTGAAACTAGCAAGATTCACGAGCATCGATTTTACAAGTCGTCGAAGAATAGACGAGAGAAAGGTGTAAACTTTCTCTCAGAACTGCGCGAAAACTCGTATTCCGGCTCAAAACAACGGGATACATCGTTTTAGATCGAAACTAGCAAAATTCACGTGCATCGATTTCACAAGTCGTCGAAGAGTAGACGAGAGAAACGTGTAAGCTTTTTCTCTCAGGACTGCGAGAAAACTTGTATTGCGGCTCAAAACAACGGGATATATCGTTTTAGATCAAGACAAGCAAAATTCACGAGCATCGATTTTACAAGTCGTCGAAGAGTAGACGAGAGAAAGGTGTAAACTTTTTCTCTCAGAACTGCGCGAAAACTTGTATTCCGGCTCAAAACAACGGGATACATCGTTTTAGATCGAAACTAGCAAAATTCACGTGCATCGATTTCACAAGTCGTCGAAGAGTAGACGAGAGAAACGTGTAAGCTTTTTCTCTCAGGACTGCGAGAAAACTTGTATTTCGGCTCAAAACAACGGGATACATCGTTTTAGATCGAAACTAGCAAGATTCACGAGCATCGATTTTACAAGTCGCCGAAGAGTGGACGAGAAAAAGGTGTAAACTTTTTCTCTCAGAACTGCGCGAAAACTTGTATTCCGGCTCAAAACAACGGAATACATCGTTTTAGATCGAAACTAGCAAGATTGAAGAGCATCGATTTTACAAGTCGTCGAAGAGTAGACGAGAGAAAGGTGTAAACTTTTTCTCTAAGAACTGCGCGAAAACTTGTATTCCGGTTCAAAACAACCGGATACATCGTTTTAGATCGAAACTATCAAGATTCACGAGCATCGATTTTACAAGCCGTCACAGAGTAGACGAGAGAAAGGTGTAAATTTTTCTCTCAGAACTGCGCGAAAACTTGTATTTTGGCTCAAAAGAACGGAATACATCGTTTTAGATCGAAACTAGCAAGATTAACGAGCATCGATTTTACAAGTCGTCGAAGAGTAGACGAGAGAAAGGTGTAAACTTTTTCTCTCAGAACTGCGCGAAAACTTGTATTCCAGCTCAAAACAACGGGATACATCGTTTTAGATCGAAACTAGCAAAATTCATGAGCATCAATTTTAAAAGTCGTCGAAGAGTAGACGAGAGAAAGGTGTAAACGTTTTCTCTCAGAACTGCGCGAAAACTTGTATTCCGGCTCAAAACAACGGGATACATCGTTTTAGATCGAAAGTAGGAAAATTCACGAGCATCGATTTAACAAGTCGTCGAAGAGTAGACGAGAGAAAGGTGTAAACTTTTTCTCTCAGAACTGCGCGAAAACTTGTATTCCGGCTCAAATAATTGAGATACATCGCTTTAGACCGAAACTAGCAAGATTCACGAGCATCGATTTTACATGTCGTCGAAGAGAACGAGAGAAAGATGTAAACTTTTTCTCTCAGAACTGCGCAAAAATTTGTATTCCGGCTCAAAACAACGGGATACATCGTTTTAGATCGAAACTAGCAAGATTCACGAGCATCGATTTTACAAGTTGTCGAAGAGTAGACGAGAGAAAGGTGTAAACGTTTTCTCTCAGAACTGCGTGAAGACTTGTATTCCGGCTCAAAACAACGGGATATATCGTTTTAGATCGAAACTAGCAAGATTAACGAGCATCGATTTTACAAGTCGACGAAGAGTAGACGAGAGAAAGGTGTAAACTTTTTCTCTCAGAACTGCGCGAAAACTAGTATTCCGGCTCAAAACAACGGGATACATCGTTTTAGATCGAAACTAGCACAATTAACGAGCATCGATTTTACAAGTCGTCGAAGAGTAGACGAGAGATAGGTGTAAACTTTTTCTCTCAGAACTGCGCGAAAACTTGTATTCCGGCTCAAAACAACGGGATACATCGTTTTAGATCGAAACTAGCAAGATTCACGAGCAACGATTTTACAAGTCGTCGCAGAGTAGACGAGAGAAAGGTGTAAATTTTTCTCTCAGAACTGCGCGAAAACTTGTATTCCGGCTCAAAACAACAAAATACATCGTTTTAGATTGAAACTAGCAAGATTCAGGAGCATCGATTTTACAAGTCGTCGCAGAGTAGACGAGATAAAGGTGAAAATTTATCTCTCAGAACTGCGCGAAAACTTGTATTCCGTCTCAAAACAACGGAATACATCGTTTTAGATCGAAACTAGCAAGATTAACGAGCATCGATTTAACAAGTCGTCGAAGAGTAGACGAGAGAAAGGTGTAAACTTTTTCTCTCAGAACCGCGCGAAAACTTGTATTCCGGCTCAAAACAACGGGATACATTGTTTTAGGTCGAAAGTAGCAAAATTCACGAGCATCGATTAAACAAGTCGTCGAAGAGTAGACGAGAGAAAGGTGTAAACTTTTTCTCTCAGAACTGCGCGAAAACTTGTATTCCGGCTCAAATAATTGAGATACATCGCTTTAGATCGAAACTAGCAAGATTCACGAGCATCGATTTTACAAGTCGTCAAAGAGAACGAGAGTAAGGTGTAAACTTTTTCTCTCAGAACTGCGCAAAAATTTGTATTCCGGCTCAAAACAACGGGATACATCGTTTTAGATTGAAACTAGCAAGATTCACGAGCATCGATTTTACAAGTTGTCGAAGAGTAGACGAGAGAAAGGTGTAAACGTTTTCTCTCAGAACTGCGTGAAGACTTGTATTCCGGCTCAAAACAACGGGATACATCGTTTTAGATCGAACCTAGCAAGATTAACGAGCATCGATTTTACAATTCGACGAAGAGTAGACGAGAGAAAGGTGTAAAATTTTTCTCTCAGAACTGCGCGAAAACTTGTATTCCGGCTCAAAACAACGGGATACATCGTTTTAGATCGAAACTAGCACAATTAACGAGCATCGATTTTACAAGTCGTCGAAGAGTAGACGAGAGATAGGTGTAAACTTTTTCTCTCAGAACTGCGCGAAAACTTGTATTCCGGCTCAAAACAACGGGATACATTGTTTTAGAGCGAAACTATCAAGATTCACGAGCATCGATTTTACAAGTCGTCGAAGAGTAGACGAGAGAAAGGTGTAAACTTTTTCTCTCAGAACTGCGCGAAAACTTGTATTCCTGCTCAAAACAACGGGATACATCGTTTTAGATCGAAACTAGCAAGATTAACGAGCATCGATTTTACAAGTCGACGAAGAGTAGACGAGAGAAAGGTGTAAATTTTTCTCTCAGAACTGCGCGAAAACTTGTATTCCGGCTCAAAACAACGGAATACATCGTTTTAGATCGAAACTAGCAAGATTCACGAGCATCGATTTTACAAGTCGTCGAAGAAGAGACGAGAAAAAGGTGTAAACTTTTTCTCTCAGAACTGTGCGAAAACTTGTATTCCGGCTCAAAACAACGGAATACATCGTTTTAGATCGAAACTAGCAAGATTAACGAGCATCGATTTTACAAGTCGTCGAAGAGTAGACGAGAGAAAGGTGTAAACTTTTTCTCTCAGAACTGCGCGAAAACTTGTATTCCGGCTCAAAACAACGGGATACATTGTTTTAGATCGAAACTATCAAGATTCACGAGCATCGATTTTGCAAGTCGTCGAAGAGTAAACGAGAGAAACGTGTAAACTTTTTCTCTCAGAACTGCGCGAAAACTCGTATTCGGGCTCAAAACAACGGGATACATTGTTTTAGAGCGAAACTATCAAGATTCACGAGCATCGATTTTACAAGTCGTCGAAGAGTAGACGAGAGAAAGGTGTAAACTTTTTCTCTCAGAACTGCGCGAAAACTCGTATTCGGGCTCAAAACAACGGGATACATCGTTTTAGATCGAAACTAGCAATATTCACGAGCATCGATTTAACAAGTCGTCGAAGAGTAGACGAGAGAAAGGTGTAAACTTTTTCTCTCAGAACTGCGCGAAAACTTGTATTCCGGCTCAAATAATTGAGATACATCGCTTTAGACCGAAACTAGCAAGATTCACGAGCATCGATTTTACATGTCGTCGAAGAGAACGAGAGAAAGGTGTAAACTTTTTCTCTCAGAACTGCGCAAAAATTTGTATTCCGGCTCAAAACAACGGGATACATCGTTTTAGATCGAAACTAGCAATATTCACGAGCATCGATTTTACAAGTTGTCGAAGAGTAGACGAGAGAAAGGTGTAAACGTTTTCTCTCAGAACTGCGTGAAGACTTGTATTCCGGCTCAAAACAACGGGATATATCGTTTTAGATCGAAACTAGCAAGATTAACGAGCATCGATTTTACAAGTCGACGAAGAGTAGACGAGAGAAAGGAGTAAACTTTTTCTCTCAGAACTGCGCGAAAACTAGTATTCCGGCTCAAAACAACGGGATACATCGTTTTAGATCGAAACTAGCACAATTAACGAGCATCGATTTTACAAGTCGTCGAAGAGTAGACGAGAGATAGGTGTAAACTTTTTCTCTCAGAACTGCGCGAAAACTTGTATTCCGGCTCAAAACAACGGGATACATCGTTTTAGATCGAAACTAGCAAGATTCACGAGCAACGATTTTACAAGTCGTCGCAGAGTATACGAGAGAAAGGTGTAAATTTTTCTCTCAGAACTGCGCGAAAACTTGTATTCCGGCTCAAAACAACGAAATACATTGTTTTAGATCGAAACTATCAAGATTCACGAGCATCGATTTTACAAGTCGTCGAAGAGTAGACGAGAGAAAGGTGTAAACGTTTTCTCTCAGAACTGCGCGAAAAATTGTATTCCGGCTCAAAACAACGGGATACATCGTTTTAGATCGAAAGTCGCAAAATTCACGAGCATCGATTTAACAAGTCGTCGAAGAGTAGACGAGAGAAAGGTGTAAACTTTTTCTCTCAAAACTGCGCGAAAACTCGTATTCCGGCTCAAAACAACGGGGTAAATTGTTTTAGAGCGAAACTATCAAAATTCACGAGCATCGATTTTACAAGTAGTCGAAGAGTAGACGAGAGAAAGGTGTAAACTTTTTCTCTCAGAACTGCGCGAAAAATTGTATTCCGACTCAAAACAACGGGATACATCGTTTTAGATTTAAACTAGCAAGATTCACGAGCATCGATTTTACAAGTCGTCGCAGTGTAGACGAGAGAAAGGTGTAAATTTTTCTCTCAGAACTGCGCGAAAACTTGTATTCCGGCTCAAAACAACGGAATACATCGTTTTAGATTGAAACTAGCAAGATTAACGAGCATCGATTTTACAAGTCGTCGAAGAGTAGACGAGAGAAAGGTGTAAACTTTTTCTCTCAGAACTGCGCGAAAACTTGTATTCCGGCTCAAAACAACGTGATACATCGTTTTAGATCGAAACTATCAAGATTCACGAGCATCGATTTTACAAGTCGTCGAAGAGTAGACGAGAGAAAGGTGTAAACTTTTTACTCTCAGATCTGCGCGAAAAATAGTATTCCGGCTCAAAACAACGGGATACATCGTTTTAGATCGAAAGTAGCAAAATTCACGAGCTTCGATTTAACAAGTCGTCGAAGAGTAGACGAGAGAAAGGTGTAAACTTTTTCTCTCAGAACTGCGCGAAAACTTGTATTCCAGCTCAAAACAACGGGATTCATTGTTTTAGAGCGAAACTATCAATATTCACGAGCATCGATTTTACAAGTCGTCGAAGAGTAGACGAGAGAAAGGTGTAAACTTTTTCTCTCAGAACTGCGCGAAAAATTGTATTCCGACTCAAAACAACGGGATACATCGTTTTAGATCGAAACTAGCAAAATTCACGAGCATCAATTTTAAAAGTCGTCGAAGAGTAGACGAGAGAAAGGTGTAAACTTTTTCTCTCAGAACTGCGCGAAAACTTGTATTCCGGCTCAAATAATTGAGATACATCGCTTTAGATCAAAACTAGCAAAATTCACGAGCATCGATTTTACAAGTAGTCGAAGAGAACGAGAGAAAGGTGTAAACTTTTTCTCTCAGAACTGCGCAAAAATTTGTATTCAGGCTCAAAACAACGGGATATATCGTTTTAGATCGAAACTAGCAAAATTCACGAGCATCGATTTTACAAGTCGTCGAAGAGCAGACGAGAAAAAGGTGTAAACTTTTTCTCTCAGAACTGCGCGAAAACCTGTATTCCGGCTCAAAACAACGGAATACATCGTTTTAGTTCGAAACTAGCAAGATTAACGAGCATCGATTTTACAAGTCGTCGAAGAGTAGACGAGAGAAAGGTGTAAACTTTTTCTCTCAGAACTGCGCGAAAACTTGTATTCCGGCTCAAAACAACGGGATACATCGTTTTAGATCGAAACTAGCAAGATTAACGAGCATCGATTTTACAAGTCGTCGAAGAGTAGACGAGAGAAAGGTGTAAACTTTTTCTCTCAGAACTGCGCGAAAACTTGTATTCCGGCTCAAAACAACGTGATACATCGTTTTAGATCGCAACTATCAAGATTCACGAGCATCGATTTTACAAAAGCATTTGTTGGGCGAGTTGGTGTTTACGATGATCCATAACTACAGCGCAAACGTCCCTTCTTCATCTCGGTCCTGTCGTTTGCGCTGTAGTTATGGATCATCGATTTTACAAGTCGTCGAAGAGTAGACGAGAGAAAGGTGTAAACTTTTTCTCTCAGATCTGCGCGAAAAATAGTATTCCGGCTCAAAACAACGGGATACATCGTTTTAGATCGAAAGTAGCAAAATTCACGAGCTTCGATTTAACAAGTCGTCGAAGAGTAGACGAGAGAAAGGTGTAAACTTTTTCTCTCAGAACTGCGCGAAAACTTGTATTCCGGCTCAAATAATTGAGATACATCGCTTTAGACCGAAACTAGCAAGATTCACGAGCATCGATTTTACATGTCGTCGAAGAGAACGAGAGAAAGGTGTAAACTTTTTCTCTCAGAACTGCGCAAAAATTTGTATTCCGGCTCAAAACAACGGGATACATCGTTTTAGATCGAAACTAGCAATATTCACGAGCATCGATTTTACAAGTTGTCGAAGAGTAGACGAGAGAAAGGTGTAAACGTTTTCTCTCAGAACTGCGTGAAGACTTGTATTCCGGCTCAAAACAACGGGATATATCGTTTTAGATCGAAACTAGCAAGATTAACGAGCATCGATTTTACAAGTCGACGAAGAGTAGACGAGAGAAAGGAGTAAACTTTTTCTCTCAGAACTGCGCGAAAACTAGTATTCCGGCTCAAAACAACGGGATACATCGTTTTAGATCGAAACTAGCACAATTAACGAGCATCGATTTTACAAGTCGTCGAAGAGTAGACGAGAGATAGGTGTAAACTTTTTCTCTCAGAACTGCGCGAAAACTTGTATTCCGGCTCAAAACAACGGGATACATCGTTTTAGATCGAAACTAGCAAGATTCACGAGCAACGATTTTACAAGTCGTCGCAGAGTAGACGAGAGAAAGGTGTAAATTTTTCTCTCAGAACTGCGCGAAAACTTGTATTCCGGCTCAAAACAACGAAATACATTGTTTTAGATCGAAACTATCAAGATTCACGAGCATCGATTTTACAAGTCGTCGAAGAGTAGACGAGAGAATGGTGTAAACTTTTTCTCTCAGAACTGCGCGAAAAATTGTACTCCGGCTCAAAACAACGGGATACATTGTTTTAGATCGAAAGTAGCAAAATTCACGAGCATCGATTTTCCAAGTCGTCGAAGAGTAGACGAGAGAAAGGTGTAAACTTTTTCTCTCAGAACTGCGCGAAAACTTGTATTCCGGCTCAAATCATTGAGATACATCGTTTTAGATCAAAACTAGCAAGATTCACGAGCATCGATTTTACATGTCGTAGAAGAGAACGAGGGGAAGGTGTAAACTTTTTCTCTCAAAACTGCGCGAAAACTCGTATTCCGGCTCAAAACAACGGGGTAAATTGTTTTAGAGCGAAACTATCAAAATTCACGAGCATCGATTTTACAAGTAGTCGAAGAGTAGACGAGAGAAAGGTGTAAACTTTTTCTCTCAGAACTGCGCGAAAAATTGTATTCCGACTCAAAACAACGGGATACATCGTTTTAGATTTAAACTAGCAAGATTTACGAGCATCGATTTTACAAGTCGTCGCAGAGTAGACGAGAGAAAGGTGTAAATTTTTCTCTCAGAACTGCGCGAAAACTTGTATTCCGGCTCAAAACAACGAAATACATTGTTTTAGATCGAAACTATCAAGATTCACGAGCATCGATTTTACAAGTCGTCGAAGAGTAGACGAGAGAATGGTGTAAACTTTTTCTCTCAGAACTGCGCGAAAAATTGTACTCCGGCTCAAAACAACGGGATACATTGTTTTAGATCGAAAGTAGCAAAATTCACGAGCATCGATTTTCCAAGTCGTCGAAGAGTAGACGAGAGAAAGGTGTAAACTTTTTCTCTCAGAACTGCGCGAAAACTTGTATTCCGGCTCAAATCATTGAGATACATCGTTTTAGATCAAAACTAGCAAGATTCACGAGCATCGATTTTACATGTCGTAGAAGAGAACGAGGGGAAGGTGTAAACTTTTTCTCTCAAAACTGCGCGAAAACTCGTATTCCGGCTCAAAACAACGGGGTAAATTGTTTTAGAGCGAAACTATCAAAATTCACGAGCATCGATTTTACAAGTAGTCGAAGAGTAGACGAGAGAAAGGTGTAAACTTTTTCTCTCAGAACTGCGCGAAAAATTGTATTCCGACTCAAAACAACGGGATACATCGTTTTAGATTTAAACTAGCAAGATTTACGAGCATCGATTTTACAAGTCGTCGCAGAGTAGACGAGAGAAAGGTGTAAATTTTTCTCTCAGAACTGCGCGAAAACTTGTATTCCGGCTCAAAACAACGGAATACATCGTTTTAGATTGAAACTAGCAAGATTAACGAGCATCGATTTTACAAGTCGTCGAAGAGTAGACGAGAGAAAGGTGTAAACTTTTTCTCTCAGAACTGCGCGAAAACTTGTATTCCGGCTCAAAACAACGTGATACATCGTTTTAGATCGAAAATATCAAGATTCACGAGCATCGATTTTACAAGTCGTCGAAGAGTAGACGAGAGAAAGGTGTAAACTTTTTACTCTCAGATCTGCGCGAAAAATAGTATTCCGGCTCAAAACAACGGGATACATCGTTTTAGATCGAAAGTAGCAAAATTCACGAGCTTCGATTTAACAAGTCGTCGAAGAGTAGACGAGAGAAAGGTGTAAACTTTTTCTCTCAGAACTGCGCGAAAACTTGTATTCCAGCTCAAAACAACGGGATTCATTGTTTTAGAGCGAAACTATCAATATTCACGAGCATCGATTTTACAAGTCGTCGAAGAGTAGACGAGAGAAAGGTGTAAACTTTTTCTCTCAGAACAGCGCGAAAAATTGTATTCCGACTCAAAACAACGGGATACATCGTTTTAGATCGAAACTAGCAAAATTCACGAGCATCAATTTTAAAAGTCGTCGAAGAGTAGACGAGAGAAAGGTGTAAACTTTTTCTCTCAGAACTGCGCGAAAACTTGTATTCCGGCTCAAATAATTGAGATACATCGCTTTAGATCGAAACTAGCAAGATTCACGAGCATCGATTTTACAAGTAGTCGAAGAGAACGAGAGAAAGGTGTAAACTTTTTCTCTCAGAACTGCGCAAAAATTTGTATTCCGGCTCAAAACAACGGGATATATCGTTTTAGATCGAAACTAGCAAGATTCACGAGCATCGATTTTACAAGTCGTCGAAGAGTAGACGAGAGAAAGGTGTAAACTTTCTCTCAGAACTGCGCGAAAACTCGTATTCCGGCTCAAAACAACGGGATACATCGTTTTAGATCGAAACTAGCAAAATTCACGTGCATCGATTTCACAAGTCGTCGAAGAGTAGACGAGAGAAACGTGTAAGCTTTTTCTCTCAGGACTGCGAGAAAACTTGTATTGCGGCTCAAAACAACGGGATATATCGTTTTAGATCAAGACAAGCAAAATTCACGAGCATCGATTTTACAAGTCGTCGAAGAGTAGACGAGAGAAAGGTGTAAACTTTTTCTCTCAGAACTGCGCGAAAACTTGTATTCCGGCTCAAAACAACGGGATACATCGTTTTAGATCGAAACTAGCAAAATTCACGTGCATCGATTTCACAAGTCGTCGAAGAGTAGACGAGAGAAACGTGTAAGCTTTTTCTCTCAGGACTGCGAGAAAACTTGTATTTCGGCTCAAAACAACGGGATACATCGTTTTAGATCGAAACTAGCAAGATTCACGAGCATCGATTTTACAAGTCGCCGAAGAGTGGACGAGAAAAAGGTGTAAACTTTTTCTCTCAGAACTGCGCGAAAACTTGTATTCCGGCTCAAAACAACGGAATACATCGTTTTAGATCGAAACTAGGAAGATTGAAGAGCATCGATTTTACAAGTCGTCGAAGAGTAGACGAGAGAAAGGTGTAAACTTTTTCTCTAAGAACTGCGCGAAAACTTGTATTCCGGTTCAAAACAACCGGATACATCGTTTTAGATCGAAACTATCAAGATTCACGAGCATCGATTTTACAAGCCGTCACAGAGTAGACGAGAGAAAGGTGTAAATTTTTCTCTCAGAACTGCGCGAAAACTTGTATTTTGGCTCAAAAGAACGGAATACATTGTTTTAGATCGAAACTAGCAAGATTAACGAGCATCGATTTTACAAGTCGTCGAAGAGTAGACGAGAGAAAGGTGTAAACTTTTTCTCTCAGAACTGCGCGAAAACTTGTATTCCAGCTCAAAACAACGGGATACATCGTTTTAGATCGAAACTAGCAAAATTCATGAGCATCAATTTTAAAAGTCGTCGAAGAGTAGACGAGAGAAAGGTGTAAACGTTTTCTCTCAGAACTGCGCGAAAACTTGTATTCCGGCTCAAAACAACGGGATACATCGTTTTAGATCGAAAGTAGGAAAATTCACGAGCATCGATTTAACAAGTCGTCGAAGAGTAGACGAGAGAAAGGTGTAAACTTTTTCTCTCAGAACTGCGCGAAAACTTGTATTCCGGCTCAAATAATTGAGATACATCGCTTTAGACCGAAACTAGCAAGATTCACGAGCATCGATTTTACATGTCGTCGAAGAGAACGAGAGAAAGATGTAAACTTTTTCTCTCAGAACTGCGCAAAAATTTGTATTCCGGCTCAAAACAACGGGATACATCGTTTTAGATCGAAACTAGCAAGATTCACGAGCATCGATTTTACAAGTTGTCGAAGAGTAGACGAGAGAAAGGTGTAAACGTTTTCTCTCAGAACTGCGTGAAGACTTGTATTCCGGCTCAAAACAACGGGATATATCGTTTTAGATCGAAACTAGCAAGATTAACGAGCATCGATTTTACAAGTCGACGAAGAGTAGACGAGAGAAAGGTGTAAACTTTTTCTCTCAGAACTGCGCGAAAACTAGTATTCCGGCTCAAAACAACGGGATACATCGTTTTAGATCGAAACTAGCACAATTAACGAGCATCGATTTTACAAGTCGTCGAAGAGTAGACGAGAGATAGGTGTAAACTTTTTCTCTCAGAACTGCGCGAAAACTTGTATTCCGGCTCAAAACAACGGGATACATCGTTTTAGATCGAAACTAGCAAGATTCACGAGCAACGATTTTACAAGTCGTCGCAGAGTAGACGAGAGAAAGGTGTAAATTTTTCTCTCAGAACTGCGCGAAAACTTGTATTCCGGCTCAAAACAACAAAATACATCGTTTTAGATTGAAACTAGCAAGATTCAGGAGCATCGATTTTACAAGTCGTCGCAGAGTAGACGAGATAAAGGTGTAAATTTATCTCTCAGAACTGCGCGAAAACTTGTATTCCGTCTCAAAACAACGGAATACATCGTTTTAGATCGAAACTAGCAAGATTAACGAGCATCGATTTAACAAGTCGTCGAAGAGTAGACGAGAGAAAGGTGTAAACTTTTTCTCTCAGAACCGCGCGAAAACTTGTATTCCGGCTCAAAACAACGGGATACATTGTTTTAGGTCGAAAGTAGCAAAATTCACGAGCATCGATTAAACAAGTCGTCGAAGAGTAGACGAGAGAAAGGTGTAAACTTTTTCTCTCAGAACTGCGCGAAAACTTGTATTCCGGCTCAAATAATTGAGATACATCGCTTTAGATCGAAACTAGCAAGATTCACGAGCATCGATTTTACAAGTCGTCAAAGAGAACGAGAGTAAGGTGTAAACTTTTTCTCTCAGAACTGCGCAAAAATTTGTATTCCGGCTCAAAACAACGGGATACATCGTTTTAGATTGAAACTAGCAAGATTCACGAGCATCGATTTTACAAGTTGTCGAAGAGTAGACGAGAGAAAGGTGTAAACGTTTTCTCTCAGAACTGCGTGAAGACTTGTATTCCGGCTCAAAACAACGGGATACATCGTTTTAGATCGAACCTAGCAAGATTAACGAGCATCGATTTTACAATTCGACGAAGAGTAGACGAGAGAAAGGTGTAAAATTTTTCTCTCAGAACTGCGCGAAAACTTGTATTCCGGCTCAAAACAACGGGATACATCGTTTTAGATCGAAACTAGCACAATTAACGAGCATCGATTTTACAAGTCGTCGAAGAGTAGACGAGAGATAGGTGTAAACTTTTTCTCTCAGAACTGCGCGAAAACTTGTATTCCGGCTCAAAACAACGGGATACATTGTTTTAGAGCGAAACTATCAAGATTCACGAGCATCGATTTTACAAGTCGTCGAAGAGTAGACGAGAGAAAGGTGTAAACTTTTTCTCTCAGAACTGCGCGAAAACTTGTATTCCTGCTCAAAACAACGGGATACATCGTTTTAGATCGAAACTAGCAAGATTAACGAGCATCGATTTTACAAGTCGACGAAGAGTAGACGAGAGAAAGGTGTAAATTTTTCTCTCAGAACTGCGCGAAAACTTGTATTCCGGCTCAAAACAACGGAATACATCGTTTTAGATCGAAACTAGCAAGATTCACGAGCATCGATTTTACAAGTCGTCGAAGAAGAGACGAGAAAAAGGTGTAAACTTTTTCTCTCAGAACTGTGCGAAAACTTGTATTCCGGCTCAAAACAACGGAATACATCGTTTTAGATCGAAACTAGCAAGATTAACGAGCATCGATTTTACAAGTCGTCGAAGAGTAGACGAGAGAAAGGTGTAAACTTTTTCTCTCAGAACTGCGCGAAAACTTGTATTCCGGCTCAAAACAACGGGATACATTGTTTTAGATCGAAACTATCAAGATTCACGAGCATCGATTTTGCAAGTCGTCGAAGAGTAAACGAGAGAAACGTGTAAACTTTTTCTCTCAGAACTGCGCGAAAACTCGTATTCGGGCTCAAAACAACGGGATACATTGTTTTAGAGCGAAACTATCAAGATTCACGAGCATCGATTTTACAAGTCGTCGAAGAGTAGACGAGAGAAAGGTGTAAACTTTTTCTCTCAGAACTGCGCGAAAACTCGTATTCGGGCTCAAAACAACGGGATACATTGTTTTAGAGCGTAACTATCAAGATTCACGAGCATCGATTTTACAAGTCGTCGAAGAGTAGACGAAAGGTGTAAACTTTTTCTCTCAGAACTGCGCGAAAATTTGTATTCCGGCTCAAAACACTGGGATACATCGTTTTAGATTGAAACTAGCAAGATTCACGAGCATCGATTTTACAAGTCGTCGCAGAGTAGACGAGAGAAAGGTGTAAATTTTTCTCTCAGAACTGCGCGAAAACTTGTATTCCGGCTCAAAACAACGAAATACATCGTTTTAGATCGAAACTATCAAGATTCACGAGCATCAATTTTACAAGTCGTCGCAGAGTAGACGAGAGAAAGGTGTAAATTTTTCTCTCAGAACTGCGCGAAAACTTGTATTCCGGCTCAAAACAACAAAATACATCGTTTTAGATTGAAACTAGCAAGATTCAGGAGCATCGATTTTACAAGTCGTCGCAGAGTAGACGAGATAAAGGTGTAAATTTATCTCTCAGAACTGCGCGAAAACTTGTATTCCGTCTCAAAACAACGGAATACATCGTTTTAGATCGAAACTAGCAAGATTAACGAGCATCGATTTAACAAGTCGTCGAAGAGTAGACGAGAGAAAGGTGTAAACTTTTTCTCTCAGAACCGCGCGAAAACTTGTATTCCGGCTCAAAACAACGGGATACATTGTTTTAGGTCGAAAGTAGCAAAATTCACGAGCATCGATTAAACAAGTCGTCGAAGAGTAGACGAGAGAAAGGTGTAAACTTTTTCTCTCAGAACTGCGCGAAAACTTGTATTCCGGCTCAAATAATTGAGATACATCGCTTTAGATCGAAACTAGCAAGATTCACGAGCATCGATTTTACAAGTCGTCAAAGAGAACGAGAGTAAGGTGTAAACTTTTTCTCTCAGAACTGCGCAAAAATTTGTATTCCGGCTCAAAACAACGGGATACATCGTTTTAGATTGAAACTAGCAAGATTCACGAGCATCGATTTTACAAGTTGTCGAAGAGTAGACGAGAGAAAGGTGTAAACGTTTTCTCTCAGAACTGCGTGAAGACTTGTATTCCGGCTCAAAACAACGGGATACATCGTTTTAGATCGAACCTAGCAAGATTAACGAGCATCGATTTTACAATTCGACGAAGAGTAGACGAGAGAAAGGTGTAAAATTTTTCTCTCAGAACTGCGCGAAAACTTGTATTCCGGCTCAAAACAACGGGATACATCGTTTTAGATCGAAACTAGCACAATTAACGAGCATCGATTTTACAAGTCGTCGAAGAGTAGACGAGAGATAGGTGTAAACTTTTTCTCTCAGAACTGCGCGAAAACTTGTATTCCGGCTCAAAACAACGGGATACATTGTTTTAGAGCGAAACTATCAAGATTCACGAGCATCGATTTTACAAGTCGTCGAAGAGTAGACGAGAGAAAGGTGTAAACTTTTTCTCTCAGAACTGCGCGAAAACTTGTATTCCTGCTCAAAACAACGGGATACATCGTTTTAGATCGAAACTAGCAAGATTAACGAGCATCGATTTTACAAGTCGACGAAGAGTAGACGAGAGAAAGGTGTAAATTTTTCTCTCAGAACTGCGCGAAAACTTGTATTCCGGCTCAAAACAACGGAATACATCGTTTTAGATCGAAACTAGCAAGATTCACGAGCATCGATTTTGCAAGTCGTCGAAGAGTAAACGAGAGAAACGTGTAAACTTTTTCTCTCAGAACTGCGCGAAAACTCGTATTCGGGCTCAAAACAACGGGATACATTGTTTTAGAGCGAAACTATCAAGATTCACGAGCATCGATTTTACAAGTCGTCGAAGAGTAGACGAGAGAAAGGTGTAAACTTTTTCTCTCAGAACTGCGCGAAAACTCGTATTCGGGCTCAAAACAACGGGATACATTGTTTTAGAGCGTAACTATCAAGATTCACGAGCATCGATTTTACAAGTCGTCGAAGAGTAGACGAAAGGTGTAAACTTTTTCTCTCAGAACTGCGCGAAAATTTGTATTCCGGCTCAAAACACTGGGATACATCGTTTTAGATTGAAACTAGCAAGATTCACGAGCATCGATTTTACAAGTCGTCGCAGAGTAGACGAGAGAAAGGTGTAAATTTTTCTCTCAGAACTGCGCAAAAATTTGTATTCCGGCTCAAAACAACGGGATACATAGTTTTAGATTGAAACTAGCAAGATTCACGAGCATCGATTTTACAAGTTTCGAAGAGTAGACGAGAGAAAGGTGTAAACGTTTTCTCTCAGACCTGCGTGAAGACTTGTATTCCGACTCAAAACAACGGGATACATCGTTTTAGATCGAAACTAGCAAGATTAACGAGCATCAATTTTACAAGTCGACGAAGAGTAGACGAGAGAAAGGTGTAAACTTTTTCTCTCAGAACTGCGCGAAAACTTGTATTCCGGCTCAAAACAACGGGATACATCGTTTTAGATCGAAACTAGCACAATTAACGAGCATCGATTTTACAAGTCGTCGAAGAGTAGACGAGAGATAGGTGTAAACTTTTTCTCTCAGAACTGCGCGAAAACTTGTATTCCGGCTCAAAACAACGGGATATATCGTTTTAGATCGAAGCAAGATTCACGAGCAACGATTTTACAAGTCGTCGCAGAGTAGACGAGAGAAAGGTGTAAATTTTTCTCTCAGAACTGCGCGAAAACTTGTATTCCGGCTCAAAACAGTGGAATACATCGTTTTAGATCGAAACTAGCAAGATTCACGAGCATCGATTTTACAAGTCGTCGAAGAAGAGACGAGAAAAAGGTGTAAACTTTTTCTCTCAGAACTGTGCGAAAACTTGTATTCCGGCTCAAAACAACGGAATACATCGTTTTAGATCGAAACTAGCAAGATTAACGAGCATCGATTTTACAAGTCGTCGAAGAGTAGACGAGAGAAAGGTGTAAACTTTTTCTCTCAGAACTGCGCGAAAACTTGTATTCCGGCTCAAAACAACGGGATACATCGTTTTAGATCGAAACTAGCAAGATTAACGAGCATCGATTTTACAAGTCGTCGAAGAGTAGACGAGAGAAAGGTGTAAACTTTTTCTCTCAGAACTGCGCGAAAACTTGTATTCCGGCTCAAAACAACGTGATACATCGTTTTAGATCGAAACTATCAAGATTCACGAGCATCGATTTTACAAAAGCATTTGTTGGGCGAGTTGGTGTTTACGATGATCCATAACTACAGCGCAAACGTCCCTTCTTCATCTCTGTCCTGTCGTTTGCGCTGTAGTTATGGATCATCGATTTTACAAGTCGTCGAAGAGTAGACGAGAGAAAGGTGTAAACTTTTTCTCTCAGATCTGCGCGAAAAATAGTATTCCGGCTCAAAACAACGGGATACATCGTTTTAGATCGAAAGTAGCAAAATTCACGAGCTTCGATTTAACAAGTCGTCGAAGAGTAGACGAGAGAAAGGTGTAAACTTTTTCTCTCAGAACTGCGCGAAAACTTGTATTCCGGCTCAAATAATTGAGATACATCGCTTTAGACCGAAACTAGCAAGATTCACGAGCATCGATTTTACATGTCGTCGAAGAGAACGAGAGAAAGGTGTAAACTTTTTCTCTCAGAACTGCGCAAAAATTTGTATTCCGGCTCAAAACAACGGGATACATCGTTTTAGATCGAAACTAGCAATATTCACGAGCATCGATTTTACAAGTTGTCGAAGAGTAGACGAGAGAAAGGTGTAAACGTTTTCTCTCAGAACTGCGTGAAGACTTGTATTCCGGCTCAAAACAACGGGATATATCGTTTTAGATCGAAACTAGCAAGATTAACGAGCATCGATTTTACAAGTCGACGAAGAGTAGACGAGAGAAAGGAGTAAACTTTTTCTCTCAGAACTGCGCGAAAACTAGTATTCCGGCTCAAAACAACGGGATACATCGTTTTAGATCGAAACTAGCACAATTAACGAGCATCGATTTTACAAGTCGTCGAAGAGTAGACGAGAGATAGGTGTAAACTTTTTCTCTCAGAACTGCGCGAAAACTTGTATTCCGGCTCAAAACAACGGGATACATCGTTTTAGATCGAAACTAGCAAGATTCACGAGCAACGATTTTACAAGTCGTCGCAGAGTATACGAGAGAAAGGTGTAAATTTTTCTCTCAGAACTGCGCGAAAACTTGTATTCCGGCTCAAAACAACGAAATACATTGTTTTAGATCGAAACTATCAAGATTCACGAGCATCGATTTTACAAGTCGTCGAAGAGTAGACGAGAGAAAGGTGTAAACGTTTTCTCTCAGAACTGCGCGAAAAATTGTATTCCGGCTCAAAACAACGGGATACATCGTTTTAGATCGAAAGTCGCAAAATTCACGAGCATCGATTTAACAAGTCGTCGAAGAGTAGACGAGAGAAAGGTGTAAACTTTTTCTCTCAAAACTGCGCGAAAACTCGTATTCCGGCTCAAAACAACGGGGTAAATTGTTTTAGAGCGAAACTATCAAAATTCACGAGCATCGATTTTACAAGTAGTCGAAGAGTAGACGAGAGAAAGGTGTAAACTTTTTCTCTCAGAACTGCGCGAAAAATTGTATTCCGACTCAAAACAACGGGATACATCGTTTTAGATTTAAACTAGCAAGATTCACGAGCATCGATTTTACAAGTCGTCGCAGTGTAGACGAGAGAAAGGTGTAAATTTTTCTCTCAGAACTGCGCGAAAACTTGTATTCCGGCTCAAAACAACGGAATACATCGTTTTAGATTGAAACTAGCAAGATTAACGAGCATCGATTTTACAAGTCGTCGAAGAGTAGACGAGAGAAAGGTGTAAACTTTTTCTCTCAGAACTGCGCGAAAACTTGTATTCCGGCTCAAAACAACGTGATACATCGTTTTAGATCGAAACTATCAAGATTCACGAGCATCGATTTTACAAGTCGTCGAAGAGTAGACGAGAGAAAGGTGTAAACTTTTTACTCTCAGATCTGCGCGAAAAATAGTATTCCGGCTCAAAACAACGGGATACATCGTTTTAGATCGAAAGTAGCAAAATTCACGAGCTTCGATTTAACAAGTCGTCGAAGAGTAGACGAGAGAAAGGTGTAAACTTTTTCTCTCAGAACTGCGCGAAAACTTGTATTCCAGCTCAAAACAACGGGATTCATTGTTTTAGAGCGAAACTATCAATATTCACGAGCATCGATTTTACAAGTCGTCGAAGAGTAGACGAGAGAAAGGTGTAAACTTTTTCTCTCAGCACTGCGCGAAAAATTGTATTCCGACTCAAAACAACGGGATACATCGTTTTAGATCGAAACTAGCAAAATTCACGAGCATCAATTTTAAAAGTCGTCGAAGAGTAGACTAGAGAAAGGTGTAAACTTTTTCTCTCAGAACTGCGCGAAAACTTGTATTCCGGCTCAAATAATTGAGATACATCGCTTTAGATCGAAACTAGCAAGATTCACGAGCATCGATTTTACAAGTAGTCGAAGAGAACGAGAGAAAGGTGTAAACTTTTTCTCTCAGAACTGCGCAAAAATTTGTATTCAGGCTCAAAACAACGGGATATATCGTTTTAGATCGAAACTAGCAAAATTCACGAGCATCGATTTTACAAGTCGTCGAAGAGCAGACGAGAAAAAGGTGTAAACTTTTTCTCTCAGAACTGCGCGAAAACCTGTATTCCGGCTCAAAACAACGGAATACATCGTTTTAGTTCGAAACTAGCAAGATTAACGAGCATCGATTTTACAAGTCGTCGAAGAGTAGACGAGAGAAAGGTGTAAACTTTTTCTCTCAGAACTGCGCGAAAACTTGTATTCCGGCTCAAAACAACGGGATACATCGTTTTAGATCGAAACTAGCAAGATTAACGAGCATCGATTTTACAAGTCGTCGAAGAGTAGACGAGAGAAAGGTGTAAACTTTTTCTCTCAGAACTGCGCGAAAACTTGTATTCCGGCTCAAAACAACGTGATACATCGTTTTAGATCGAAACTATCAAGATTCACGAGCATCGATTTTACAAAAGCATTTGTTGGGCGAGTTGGTGTTTACGATGATCCATAACTACAGCGCAAACGTCCCTTCTTCATCTCTGTCCTGTCGTTTGCGCTGTAGTTATGGATCATCGATTTTACAAGTCGTCGAAGAGTAGACGAGAGAAAGGTGTAAACTTTTTCTCTCAGATCTGCGCGAAAAATAGTATTCCGGCTCAAAACAACGGGATACATCGTTTTAGATCGAAAGTAGCAAAATTCACGAGCTTCGATTTAACAAGTCGTCGAAGAGTAGACGAGAGAAAGGTGTAAACTTTTTCTCTCAGAACTGCGCGAAAACTTGTATTCCGGCTCAAATAATTGAGATACATCGCTTTAGACCGAAACTAGCAAGATTCACGAGCATCGATTTTACATGTCGTCGAAGAGAACGAGAGAAAGGTGTAAACTTTTTCTCTCAGAACTGCGCAAAAATTTGTATTCCGGCTCAAAACAACGGGATACATCGTTTTAGATCGAAACTAGCAATATTCACGAGCATCGATTTTACAAGTTGTCGAAGAGTAGACGAGAGAAAGGTGTAAACGTTTTCTCTCAGAACTGCGTGAAGACTTGTATTCCGGCTCAAAACAACGGGATATATCGTTTTAGATCGAAACTAGCAAGATTAACGAGCATCGATTTTACAAGTCGACGAAGAGTAGACGAGAGAAAGGAGTAAACTTTTTCTCTCAGAACTGCGCGAAAACTAGTATTCCGGCTCAAAACAACGGGATACATCGTTTTAGATCGAAACTAGCACAATTAACGAGCATCGATTTTACAAGTCGTCGAAGAGTAGACGAGAGATAGGTGTAAACTTTTTCTCTCAGAACTGCGCGAAAACTTGTATTCCGGCTCAAAACAACGGGATACATCGTTTTAGATCGAAACTAGCAAGATTCACGAGCAACGATTTTACAAGTCGTCGCAGAGTAGACGAGAGAAAGGTGTAAATTTTTCTCTCAGAACTGCGCGAAAACTTGTATTCCGGCTCAAAACAACGAAATACATTGTTTTAGATCGAAACTATCAAGATTCACGAGCATCGATTTTACAAGTCGTCGAAGAGTAGACGAGAGAATGGTGTAAACTTTTTCTCTCAGAACTGCGCGAAAAATTGTACTCCGGCTCAAAACAACGGGATACATTGTTTTAGATCGAAAGTAGCAAAATTCACGAGCATCGATTTTCCAAGTCGTCGAAGAGTAGACGAGAGAAAGGTGTAAACTTTTTCTCTCAGAACTGCGCGAAAACTTGTATTCCGGCTCAAATCATTGAGATACATCGTTTTAGATCAAAACTAGCAAGATTCACGAGCATCGATTTTACATGTCGTAGAAGAGAACGAGGGGAAGGTGTAAACTTTTTCTCTCAGAACAACGCGAAAACTTGTATTCCGGCTCAAAACAACGGGATACATCGTTTTAGATCGAAACTAGCAAGATTCACGAGCAACGATTTTACAAGTCGTCGCAGAGTAGACGAGAGGAAGGTGTAAATTTTTCTCTCAGAACTGCGCGAAAACTTGTATTCCGGCTCAAAACAACGGGATACATCGTTTTAGATCGAAAGTCGCAAAATTCACGAGCATCGATTTAACAAGTCGTCGAAGAGTAGACGAGAGAAAGGTGTAAACTTTTTCTCTCAGAACTGCGCGAAAAATTGTATTCCGACTCAAAACAACGGGATACATCGTTTTAGATTTAAACTAGCAAGATTTACGAGCATCGATTTTACAAGTCGTCGCAGAGTAGACGAGAGAAAGGTGTAAATTTTTCTCTCAGAACTGCGCGAAAACTTGTATTCCGGCTCAAAACAACGGAATACATCGTTTTAGATTGAAACTAGCAAGATTAACGAGCATCGATTTTACAAGTCGTCGAAGAGTAGACGAGAGAAAGGTGTAAACTTTTTCTCTCAGAACTGCGCGAAAACTTGTATTCCGGCTCAAAACAACGTGATACATCGTTTTAGATCGAAAATATCAAGATTCACGAGCATCGATTTTACAAGTCGTCGAAGAGTAGACGAGAGAAAGGTGTAAACTTTTTACTCTCAGATCTGCGCGAAAAATAGTATTCCGGCTCAAAACAACGGGATACATCGTTTTAGATCGAAAGTAGCAAAATTCACGAGCTTCGATTTAACAAGTCGTCGAAGAGTAGACGAGAGAAAGGTGTAAACTTTTTCTCTCAGAACTGCGCGAAAACTTGTATTCCAGCTCAAAACAACGGGATTCATTGTTTTAGAGCGAAACTATCAATATTCACGAGCATCGATTTTACAAGTCGTCGAAGAGTAGACGAGAGAAAGGTGTAAACTTTTTCTCTCAGAACAGCGCGAAAAATTGTATTCCGACTCAAAACAACGGGATACATCGTTTTAGATCGAAACTAGCAAAATTCACGAGCATCAATTTTAAAAGTCGTCGAAGAGTAGACGAGAGAAAGGTGTAAACTTTTTCTCTCAGAACTGCGCGAAAACTTGTATTCCGGCTCAAATAATTGAGATACATCGCTTTAGATCGAAACTAGCAAGATTCACGAGCATCGATTTTACAAGTAGTCGAAGAGAACGAGAGAAAGGTGTAAACTTTTTCTCTCAGAACTGCGCAAAAATTTGTATTCCGGCTCAAAACAACGGGATATATCGTTTTAGATCGAAACTAGCAAGATTCACGAGCATCGATTTTACAAGTCGTCGAAGAGTAGACGAGAGAAAGGTGTAAACTTTCTCTCAGAACTGCGCGAAAACTCGTATTCCGGCTCAAAACAACGGGATACATCGTTTTAGATCGAAACTAGCAAAATTCACGTGCATCGATTTCACAAGTCGTCGAAGAGTAGACGAGAGAAACGTGTAAGCTTTTTCTCTCAGGACTGCGAGAAAACTTGTATTGCGGCTCAAAACAACGGGATATATCGTTTTAGATCAAGACAAGCAAAATTCACGAGCATCGATTTTACAAGTCGTCGAAGAGCAGACGAGAAAAAGGTGTAAACTTTTTCTCTCAGAACTGCGCGAAAACCTGTATTCCGGCTCAAAACAACGGAATACATCGTTTTAGATCGAAACTAGCAAGATTAACGAGCATCGATTTTACAAGTCGTCGAAGAGTAGACGAGAGAAAGGTGTAAACATTTTCTCTCAGAACTGCGCGAAAACTTGTATTCCGGCTCAGAACAACGGGATACATCGTTTTAGATCGAAACTATCAAGATTCACGAGCATCGATTTTACAAGCCGTCACAGAGTAGACGAGAGAAAGGTGTAAATTTTTCTCTCAGAACTGCGCGAAAACTTGTATTCCGGCTCAAAAGAACGGAATACATCGTTTTAGATCGAAACTAGCAAGATTAACGAGCATCGATTTTACAAGTCGTCGAAGAGTAGACGAGAGAAAGGTGTAAACTTTTTCTCTCAGAACTGCGCGAAAACTTGTATTCCAGCTCAAAACAACGGGATACATCGTTTTAGATCGAAACTAGCAAAATTCATGAGCATCAATTTTAAAAGTCGTCGAAGAGTAGACGAGAGAAAGGTGTAAACGTTTTCTCTCAGAACTGCGCGAAAACTTGTATTCCGGCTCAAAACAACGGGATACATCGTTTTAGATCGAAAGTAGCAAAATTCACGAGCATCAATTTAACAAGTCGTCGAAGAGTAGACGAGAGAAAGGTGTAAACTTTTTCTCTCAGAACTGCGCGAAAACTTGTATTCCGGCTCAAATCATTGAGATACATCGGTTTAGATCAAAACTAGCAAGATTCACGAGCATCGATTTTACATGTCGTAGAAGAGAACGAGGGAAAGGTGTAAACTTTTTCTCTCAGAACTGCGCAAAAACTTGTATTGCGGCTCAAAACAACGGGATACATCGTTTTAGATCGAAACTAGCAAAATTCACGTGCATCGATTTCACAAGTCGTCGAAGAGTAGACGAGAGAAACGTGTAAGCTTTTTCTCTCAGGACTGCGAGAAAACTTGTATTTCGGCTCAAAACAACGGGATACATCGTTTTAGATCGAAACTAGCAAGATTCACGAGCATCGATTTTACAAGTCGTCGAAGAGCAGACGAGAAAAAGGTGTAAACTTTTTCTCTCAGAACTGCGCGAAAACCTGTATTCCGGCTCAAAACAACGGAATACATCGTTTTAGATCGAAACTAGCAAGATTAACGAGCATCGATTTTACAAGTCGTCGAAGAGTAGACGAGAGAAAGGTGTAAACTTTTTCTCTCAGAACTGCGCGAAAACTTGTATTCCGGCTCAGAACAACGGGATACATCGTTTTAGATCGAAACTATCAAGATTCACGAGCATCGATTTTACAAGCCGTCACAGAGTAGACGAGAGAAAGGTGTAAATTTTTCTCTCAGAACTGCGCGAAAACTTGTATTCCGGCTCAAAAGAACGGAATACATCGTTTTAGATCGAAACTAGCAAGATTAACGAGCATCGATTTTACAAGTCGTCGAAGAGTAGACGAGAGAAAGGTGTAAATTTTTTTTCTCAGAACTGCGCGAAAACTTGTATTCCAGCTCAAAACAACGGGATACATCGTTTTAGATCGAAACTAGCAAAATTCATGAGCATCAATTTTAAAAGTCGTCGAAGAGTAGACGAGAGAAAGGTGTAAACGTTTTCTCTCAGAACTGCGCGAAAACTTGTATTCCGGCTCAAAACAACGGGATACATCGTTTTAGATCGAAACTAGCAAGATTCACGAGCATCGATTTTACAAGTTGTCGAAGAGTAGACGAGAGAAAGGTGTAAACGTTTTCTCTCAGAACTGCGTGAAGACTTGTATTCCGGCTCAAAACAACGGGATATATCGTTTTAGATCGAAACTAGCAAGATTAACGAGCATCGATATTACAAGTCGACGAAGAGTAGACGAGAGAAAGGTGTAAACTTTTTCTCTCAGAACTGCGCGAAAACTAGTATTTCGGCTCAAAACAACGGGATACATCGTTTTAGATCGAAACTAGCAAGATTCACGAGCATTGATTTTACAAGTCGTCGAAGAGCAGACGAGAAAAAGGTGTAAACTTTTTCTCTCAGAACTGCGCGAAAACCTGTATTCCGGCTCAAAACAACGGAATACATTGTTTTAGATCGAAACTAGCAAGATTAACGAGCATCGATTTTACAAGTCGTCGAAGAGTAGACGAGAGAAAGGTGTAAACTTTTTCTCTCAGAACTGCGCGAAAACTTGTATTCCGGCTCAGAACAACGGGATACATCGTTTTAGATCGAAACTATCAAGATTCACGAGCATCGATTTTACAAGCCGTCACAGAGTAGACGAGAGAAAGGTGTAAATTTTTCTCTCAGAACTGCGCGAAAACTTGTATTCCGGCTCAAAAGAACGGAATACATCGTTTTAGATCGAAACTAGCATGATTAACGAGCATCGATTTTACAAGTCGTCGAAGAGTAGACGAGAGAAAGGTGTAAACTTTTTCTCTCAGAACTGCGCGAAAACTTGTATTCCAGCTCAAAACAACGAGATACATCGTTTTAGATCGAAACTAGCAAAATTCATGAGCATCAATTTTAAAAGTCGTCGAAGAGTAGACGAGAGAAAGGTGTAAACGTTTTCTCTCAGAACTGCGCGAAAACTTGTATTCCGGCTCAAAACAACGGGATACATCGTTTTAGATCGAAAGTAGCAAAATTCACGAGCATCAATTTAACAAGTCGTCGAAGAGTAGACGAGAGAAAGGTGTAAACTTTTTCTCTCAGAACTGCGCGAAAACTTGTATTCCGGCTCAAATCATTGAGATACATCGGTTTAGATCAAAACTAGCAAGATTCACGAGCATCGATTTTACATGTCGTAGAAGAGAACGAGGGAAAGGTGTAAACTTTTTCTCTCAGAACTGCGCAAAAACTTGTATTGCGGCTCAAAACAACGGGATACATCGTTTTAGATCGAAACTAGCAAAATTCACGTGCATCGATTTCACAAGTCGTCGAAGAGTAGACGAGAGAAACGTGTAAGCTTTTTCTCTCAGGACTGCGAGAAAACTTGTATTTCGGCTCAAAACAACGGGATACATCGTTTTAGATCGAAACTAGCAAGATTCACGAGCATCGATTTTACAAGTCGTCGAAGAGCAGACGAGAAAAAGGTGTAAACTTTTTCTCTCAGAACTGCGCGAAAACCTGTATTCCGGCTCAAAACAACGGAATACATCGTTTTAGATCGAAACTAGCAAGATTAACGAGCATCGATTTTACAAGTCGTCGAAGAGTAGACGAGAGAAAGGTGTAAACTTTTTCTCTCAGAACTGCGCGAAAACTTGTATTCCGGCTCAGAACAACGGGATACATCGTTTTAGATCGAAACTATCAAGATTCATGAGCATCGATTTTACAAGCCGTCACAGAGTAGACGAGAGAAAGGTGTAAATTTTTCTCTCAGAACTGCACGAAAACTTGTATTCCGGCTCAAAAGAACGGAATACATCGTTTTAGATCGAAACTAGCAAGATTAACGAGCATCGATTTTACAAGTCGTCGAAGAGTAGACGAGAGAAAGGTGTAAACTTTTTCTCTCAGAACTGCGCGAAAACTTGTATTCCAGCTCAAAACAACGGGATACATCGTTTTAGATCGAAACTAGCAAAATTCATGAGCATCAATTTTAAAAGTCGTCGAAGAGTAGACGAGAGAAAGGTGTAAACGTTTTCTCTCAGGACTGCGAGAAAACTTGTATTTCGGCTCAAAACAACGGGATACATCGTTTTAGATCGAAACTAGCAAGATTCACGAGCATCGATTTTACAAGTCGTCGAAAAGCAGACGAGAAAAAGGTGTAAACTTTTTCTCTCAGAACTGCGCGAAAACCTGTATTCCGGCTCAAAACAACGGAATACATCGTTTTAGATCGAAACTACCAAGATTAACGAGCATCGATTTTACAAGTCGTCGAAGAGTAGACGAGAGAAAGGTGTAAACTTTTTCTCTCAGAACTGCGCGAAAACTTGTATTCCGGCTCAGAACAACGGGATACATCGTTTTAGATCGAAACTATCAAGATTCACGAGCATCGATTTTACAAGCCGTCACAGAGTAGACGAGAGAAAGGTGTAAATTTTTCTCTCAGAACTGCGCGAAAACTTGTATTCCGGCTCAAAAGAACGGAATACATCGTTTTAGATCGAAACTAGCAAGATTAACGAGCATCGATTTTACAAGTCGTCGAAGAGTAGACGAGAGAAAGGTGTAAACTTTTTCTCTCAGAACTGCGCGAAAACTTGTATTCCAGCTCAAAACAACGGGATACATCGTTTTAGATCGAAACTAGCAAAATTCATGAGCATCAATTTTAAAAGTCGTCGAAGAGTAGACGAGAGAAAGGTGTAAACGTTTTCTCTCAGAACTGCGCGAAAACTTGTATTCCGGCTCAAAACAACGGAATACATCGTTTTAGATCGAAACTAGCAAGATTCACGAGCATCGATTTTACAAGTTGTCGAAGAGTAGACGAGAGAAAGGTGTAAACGTTTTCTCTCAGAACTGCGTGAAGACTTGTATTCCGGCTCAAAACAACGGGATATATCGTTTTAGATCGAAACTAGCAAGATTAACGAGCATCGATATTACAAGTCGACGAAGAGTAGACGAGAGAAAGGTGTAAACTTTTTCTCTCAGAACTGCGCGAAAACTAGTATTTCGGCTCAAAACAACGGGATACATCGTTTTAGATCGAAACTAGCAAGATTCACGAGCATCGATTTTACAAGTCGTCGAAGAGCAGACGAGAAAAAGGTGTAAACTTTTTCTCTCAGAACTGCGCGAAAACCTGTATTCCGGCTCAAAACAACGGAATACATCGTTTTAGATCGAAACTAGCAAGATTAAAGAGCATCGATTTTACAAGTCGTCGAAGAGTAGACGAGAGAAAGGTGTAAACTTTTTCTCTCAGAACTGCGCGAAAACTTGTATTCCGGCTCAGAACAACGGGATACATCGTTTTAGATCGAAACTATCAAGATTCACGAGCATCGATTTTACAAGCCGTCACAGAGTAGACGAGAGAAAGGTGTAAATTTTTCTCTCAGAACTGCGCGAAAACTTGTATTCCGGCTCAAAAGAACGGAATACATCGTTTTAGATCGAGACTAGCAAGATTAACGAGCATCGATTTTACAAGTCGTCGAAGAGTAGACGAGAGAAAGGTGTAAACTTTTTCTCTCAGAACTGCGCGAAAACTTGTATTCCAGCTCAAAACAACGGGATACATCGTTTTAGATCGAAACTAGCAAAATTCATGAGCATCAATTTTAAAAGTCGTCGAAGAGTAGACGAGAGAAAGGTGTAAACGTTTTCTCTCAGAACTGCGCGAAAACTTGTATTCCGGCTCAAAACAACGGGATACATCGTTTTAGATCGAAAGTAGCAAAATTCACGAGCATCAATTTAACAAGTCGTCGAAGAGTAGACGAGAGAAAGGTGTAAACTTTTTCTCTCAGAACTGCGCGAAAACTTGTATTCCGGCTCAAATCATTGAGATACATCGGTTTAGATCAAAACTAGCAAGATTCACGAGCATCGATATACATGTCGTAGAAGAGAACGAGGGAAAGGTGTAAACTTTTTCTCTCAGAACTGCGCAAAAACTTGTATTGCGGCTCAAAACAACGGGATACATCGTTTTAGATCGAAACTAGCAAAATTCACGTGCATCGATTTCACAAGTCGTCGAAGAGTAGACGAGAGAAACGTGTAAGCTTTTTCTCTCAGGACTGCGAGAAAACTTGTATTTCGGCTCAAAACAACGGGATACATCGTTTTAGATCGAAACTAGCAAGATTCACGAGCATCGATTTTACAAGTCGTCGAAGAGCAGACGAGAAAAAGGTGTAAATTTTTCTCTCAGAACTGCGCGAAAACCTGTATTCCGGCTCAAAACAACGGAATACATCGTTTTAGATCGAAACTAGCAAGATTAACGAGCATCGATTTTACAAGTCGTCGAAGAGTAGACGAGAGAAAGGTGTAAACTTTTTCTCTCAGAACTGCGCGAAAACTTGTATTCCGGCTCAGAACAACGGGATACATCGTTTTAGATCGAAACTATCAAGATTCATGAGCATCGATTTTACAAGCCGTCACAGAGTAGACGAGAGAAAGGTGTAAATTTTTCTCTCAGAACTGCGCGAAAACTTGTATTCCGGCTCAAAAGAACGGAATACATCGTTTTAGATCGAAACTAGCAAGATTAACGAGCATCGATTTTACAAGTCGTCGAAGAGTAGACGAGAGAAAGGTGTAAACTTTTTCTCTCAGAACTGCGCGAAAACTTGTATTCCAGCTCAAAACAACGGGATACATCGTTTTAGATCGAAACTAGCAAAATTCATGAGCATCAATTTTAAAAGTCGTCGAAGAGTAGACGAGAGAAAGGTGTAAACGTTTTCTCTCAGAACTGCGCGAAAACTTGTATTCCGGCTCAAAACAACGGGATACATCGTTTTAGATCGAAACTATCAAGATTCACGAGCATCGATTTTACAAGTCGTCGAAGAGTAGACGAGAGAAAGGTGTAAACTTTTTCTCTCAGAACTGCGCGAAAAATTGTATTCCGGCTCAAAACAACGGGATACATCGTTTTAGATCGAAACTAGCAAAATTCACGTGCATCGATTTCACAAGTCGTCGAAGAGTAGACGAGAGAAACGTGTAAGCTTTTTCTCTCAGGACTGCGAGAAAACTTGTATTTCGGCTCAAAACAACGGGATACATCGTTTTAGATCGAAACTAGCAAGATTCACGAGCATCGATTTTACAAGTCGTCGAAGAGTAGACGAGAGGAAGGTGTAAATTTTTCTCTCAGAACTGCGCGAAAACTTGTATTCCGGCTCAAAACAACGAAATACATCGTTTTAGATCGAAACTATCAAGATTCACGAGCATCGATTTTACAAGTCGTCGAAGAGTAGACGAGAGAAAGGTGTAAACTTTTTCTCTCAGAACTGCGCGAAAACTTGTATTCCAGCTCAAAACAACGGGATACATCGTTTTAGATCGAAACTAGCAAAATTCATGAGCATCAATTTTAAAAGTCGTCGAAGAGTAGACGAGAGAAAGGTGTAAACGTTTTCTCTCAGAACTGCGCGAAAACTTGTATTCCGGCTCAAAACAACGGAATACATCGTTTTAGATCGAAACTAGCAAGATTCACGAGCATCGATTTTACAAGTTGTCGAAGAGTAGACGAGAGAAAGGTGTAAACGTTTTCTCTCAGAACTGCGTGAAGACTTGTATTCCGGCTCAAAACAACGGGATATATCGTTTTAGATCGAAACTAGCAAGATTAACGAGCATCGATATTACAAGTCGACGAAGAGTAGACGAGAGAAAGGTGTAAACTTTTTCTCTCAGAACTGCGCGAAAACTAGTATTTCGGCTCAAAACAACGGGATACATCGTTTTAGATCGAAACTAGCAAGATTCACGAGCATCGATTTTACAAGTCGTCGAAGAGCAGACGAGAAAAAGGTGTAAACTTTTTCTCTCAGAACTGCGCGAAAACCTGTATTCCGGCTCAAAACAACGGAATACATCGTTTTAGATCGAAACTAGCAAGATTAAAGAGCATCGATTTTACAAGTCGTCGAAGAGTAGACGAGAGAAAGGTGTAAACTTTTTCTCTCAGAACTGCGCGAAAACTTGTATTCCGGCTCAGAACAACGGGATACATCGTTTTAGATCGAAACTATCAAGATTCACGAGCATCGATTTTACAAGCTGTCACAGAGTAGACGAGAGAAAGGTGTAAATTTTTCTCTCAGAACTGCGCGAAAACTTGTATTCCGGCTCAAAAGAACGGAATACATCGTTTTAGATCGAGACTAGCAAGATTAACGAGCATCGATTTTACAAGTCGTCGAAGAGTAGACGAGAGAAAGGTGTAAACTTTTTCTCTCAGAACTGCGCGAAAACTTGTATTCCAGCTCAAAACAACGGGATACATCGTTTTAGATCGAAACTAGCAAAATTCATGAGCATCAATTTTAAAAGTCGTCGAAGAGTAGACGAGAGAAAGGTGTAAACGTTTTCTCTCAGAACTGCGCGAAAACTTGTATTCCGGCTCAAAACAACGGGATACATCGTTTTAGATCGAAAGTAGCAAAATTCACGAGCATCAATTTAACAAGTCGTCGAAGAGTAGACGAGAGAAAGGTGTAAACTTTTTCTCTCAGAACTGCGCGAAAACTTGTATTCCGGCTCAAAACAACGGAATACATCGTTTTAGATCGAAACTAGCAAGATTCACGAGCATCGATTTTACAAGTTGTCGAAGAGTAGACGAGAGAAAGGTGTAAACGTTTTCTCTCAGAACTGCGTGAAGACTTGTATTCCGGCTCAAAACAACGGGATATATCGTTTTAGATCGAAACTAGCAAGATTAACGAGCATCGATATTACAAGTCGACGAAGAGTAGACGAGAGAAAGGTGTAAACTTTTTCTCTCAGAACTGCGCGAAAACTAGTATTTCGGCTCAAAACAACGGGATACATCGTTTTAGATCGAAACTAGCAAGATTCACGAGCATCGATTTTACAAGTCGTCGAAGAGCAGACGAGAAAAAGGTGTAAACTTTTTCTCTCAGAACTGCGCGAAAACCTGTATTCCGGCTCAAAACAACGGAATACATCGTTTTAGATCGAAACTAGCAAGATTAAAGAGCATCGATTTTACAAGTCGTCGAAGAGTAGACGAGAGAAAGGTGTAAACTTTTTCTCTCAGAACTGCGCGAAAACTTGTATTCCGGCTCAGAACAACGGGATACATCGTTTTAGATCGAAACTATCAAGATTCACGAGCATCGATTTTACAAGCCGTCACAGAGTAGACGAGAGAAAGGTGTAAATTTTTCTCTCAGAACTGCGCGAAAACTTGTATTCCGGCTCAAAAGAACGGAATACATCGTTTTAGATCGAGACTAGCAAGATTAACGAGCATCGATTTTACAAGTCGTCGAAGAGTAGACGAGAGAAAGGTGTAAACTTTTTCTCTCAGAACTGCGCGAAAACTTGTATTCCAGCTCAAAACAACGGGATACATCGTTTTAGATCGAAACTAGCAAAATTCATGAGCATCAATTTTAAAAGTCGTCGAAGAGTAGACGAGAGAAAGGTGTAAACGTTTTCTCTCAGAACTGCGCGAAAACTTGTATTCCGGCTCAAAACAACGGGATACATCGTTTTAGATCGAAAGTAGCAAAATTCACGAGCATCAATTTAACAAGTCGTCGAAGAGTAGACGAGAGAAAGGTGTAAACTTTTTCTCTCAGAACTGCGCGAAAACTTGTATTCCGGCTCAAATCATTGAGATACATCGGTTTAGATCAAAACTAGCAAGATTCACGAGCATCGATATACATGTCGTAGAAGAGAACGAGGGAAAGGTGTAAACTTTTTCTCTCAGAACTGCGCAAAAACTTGTATTGCGGCTCAAAACAACGGGATACATCGTTTTAGATCGAAACTAGCAAAATTCACGTGCATCGATTTCACAAGTCGTCGAAGAGTAGACGAGAGAAACGTGTAAGCTTTTTCTCTCAGGACTGCGAGAAAACTTGTATTTCGGCTCAAAACAACGGGATACATCGTTTTAGATCGAAACTAGCAAGATTCACGAGCATCGATTTTACAAGTCGTCGAAGAGCAGACGAGAAAAAGGTGTAAATTTTTCTCTCAGAACTGCGCGAAAACCTGTATTCCGGCTCAAAACAACGGAATACATCGTTTTAGATCGAAACTAGCAAGATTAACGAGCATCGATTTTACAAGTCGTCGAAGAGTAGACGAGAGAAAGGTGTAAACTTTTTCTCTCAGAACTGCGCGAAAACTTGTATTCCGGCTCAGAACAACGGGATACATCGTTTTAGATCGAAACTATCAAGATTCATGAGCATCGATTTTACAAGCCGTCACAGAGTAGACGAGAGAAAGGTGTAAATTTTTCTCTCAGAACTGCGCGAAAACTTGTATTCCGGCTCAAAAGAACGGAATACATCGTTTTAGATCGAAACTAGCAAGATTAACGAGCATCGATTTTACAAGTCGTCGAAGAGTAGACGAGAGAAAGGTGTAAACTTTTTCTCTCAGAACTGCGCGAAAACTTGTATTCCAGCTCAAAACAACGGGATACATCGTTTTAGATCGAAACTAGCAAAATTCATGAGCATCAATTTTAAAAGTCGTCGAAGAGTAGACGAGAGAAAGGTGTAAACGTTTTCTCTCAGAACTGCGCGAAAACTTGTATTCCGGCTCAAAACAACGGGATACATCGTTTTAGATCGAAACTATCAAGATTCACGAGCATCGATTTTACAAGTCGTCGAAGAGTAGACGAGAGAAAGGTGTAAACTTTTTCTCTCAGAACTGCGCGAAAAATTGTATTCCGGCTCAAAACAACGGGATACATCGTTTTAGATCGAAACTAGCAAAATTCACGTGCATCGATTTCACAAGTCGTCGAAGAGTAGACGAGAGAAACGTGTAAGCTTTTTCTCTCAGGACTGCGAGAAAACTTGTATTTCGGCTCAAAACAACGGGATACATCGTTTTAGATCGAAACTAGCAAGATTCACGAGCATCGATTTTACAAGTCGTCGAAGAGTAGACGAGAGGAAGGTGTAAATTTTTCTCTCAGAACTGCGCGAAAACTTGTATTCCGGCTCAAAACAACGAAATACATCGTTTTAGATCGAAACTATCAAGATTCACGAGCATCGATTTTACAAGTCGTCGAAGAGTAGACGAGAGAAAGGTGTAAACTTTTTCTCTCAGAACTGCGCGAAAACTTGTATTCCAGCTCAAAACAACGGGATACATCGTTTTAGATCGAAACTAGCAAAATTCATGAGCATCAATTTTAAAAGTCGTCGAAGAGTAGACGAGAGAAAGGTGTAAACGTTTTCTCTCAGAACTGCGCGAAAACTTGTATTCCGGCTCAAAACAACGGGATACATCGTTTTAGATCGAAACTATCAAGATTCACGAGCATCGATTTTACAAGTCGTCGAAGAGTAGACGAGAGAAAGGTGTAAACTTTTTCTCTCAGAACTGCGCGAAAAATTGTATTCCGGCTCAAAACAACGGGATACATCGTTTTAGATCGAAACTAGCAAAATTCACGTGCATCGATTTCACAAGTCGTCGAAGAGTAGACGAGAGAAAGGTGTAAACGTTTTCTCTCAGAACTGCGCGAAAAATTGTATTCCGGCTCAAAACAACGGGATACATCGTTTTAGATCGAAAGTCGCAAAATTCACGAGCATCGATTTAACAAGTCGTCGAAGAGTAGACGAGAGAAAGGTGTAAACTTTTTCTCTCAAAACTGCGCGAAAACTCGTATTCCGGCTCAAAACAACGGGGTAAATTGTTTTAGAGCGAAACTATCAAAATTCACGAGCATCGATTTTACAAGTAGTCGAAGAGTAGACGAGAGAAAGGTGTAAACTTTTTCTCTCAGAACTGCGCGAAAAATTGTATTCCGACTCAAAACAACGGGATACATCGTTTTAGATTTAAACTAGCAAGATTCACGAGCATCGATTTTACAAGTCGTCGCAGAGTAGACGAGAGAAAGGTGTAAATTTTTCTCTCAGAACTGCGCGAAAACTTGTATTCCGGCTCAAAACAACGGAATACATCGTTTTAGATTGAAACTAGCAAGATTAACGAGCATCGATTTTACAAGTCGTCGAAGAGTAGACGAGAGAAAGGTGTAAACTTTTTCTCTCAGAACTGCGCGAAAACTTGTATTCCGGCTCAAAACAACGTGATACATCGTTTTAGATCGAAACTATCAAGATTCACGAGCATCGATTTTACAAGTCGTCGAAGAGTAGACGAGAGAAAGGTGTAAACTTTTTACTCTCAGATCTGCGCGAAAAATAGTATTCTGGCTCAAAACAACGGGATACATCGTTTTAGATCGAAAGTAGCAAAATTCACGAGCTTCGATTTAACAAGTCGTCGAAGAGTAGACGAGAGAAAGGTGTAAACTTTTTCTCTCAGAACTGCGCGAAAACTTGTATTCCAGCTCAAAACAACGGGATTCATTGTTTTAGAGCGAAACTATCAATATTCACGAGCATCGATTTTACAAGTCGTCGAAGAGTAGACGAGAGAAAGGTGTAAACTTTTTCTCTCAGAACTCCGCGAAAAATTGTATTCCGACTCAAAACAACGGGATACATCGTTTTAGATCGAAACTAGCAAAATTCACGAGGATCAATTTTAAAAGTCGTCGAAGAGTAGACGAGAGAAAGGTGTAAACTTTTTCTCTCAGAACTGCGCGAAAACTTGTATTCCGGCTCAAATAATTGAGATACATCGCTTTATATCGAAACTAGCAAGATTCACGAGCATCGATTTTACAAGTAGTCGAAGAGAACGAGAGAAAGGTGTAAACTTTTTCTCTCAGAACTGCGCAAAAATTTTTATTCCGGCTCAAAACAACGGGATATATCGTTTTAGATAGAAACTAGCAAGATTCACGAGCATCGATTTTACAAGTCGTCGAAGAGTAGACGAGAGAAAGGTGTAAACTTTCTCTCAAAACTGCGCGAAAACTCGTATTCCGGCTCAAAACAACGGGATACATTGTTTTAGATCGAAACTAGCAAAATTCACGTGCATCGATTTCACAAGTCGTCGAAGAGTAGACGAGAGAAACGTGTAAGCTTTTTCTCTCAGGACTGCGAGAAAACTTGTATTGCGGCTCAAAACAACGGGATATATCGTTTTAGATCAAGACAAGCAAAATTCACGAGCATCGATTTTACAAGTCGTCGAAGAGCAGACGAGAAAAAGGTGTAAACTTTTTCTCTCAGAACTGCGCGAAAACCTGTATTCCGGCTCAAAACAACGGAATACATCGTTTTAGATCGAAACTAGCAAGATTAACGAGCATCGATTTTACAAGTCGTCGAAGAGTAGACGAGAGAAAGGTGTAAACTTTTTCTCTCAGAACTGCGCGAAAACTTGTATTCCGGCTCAGAACAACGGGATACATCGTTTTAGATCGAAACTAGCAAGATTAACGAGCATCGATTTTACAAGTCGTCGAAGAGTAGACGAGAGAAAGGTGTAAACTTTTTCTCTCAGAACTGCGCGAAAACTTGTATTCCGGCTCAAATCATTGAGATACATCGGTTTAGATCAAAACTAGCAAGATTCACGAGCATCGATTTTACATGTCGTAGAAGAGAACGAGGGAAAGGTGTAAACTTTTTCTCTCAGAACTGCGCAAAAACTTGTATTGCGGCTCAAAACAACGGGATACATCGTTTTAGATCGAAACTAGCAAAATTCACGTGCATCGATTTCACAAGTCGTCGAAGAGTAGACGAGAGAAACGTGTAAGCTTTTTCTCTCAGGACTGCGAGAAAACTTGTATTTCGGCTCAAAACAACGGGATACATCGTTTTAGATCGAAAATAGCAAGATTCACGAGCATCGATTTTACAAGTCGTCGAAGAGCAGACGAGGAAAAGGTGTAAACTTTTTCTCTCAGAACTGCGCGAAAACCTGTATTCCGGCTCAAAACAACGGAATACATCGTTTTAGATCGAAACTAGCAAGATTAACGAGCATCGATTTTACAAGCCGTCACAGAGTAGACGAGAGAAAGGTGTAAATTTTTCTCTCAGAACTGCGCGAAAACTTGTATTCCGGCTCAAAAGAACGGAATACATCGTTTTAGATCGAAACTAGCAAGATTAACGAGCATCGATTTTACAAGTCGTCGAAGAGTAGACGAGAGAAAGGTGTAAACTTTTTCTCTCAGAACTGCGCGAAAACTTGTATTCCAGCTCAAAACAACGGGATACATCGTTTTAGATCGAAACTAGCAAAATTCATGAGCATCAATTTTAAAAGTCTTCGAAGAGTAGACGAGAGAAAGGTGTAAACGTTTTCTCTCAGAACTGCGCGAAAACTTGTATTCCGGCTCAAAACAACGGGATACATCGTTTTATATCGAAAGTAGCAAAATTCACGAGCATCAATTTAACAAGTCGTCGAAGAGTAGACGAGAGAAAGGTGTAAACTTTTTCTCTCAGAACTGCGCGAAAACTTGTATTCCGGCTCAAAACAACGGAATACATCGTTTTAGATCGAAACTAGCAAGATTAACGAGCATCGATTTTACAAGTCGTCGAAGAGTAGACGAGAGAAAGGTGTAAACTTTTTCTCTCAGAACTGCGCGAAAACTTGTATTCCGGCTCAGAACAACGGCATACATCGTTTTAGATCGAAACTATCAAGATTCACGAGCATCGATTTTACAAGCCGTCACAGAGTAGACGAGAGAAAGGTGTAAATTTTTCTCTCAGAACTGCGCGAAAACTTGTATTCCGGCTCAAAAGAACGGAATACATCGTTTTAGATCGAAACTAGCAAGATTAACGAGCATCGATTTTACAAGTCGTCGAAGAGTAGACGAGAGAAAGGTGTAAACTTTTTCTCTCAGAACTGCGCGAAAACTTGTATTCCAGCTCAAAACAACGGGATACATCGTTTTAGATCGAAACTAGCAAAATTCATGAGCATCAATTTTAAAAGTCGTCGAAGAGTAGACGAGAGAAAGGTGTAAACGTTTTCTCTCAGAACTGCGCGAAAACTTGTATTCCGGCTCAAAACAACGGGATACATCGTTTTAGATCGAAAGTAGCAAAATTCACGAGCATCAATTTAACAAGTCGTCGAAGAGTAGACGAGAGAAAGGTGTAAACGTTTTCTCTCAGAACTGCGCGAAAACTTGTATTCCGGCTCAAAACAACGGGATACATCGTTTTAGATCGAAACTAGCAAGATTCACGAGCATCGATTTTACAAGTTGTCGAAGAGTAGACGAGAGAAAGGTGTAAACGTTTTCTCTCAGAACTGCGTGAAGACGTGTATTCCGGCTCAAAACAACGGGATATATCGTTTTAGATCGAAACTAGCAAGATTAACGAGCATCGATATTACAAGTCGACGAAGAGTAGACGAGAGAAAGGTGTAAACTTTTTCTCTCAGAACTGCGCGAAAACTAGTATTTCGGCTCAAAACAACGGGATACATCGTTTTAGATCGAAACTAGCAAGATTCACGAGCATCGATTTTACAAGTCGTCGAAGAGCAGACGAGAAAAAGGTGTAAACTTTTTCTCTCAGAACTGCGCGAAAACCTGTATTCCGGCTCAAAACAACGGAATACATCGTTTTAGATCGAAACTAGCAAGATTAACGAGCATCGATTTTACAAGTCGTCGAAGAGTAGACGAGAGAAAGGTGTAAACTTTTTCTCTCAGAACTGCGCGAAAACTTGTATTCCGGCTCAGAACAACGGGATACATCGTTTTAGATCGAAACTATCAAGATTCACGAGCATCGATTTTACAAGCCGTCACAGAGTAGACGAGAGAAAGGTGTAAATTTTTCTCTCAGAACTGCGCGAAAACTTGTATTCCAGCTCAAAACAACGGGATACATCGTTTTAGATCGAAACTAGCAAAATTCATGAGCATCAATTTTAAAAGTCGTCGAAGAGTAGACGAGAGAAAGGTGTAAACGTTTTCTCTCAGAACTGCGCGAAAACTTGTATTCCGGCTCAAAACAACGGGATACATCGTTTTAGATCGAAAGTAGCAAAATTCACGAGCATCAATTTAACAAGTCGTCGAAGAGTAGACGAGAGAAAGGTGTAAACTTTTTCTCTCAGAACTGCGCGAAAACTTGTATTCCGGCTCAAATCATTGAGATACATCGGTTTAGATCAAAACTAGCAAGATTCACGAGCATCGATTTTACATGTCGTAGAAGAGAACGAGGGAAAGGTTTAAACTTTTTCTCTCAGAACTGCGCAAAAACTTGTATTGCGGCTCAAAACAACGGGATACATCGTTTTAGATCGAAACTAGCAAAATTCACGTGCATCGATTTCACAAGTCGTCGAAGAGTAGACGAGAGAAACGTGTAAGCTTTTTCTCTCAGGACTGCGAGAAAACTTGTATTTCGGCTCAAAACAACGGGATACATCGTTTTAGATCGAAACTAGCAAGATTCACGAGCATCGATTTTACAAGTCGTCGAAGAGCAGACGAGAAAAAGGTGTAAACTTTTTCTCTCAGAACTGCGCGAAAACCTGTATTCCGGCTCAAAACAACGGAATACATCGTTTTAGATCGAAACTAGCAAGATTAACGAGCATCGATTTTACAAGTCGTCGAAGAGTAGACGAGAGAAAGGTGTAAACTTTTTCTCTCAGAACTGCGCGAAAACTTGTATTCCGGCTCAGAACAACGGGATACATCGTTTTAGATCGAAACTATCAAGATTCACGAGCATCGATTTTACAAGCCGTCACAGAGTAGACGAGAGAAAGGTGTAAATTTTTCTCTCAGAACTGCGCGAAAACTTGTATTCCGGCTCAAAAGAACGGAATACATCGTTTTAGATCGAAACTAGCAAGATTAACGAGCATCGATTTTACAAGTCGTCGAAGAGTAGACGAGAGAAAGGTGTAAACTTTTTCTCTCAGAACTGCGCGAAAACTTGTATTCCAGCTCAAAACAACGGGATACATTGTTTTAGATCGAAACTAGCAAAATTCATGAGCATCAATTTTAAAAGTCGTCGAAGAGTAGACGAGAGAAAGGTGTAAACGTTTTCTCTCAGAACTGCGCGAAAACTTGTATTCCGGCTCAAAACAACGGGATACATCGTTTTAGATCGAAAGTAGCAAAATTCACGAGCATCAATTTAACAAGTCGTCGAAGAGTAGACGAGAGAAAGGTGTAAACTTTTTCTCTCAGAACTGCGCGAAAACTTGTATTCCGGCTCAAATCATTGAGATACATCGGTTTAGATCAAAACTAGCAAGATTCACGAGCATCGATTTTACATGTCGTAGAAGAGAACGAGGGAAAGGTGTAAACTTTTTCTCTCAGAACTGCGCAAAAACTTGTATTGCGGCTCAAAACAACGGGATACATCGTTTTAGATCGAAACTAGCAAAATTCACGTGCATCGATTTCACAAGTCGTCGAAGAGTAGACGAGAGAAACGTGTAAGCTTTTTCTCTCAGGACTGCGAGAAAACTTGTATTTCGGCTCAAAACAACGGGATACATCGTTTTAGATCGAAACTAGCAAGATTCACGAGCATCGATTTTACAAGTCGTCGAAGAGCAGACGAGAAAAAGGTGTAAACTTTTTCTCTCAGAACTGCGCGAAAACTTGTATTCCAGCTCAAAACAACGGGATACATCGTTTTAGATCGAAACTAGCAAAATTCATGAGCATCAATTTTAAAAGTCGTCGAAGAGTAGACGAGAGAAAGGTGTAAACGTTTTCTCTCAGGACTGCGAGAAAACTTTTATTTCGGCTCAAAACAACGGGATACATCGTTTTAGATCGAAACTAGCAAGATTCACGAGCATCGATTTTACAAGTCGTCGAAGAGTAGACGAGAAAAAGGTGTAAACTTTTTCTCTCAGAACTGCGCGAAAACTTGTATTCCGGCTCAAAACAACGGAATACATCGTTTTAGATTGAAACTAGCAAGATTAACGAGCATCGATTTTACAAGTCGTCGAAGAGTAGACGAGAGAAAGGTGTAAACTTTTTTTCTCAGAACTGCGCGAAAACTTGTATTCCGGCTCAAAACAACGTGATACATCGTTTTAGATCGAAACTATCAAGATTCACGAGCATCGATTTTACAAGTCGTCGAAGAGTAGACGAGAGAAAGGTGTAAACTTTTTACTCTCAGATCTGCGCGAAAAATAGTATTCCGGCTCAAAACAACGGGATACATCGTTTTAGATCGAAAGTAGCAAAATTCACGAGCTTCGATTTAACAAGTCGTCGAAGAGTAGACGAGAGAAAGGTGTAAACTTTTTCTCTCAGAACTGCGCGAAAACTTGTATTCCAGCTCAAAACAACGGGATTCATTGTTTTAGAGCGAAACTATCAATATTCACGAGCATCGATTTTACAAGTCGTCGAAGAGTAGACGAGAGAAAGGTGTAAACTTTTTCTCTCAGAACTGCGCGAAAAATTGTATTCCGACTCAAAACAACGGGATACATCGTTTTAGATCGAAACTAGCAAAATTCACGAGCATCAATTTTAAAAGTCGTCGAAGAGTAGACGAGAGAAAGGTGTAAACTTTTTCTCTCAGAACTGCGCGAAAACTTGTATTCCGGCTCAAATAATTGAGATACATCGCTTTAGATCGAAACTAGCAAGATTCAGGAGCATCGATTTTACAAGTAGTCGAAGAGAACGAGAGAAAGGTGTAAACTTTTTCTCTCAGAACTGCGCAAAAATTTGTATTCCGGCTCAAAACAACGGGATATATCGTTTTAGATCGAAACTAGCAAGATTCACGAGCATCGATTTTACAAGTCGTCGAAGAGTAGACGAGAGAAAGGTGTAAACTTTCTCTCAGAACTGCGCGAAAACTCGTATTCCGGCTCAAAACAACGGGATACATCGTTTTAGATCGAAACTAGCAAAATTCACGTGCATCGATTTCACAAGTCGTCGAAGAGTAGACGAGAGAAACGTGTAAGCTTTTTCTCTCAGGACTGCGAGAAAACTTGTATTGCGGCTCAAAACAACGGGATATATCGTTTTAGATCAAGACAAGCAAAATTCACGAGCATCGATTTTACAAGTCGTCGAAGAGCAGACGAGAAAAAGGTGTAAACTTTTTCTCTCAGAACTGCGCGAAAACCTGTATTCCGGCTCAAAACAACGGAATACATCGTTTTAGATCGAAACTAGCAAGATTAACGAGCATCGATTTTACAAGTCGTCGAAGAGTAGACGAGAGAAAGGTGTAAACTTTTTCTCTCAGAACTGCGCGAAAACTTGTATTCCGGCTCAGAACAACGGGATACATCGTTTTAGATCGAAACTATCAAGATTCACGAGCATCGATTTTAAAAGCCGTCACAGAGTAGACGAGAGAAAGGGGTAAATTTTTCTCTCAGAACTGCGCGAAAACTTGTATTCCGGCTCAAAAGAACGGAATACATCGTTTTAGATCGAAACTAGCAAGATTAACGAGCATCGATTTTACAAGTCGTCGAAGAGTAGACGAGAGAAAGGTGTAAACTTTTTCTCTCAGAACTGCGCGAAAACTTGTATTCCAGCTCAAAACAACGGGATACATCGTTTTAGATCGAAACTAGCAAAATTCATGAGCATCAATTTTAAAAGTCGTCGAAGAGTAGACGAGAGAAAGGTGTAAACGTTTTCTCTCAGAACTGCGCGAAAACTTGTATTCCGGCTCAAAACAACGGGATACATCGTTTTAGATCGAAAGTAGCAAAATTCACGAGCATCAATTTAACAAGTCGTCGAAGAGTAGACGAGAGAAAGGTGTAAACTTTTTCTCTCAGAACTGCGCGAAAACCTGTATTCCGGCTCAAATCATTGAGATACATCGGTTTAGATCAAAACTAGCAAGATTCACGAGCATCGATTTTACATGTCGTAGAAGAGAACGAGGGAAAGGTGTAAACTTTTTCTCTCAGAACTGCGCAAAAACTTGTATTGCGGCTCAAAACAACGGGATACATCGTTTTAGATCGAAACTAGCAAAATTCACGTGCATCGATTTCACAAGTCGTCGAAGAGTAGACGAGAGAAACGTGTAAGCTTTTTCTCTCAGGACTGCGAGAAAACTTGTATTTCGGCTCAAAACAACGGGATACATCGTTTTAGATCGAAACTAGCAAGATTCACGAGCATCGATTTTACAAGTCGTCGAAGAGCAGACGAGAAAAAGGTGTAAACTTTTTCTCTCAGAACTGCGCGAAAACCTGTATTCCGGCTCAAAACAACGGAATACATCGTTTTAGATCGAAACTAGCAAGATTAACGAGCATCGATTTTACAAGTCGTCGAAGAGTAGACGAGAGAAAGGTGTAAACTTTTTCTCTCAGAACTGCGCGAAAACTTGTATTCCGGCTCAGAACAACGGGATACATCGTTTTAGATCGAAACTATCAAGATTCACGAGCATCGATTTTACAAGCCGTCACAGAGTAGACGAGAGAAAGGTGTAAATTTTTCTCTCAGAACTGCGCGAAAACTTGTATTCCGGCTCAAAAGAACGGAATACATCGTTTTAGATCGAAACTAGCAAGATTAACGAGCATCGATTTTACAAGTCGTCGAAGAGTAGACGAGAGAAAGGTGTAAACTTTTTCTCTCAGAACTGCGCGAAAACTTGTATTCCAGCTCAAAACAACGGGATACATCGTTTTAGATCGAAACTAGCAAAATTCATGAGCATCAATTTTAAAAGTCGTCGAAGAGTAGACGAGAGAAAGGTGTAAACGTTTTCTCTCAGAACTGCGCGAAAACTTGTATTCCGGCTCAAAACAACGGGATACATCGTTTTAGATCGAAACTAGCAAGATTCACGAGCATCGATTTTACAAGTTGTCGAAGAGTAGACGAGAGAAAGGTGTAAACGTTTTCTCTCAGAACTGCGTGAAGACTTGTATTCCGGCTCAAAACAACGGGATATATCGTTTTAGATCGAAACTAGCAAGATTAACGAGCATCGATATTACAAGTCGACGAAGAGTAGACGAGAGAAAGGTGTAAACTTTTTCTCTCAGAACTGCGCGAAAATTAGTATTTCGGCTCAAAACAACGGGATACATCGTTTTAGATCGAAACTAGCAAGATTCACGAGCATCGATTTTACAAGTCGTCGAAGAGCAGACGAGAAAAAGGTGTAAACTTTTTCTCTCAGAACTGCGCGAAAACCTGTATTCCGGCTCAAAACAACGGAATACATCGTTTTAGATCGAAACTAGCAAGATTAACGAGCATCGATTTTACAAGTCGTCGAAGAGTACACGAGAGAAAGGTGTAAACTTTTTCTCTCAGAACTGCGCGAAAACTTGTATTCCGGCTCAGAACAACGGGATACATCGTTTTAGATCGAAACTATCAAGATTCACGAGCATCGATTTTACAAGCCGTCACAGAGTAGACGAGAGAAAGGTGTAAATTTTTCTCTCAGAACTGCGCGAAAAATTGTATTCCGACTCAAAACAACGGGATACATCGTTTTAGATCGAAACTAGCAAAATTCACGAGCATCAATTTTAAAAGTCGTCGAAGAGTAGACGAGAGAAAGGTGTAAACTTTTTCTCTCAGAACTGCGCGAAAACTTGTATTCCGGCTCAAATAATTGAGATACATCGCTTTAGATCGAAACTAGCAAGATTCAGGAGCATCGATTTTACAAGTAGTCGAAGAGAACGAGAGAAAGGTGTAAACTTTTTCTCTCAGAACTGCGCAAAAATTTGTATTCCGGCTCAAAACAACGGGATATATCGTTTTAGATCGAAACTAGCAAGATTCACGAGCATCGATTTTACAAGTCGTCGAAGAGTAGACGAGAGAAAGGTGTAAACTTTCTCTCAGAACTGCGCGAAAACTCGTATTCCGGCTCAAAACAACGGGATACATCGTTTTAGATCGAAACTAGCAAAATTCACGTGCATCGATTTCACAAGTCGTCGAAGAGTAGACGAGAGAAACGTGTAAGCTTTTTCTCTCAGGACTGCGAGAAAACTTGTATTGCGGCTCAAAACAACGGGATATATCGTTTTAGATCAAGACAAGCAAAATTCACGAGCATCGATTTTACAAGTCGTCGAAGAGCAGACGAGAAAAAGGTGTAAACTTTTTCTCTCAGAACTGCGCGAAAACCTGTATTCCGGCTCAAAACAACGGAATACATCGTTTTAGATCGAAACTAGCAAGATTAACGAGCATCGATTTTACAAGTCGTCGAAGAGTAGACGAGAGAAAGGTGTAAACTTTTTCTCTCAGATCTGCGCGAAAACTTGTATTCCGGCTCAGAACAACGGGATACATCGTTTTAGATCGAAACTATCAAGATTCACGAGCATCGATTTTACAAGCCGTCACAGAGTAGACGAGAGAAAGGGGTAAATTTTTCTCTCAGAACTGCGCGAAAACTTGTATTCCGGCTCAAAAGAACGGAATACATCGTTTTAGATCGAAACTAGCAAGATTAACGAGCATCGATTTTACAAGTCGTCGAAGAGTAGACGAGAGAAAGGTGTAAACTTTTTCTCTCAGAACTGCGCGAAAACTTGTATTCCAGCTCAAAACAACGGGATACATCGTTTTAGATCGAAACTAGCAAAATTCATGAGCATCAATTTTAAAAGTCGTCGAAGAGTAGACGAGAGAAAGGTGTAAACGTTTTCTCTCAGAACTGCGCGAAAACTTGTATTCCGGCTCAAAACAACGGGATACATCGTTTTAGATCGAAAGTAGCAAAATTCACGAGCATCAATTTAACAAGTCGTCGAAGAGTAGACGAGAGAAAGGTGTAAACTTTTTCTCTCAGAACTGCGCGAAAACCTGTATTCCGGCTCAAATCATTGAGATACATCGGTTTAGATCAAAACTAGCAAGATTCACGAGCATCGATTTTACATGTCGTAGAAGAGAACGAGGGAAAGGTGTAAACTTTTTCTCTCAGAACTGCGCAAAAACTTGTATTGCGGCTCAAAACAACGGGATACATCGTTTTAGATCGAAACTAGCAAAATTCACGTGCATCGATTTCACAAGTCGTCGAAGAGTAGACGAGAGAAACGTGTAAGCTTTTTCTCTCAGGACTGCGAGAAAACTTGTATTTCGGCTCAAAACAACGGGATACATCGTTTTAGATCGAAACTAGCAAGATTCACGAGCATCGATTTTACAAGTCGTCGAAGAGCAGACGAGAAAAAGGTGTAAACTTTTTCTCTCAGAACTGCGCGAAAACCTGTATTCCGGCTCAAAACAACGGAATACATCGTTTTAGATCGAAACTAGCAAGATTAACGAGCATCGATTTTACAAGTCGTCGAAGAGTAGACGAGAGAAAGGTGTAAACTTTTTCTCTCAGAACTGCGCGAAAACTTGTATTCCGGCTCAGAACAACGGGATACATCGTTTTAGATCGAAACTATCAAGATTCACGAGCATCGATTTTACAAGCCGTCACAGAGTAGACGAGAGAAAGGTGTAAATTTTTCTCTCAGAACTGCGCGAAAACTTGTATTCCGGCTCAAAAGAACGGAATACATCGTTTTAGATCGAAACTAGCAAGATTAACGAGCATCGATTTTACAAGTCGTCGAAGAGTAGACGAGAGAAAGGTGTAAACTTTTTCTCTCAGAACTGCGCGAAAACTTGTATTCCAGCTCAAAACAACGGGATACATCGTTTTAGATCGAAACTAGCAAAATTCATGAGCATCAATTTTAAAAGTCTTCGAAGAGTAGACGAGAGAAAGGTGTAAACGTTTTCTCTCAGAACTGCGCGAAAACTTGTATTCCGGCTCAAAACAACGGGATACATCGTTTTAGATCGAAAGTAGCAAAATTCACGAGCATCAATTTAACAAGTCGTCGAAGAGTAGACGAGAGAAAGGTGTAAACTTTTTCTCTCAGAACTGCGCGAAAACTTGTATTCCGGCTCAAATCATTGAGATACATCGGTTTAGATCAAAACTAGCAAGATTCACGAGCATCGATTTTACATGTCGTAGAAGAGAACGAGGGAAAGGTGTAAACTTTTTCTCTCAGAACTGCGCAAAAACTTGTATTGCGGCTCAAAACAACGGGATACATCGTTTTAGATCGAAACTAGCAAAATTCACGTGCATCGATTTCACAAGTCATCGAAGAGTAGACGAGAGAAACGTGTAAGCTTTTTCTCTCAGGACTGCGAGAAAACTTGTATTTCGGCTCAAAACAACGGGATACATCGTTTTAGATCGAAACTAGCAAGATTCACGAGCATCGATTTTACAAGTCGTCGAAGAGCAGACGAGAAAAAGGTGTAAACTTTTTCTCTCAGAACTGCGCGAAAACCTGTATTCCGGCTCAAAACAACGGAATACATCGTTTTAGATCGAAACTAGCAAGATTAACGAGCATCGATTTTACAAGTCGTCGAAGAGTAGACGAGAGAAAGGTGTAAACTTTTTCTCTCAGAACTGCGCGAAAACTTGTATTCCGGCTCAGAACAACGGGATACATCGTTTTAGATCGAAACTATCAAGATTCACGAGCATCGATTTTACAAGCCGTCACAGAGTAGACGAGAGAAAGGTGTAAATTTTTCTCTCAGAACTGCGCGAAAACTTGTATTCCGGCTCAAAAGAACGGAATACATCGTTTTAGATCGAAACTAGCAAGATTAACGAGCATCGATTTTACAAGTCGTCGAAGAGTAGACGAGAGAAAGGTGTAAACTTTTTCTCTCAGAACTGCGCGAAAACTTGTATTCCAGCTCAAAACAACGGGATACATCGTTTTAGATCGAAACTAGCAAAATTCATGAGCATCAATTTTAAAAGTCGTCGAAGAGTAGACGAGAGAAAGGTGTAAACGTTTTCTCTCAGAACTGCGCGAAAACTTGTATTCCGGCTCAAAACAACGGGATACATCGTTTTAGATCGAAACTAGCAAGATTCACGAGCATCGATTTTACAAGTTGTCGAAGAGTAGACGAGAGAAAGGTGTAAACGTTTTCTCTCAGAACTGCGTGAAGACTTGTATTCCGGCTCAAAACAACGGGATATATCGTTTTAGATCGAAACTAGCAAGATTAACGAGCATCGATATTACAAGTCGACGAAGAGTAGACGAGAGAAAGGTGTAAACTTTTTCTCTCAGAACTGCGCGAAAATTAGTATTTCGGCTCAAAACAACGGGATACATCGTTTTAGATCGAAACTAGCAAGATTCACGAGCATCGATTTTACAAGTCGTCGAAGAGCAGACGAGAAAAAGGTGTAAACTTTTTCTCTCAGAACTGCGCGAAAACCTGTATTCCGGCTCAAAACAACGGAATACATCGTTTTAGATCGAAACTAGCAAGATTAACGAGCATCGATTTTACAAGTCGTCGAAGAGTACACGAGAGAAAGGTGTAAACTTTTTCTCTCAGAACTGCGCGAAAACTTGTATTCCGGCTCAGAACAACGGGATACATCGTTTTAGATCGAAACTATCAAGATTCACGAGCATCGATTTTACAAGCCGTCACAGAGTAGACGAGAGAAAGGTGTAAATTTTTCTCTCAGAACTGCGCGAAAAATTGTATTCCGACTCAAAACAACGGGATACATCGTTTTAGATCGAAACTAGCAAAATTCACGAGCATCAATTTTAAAAGTCGTCGAAGAGTAGACGAGAGAAAGGTGTAAACTTTTTCTCTCAGAACTGCGCGAAAACTTGTATTCCGGCTCAAATAATTGAGATACATCGCTTTAGATCGAAACTAGCAAGATTCAGGAGCATCGATTTTACAAGTAGTCGAAGAGAACGAGAGAAAGGTGTAAACTTTTTCTCTCAGAACTGCGCAAAAATTTGTATTCCGGCTCAAAACAACGGGATATATCGTTTTAGATCGAAACTAGCAAGATTCACGAGCATCGATTTTACAAGTCGTCGAAGAGTAGACGAGAGAAAGGTGTAAACTTTCTCTCAGAACTGCGCGAAAACTCGTATTCCGGCTCAAAACAACGGGATACATCGTTTTAGATCGAAACTAGCAAAATTCACGTGCATCGATTTCACAAGTCGTCGAAGAGTAGACGAGAGAAACGTGTAAGCTTTTTCTCTCAGGACTGCGAGAAAACTTGTATTGCGGCTCAAAACAACGGGATATATCGTTTTAGATCAAGACAAGCAAAATTCACGAGCATCGATTTTACAAGTCGTCGAAGAGCAGACGAGAAAAAGGTGTAAACTTTTTCTCTCAGAACTGCGCGAAAACCTGTATTCCGGCTCAAAACAACGGAATACATCGTTTTAGATCGAAACTAGCAAGATTAACGAGCATCGATTTTACAAGTCGTCGAAGAGTAGACGAGAGAAAGGTGTAAACTTTTTCTCTCAGATCTGCGCGAAAACTTGTATTCCGGCTCAGAACAACGGGATACATCGTTTTAGATTGAAACTATCAAGATTCACGAGCATCGATTTTACAAGCCGTCACAGAGTAGACGAGAGAAAGGGGTAAATTTTTCTCTCAGAACTGCGCGAAAACTTGTATTCCGGCTCAAAAGAACGGAATACATCGTTTTAGATCGAAACTAGCAAGATTAACGAGCATCGATTTTACAAGTCGTCGAAGAGTAGACGAGAGAAAGGTGTAAACTTTTTCTCTCAGAACTGCGCGAAAACTTGTATTCCAGCTCAAAACAACGGGATACATCGTTTTAGATCGAAACTAGCAAAATTCATGAGCATCAATTTTAAAAGTCGTCGAAGAGTAGACGAGAGAAAGGTGTAAACGTTTTCTCTCAGAACTGCGCGAAAACTTGTATTCCGGCTCAAAACAACGGGATACATCGTTTTAGATCGAAAGTAGCAAAATTCACGAGCATCAATTTAACAAGTCGTCGAAGAGTAGACGAGAGAAAGGTGTAAACTTTTTCTCTCAGAACTGCGCGAAAACCTGTATTCCGGCTCAAATCATTGAGATACATCGGTTTAGATCAAAACTAGCAAGATTCACGAGCATCGATTTTACATGTCGTAGAAGAGAACGAGGGAAAGGTGTAAACTTTTTCTCTCAGAACTGCGCAAAAACTTGTATTGCGGCTCAAAACAACGGGATACATCGTTTTAGATCGAAACTAGCAAGATTCACGAGCATCGATTTTACAAGTCGTCGAAGAGCAGACGAGAAAAAGGTGTAAACTTTTTCTCTCAGAACTGCGCGAAAACCTGTATTCCGGCTCAAAACAACGGAATACATCGTTTTAGATCGAAACTAGCAAGATTAACGAGCATCGATTTTACAAGTCGTCGAAGAGTAGACGAGAGAAAGGTGTAAACTTTTTCTCTCAGAACTGCGCGAAAACTTGTATTCCGGCTCAGAACAACGGGATACATCGTTTTAGATCGAAACTATCAAGATTCACGAGCATCGATTTTACAAGCCGTCACAGAGTAGACGAGAGAAAGGTGTAAATTTTTCTCTCAGAACTGCGCGAAAACTTGTATTCCGGCTCAAAAGAACGGAATACATCGTTTTAGATCGAAACTAGCAAGATTAACGAGCATCGATTTTACAAGTCGTCGAAGAGTAGACGAGAGAAAGGTGTAAACTTTTTCTCTCAGAACTGCGCGAAAACTTGTATTCCAGCTCAAAACAACGGGATACATCGTTTTAGATCGAAACTAGCAAAATTCATGAGCATCAATTTTAAAAGTCTTCGAAGAGTAGACGAGAGAAAGGTGTAAACGTTTTCTCTCAGAACTGCGCGAAAACTTGTATTCCGGCTCAAAACAACGGGATACATCGTTTTAGATCGAAAGTAGCAAAATTCACGAGCATCAATTTAACAAGTCGTCGAAGAGTAGACGAGAGAAAGGTGTAAACTTTTTCTCTCAGAACTGCGCGAAAACTTGTATTCCGGCTCAAATCATTGAGATACATCGGTTTAGATCAAAACTAGCAAGATTCACGAGCATCGATTTTACATGTCGTAGAAGAGAACGAGGGAAAGGTGTAAACTTTTTCTCTCAGAACTGCGCAAAAACTTGTATTGCGGCTCAAAACAACGGGATACATCGTTTTAGATCGAAACTAGCAAAATTCACGTGCATCGATTTCACAAGTCGTCGAAGAGTAGACGAGAGAAACGTGTAAGCTTTTTCTCTCAGGACTGCGAGAAAACTTGTATTTCGGCTCAAAACAACGGGATACATCGTTTTAGATCGAAACTAGCAAGATTCACGAGCATCGATTTTAAAAGTCGTCGAAGAGCAGACGAGAAAAAGGTGTAAACTTTTTCTCTCAGAACTGCGCGAAAACCTGTATTCCGGCTCAAAACAACGGAATACATCGTTTTAGATCGAAACTAGCAAGATTAACGAGCATCGATTTTACAAGTCGTCGAAGAGTAGACGAGAGAAAGGTGTAAACTTTTTCTCTCAGAACTGCGCGAAAACTTGTATTCCGGCTCAGAACAACGGGATACATCGTTTTAGATCGAAACTATCAAGATTCACGAGCATCGATTTTACAAGCCGTCACAGAGTAGACGAGAGAAAGGTGTAAATTTTTCTCTCAGAACTGCGCGAAAACTTGTATTCCGGCTCAAAAGAACGGAATACATCGTTTTAGATCGAAACTAGCAAGATTAACGAGCATCGATTTTACAAGTCGTCGAAGAGTAGACGAGAGAAAGGTGTAAACTTTTTCTCTCAGAACTGCGCGAAAACTTGTATTCCAGCTCAAAACAACGGGATACATCGTTTTAGATCGAAACTAGCAAAATTCATGAGCATCAATTTTAAAAGTCGTCGAAGAGTAGACGAGAGAAAGGTGTAAACGTTTTCTCTCAGAACTGCGCGAAAACTTGTATTCCGGCTCAAAACAACGGGATACATCGTTTTAGATCGAAACTAGCAAGATTCACGAGCATCGATTTTACAAGTTGTCGAAGAGTAGACGAGAGAAAGGTGTAAACGTTTTCTCTCAGAACTGCGTGAAGACTTGTATTCCGGCTCAAAACAACGGGATATATCGTTTTAGATCGAAACTAGCAAGATTAACGAGCATCGATATTACAAGTCGACGAAGAGTAGACGAGAGAAAGGTGTAAACTTTTTCTCTCAGAACTGCGCGAAAATTAGTATTTCGGCTCAAAACAACGGGATACATCGTTTTAGATCGAAACTAGCAAGATTCACGAGCATCGATTTTACAAGTCGTCGAAGAGCAGACGAGAAAAAGGTGTAAACTTTTTCTCTCAGAACTGCGCGAAAACCTGTATTCCGGCTCAAAACAACGGAATACATCGTTTTAGATCGAAACTAGCAAGATTAACGAGCATCGATTTTACAAGTCGTCGAAGAGTACACGAGAGAAAGGTGTAAACTTTTTCTCTCAGAACTGCGCGAAAACTTGTATTCCGGCTCAGAACAACGGGATACATCGTTTTAGATCGAAACTATCAAGATTCACGAGCATCGATTTTACAAGCCGTCACAGAGTAGACGAGAGAAAGGTGTAAATTTTTCTCTCAGAACTGCGCGAAAACTTGTATTCCGGCTCAAAAGAACGGAATACATCGTTTTAAATCGAAACTAGCAAGATTAACGAGCATCGATTTTACAAGTCGTCGAAGAGTAGACGAGAGAAAGGTGTAAACTTTTTCTCTCAGAACTGCGCGAAAACTTGTATTCCAGCTCAAAACAACGGGATACATCGTTTTAGATCGAAACTAGCAAAATTCATGAGCATCAATTTTAAAAGTCGTCGAAGAGTAGACGAGAGAAAGGTGTAAACGTTTTCTCTCAGAACTGCGCGAAAACTTGTATTCCGGCTCAAAACAACGGGATACATCGTTTTAGATCGAAAGTAGCAAAATTCACGAGCATCAATTTAACAAGTCGTCGAAGAGTAGACGAGAGAAAGGTGTAAACTTTTTCTCTCAGAACTGCGCGAAAACTTGTATTCCGGCTCAAATCATTGAGATACATCGGTTTAGATCAAAACTAGCAAGATTCACGAGCATCGATTTTACATGTCGTAGAAGAGAACGAGGGAAAGGTGTAAACTTTTTCTCTCAGAACTGCGCAAAAACTTGTATTGCGGCTCAAAACAACGGGATACATCGTTTTAGATCGAAACTAGCAAAATTCACGTGCATCGATTTCACAAGTCGTCGAAGAGTAGACGAGAGAAACGTGTAAGCTTTTTCTCTCAGGACTGCGAGAAAACTTGTATTTCGGCTCAAAACAACGGGATACATCGTTTTAGATCGAAACTAGCAAGATTCACGAGCATCGATTTTACAAGTCGTCGAAGAGCAGACGAGAAAAAGGTGTAAACTTTTTCTCTCAGAACTGCGCGAAAACCTGTATTCCGGCTCAAAACAACGGAATACATCGTTTTAGATCGAAACTAGCAAGATTAACGAGCATCGATTTTACAAGTCGTCGAAGAGTAGACGAGAGAAAGGTGTAAACTTTTTCTCTCAGAACTGCGCGAAAACTTGTATTCCGGCTCAGAACAACGGGATACATCGTTTTAGATCGAAACTATCAAGATTCACGAGCATCGATTTTACAAGCCGTCACACAGTAGACGAGAGAAAGGTGTAAATTTTTCTCTCAGAACTGCGCGAAAACTTGTATTCCGGCTCAAAAGAACGGAATACATCGTTTTAGATCGAAACTAGCAAGATTAACGAGCATCGATTTTACAAGTCGTCGAAGAGTAGACGAGAGAAAGGTGTAAACTTTTTCTCTCAGAACTGCGCGAAAACTTGTATTCCAGCTCAAAACAACGGGATACATCGTTTTAGATCGAAACTAGCAAAATTCATGAGCATCAATTTTAAAAGTCGTCGAAGAGTAGACGAGAGAAAGGTGTAAACGTTTTCTCTCAGAACTGCGCGAAAACTTGTATTCCGGCTCAAAACAACGGGATACATCGTTTTAGATCGAAACTAGCAAGATTCACGAGCATCGATTTTACAAGTTGTCGAAGAGTAGACGAGAGAAAGGTGTAAACGTTTTCTCTCAGAACTGCGTGAAGACTTGTATTCCGGCTCAAAACAAAGGGATATATCGTTTTAGATCGAAACTAGCAAGATTAACGAGCATCGATATTACAAGTCGACGAAGAGTAGACGAGAGAAAGGTGTAAACTTTTTCTCTCAGAACTGCGCGAAAACTAGTATTTCGGCTCAAAACAACGGGATACATCGTTTTAGATCGAAACTAGCAAGATTCACGAGCATCGATTTTACAAGTCGTCGAAGAGCAGACGAGAAAAAGGTGTAAACTTTTTCTCTCAGAACTGCGCGAAAACCTGTATTCCGGCTCAAAACAACGGAATACATCGTTTTAGATCGAAACTAGCAAGATTAACGAGCATCGATTTTACAAGTCGTCGAAGAGTAGACGAGAGAAAGGTGTAAACTTTTTCTCTCAGAACTGCGCGAAAACTTGTATTCCGGCTCAGAACAACGGGATACATCGTTTTAGATCGAAACTATCAAGATTCACGAGCATCGATTTTACAAGCCGTCACAGAGTAGACGAGAGAAAGGTGTAAATTTTTCTCTCAGAACTGCGCGAAAACTTGTATTCCGGCTCAAAAGAACGGAATACATCGTTTTAGATCGAAACTAGCAAGATTAACGAGCATCGATTTTACAAGTCGTCGAAGAGTAGACGAGAGAAAGGTGTAAACTTTTTCTCTCAGAACTGCGCGAAAACTTGTATTCCAGCTCAAAACAACGGGATACATCGTTTTAGATCGAAACTAGCAAAATTCATGAGCATCAATTTTAAAAGTCGTCGAAGAGTAGACGAGAGAAAGGTGTAAACGTTTTCTCTCAGAACTGCGCGAAAACTTGTATTCCGGCTCAAAACAACGGGATACATCGTTTTAGATCGAAAGTAGCAAAATTCACGAGCATCAATTTAACAAGTCGTCGAAGAGTAGACGAGAGAAAGGTGTAAACTTTTTCTCTCAGAACTGCGCGAAAACTTGTATTCCGGCTCAAATCATTGAGATACATCGGTTTAGATCAAAACTAGCAAGATTCACGAGCATCGATTTTACATGTCGTAGAAGAGAACGAGGGAAAGGTGTAAACTTTTTCTCTCAGAACTGCGCAAAAACTTGTATTGCGGCTCAAAACAACGGGATACATCGTTTTAGATCGAAACTAGCAAAATTCACGTGCATCGATTTCACAAGTCGTCGAAGAGTAGACGAGAGAAACGTGTAAGCTTTTTCTCTCAGGACTGCGAGAAAACTTGTATTTCGGCTCAAAACAACGGGATACATCGTTTTAGATCGAAACTAGCAAGATTCACGAGCATCGATTTTACAAGTCGTCGAAGAGCAGACGAGAAAAAGGTGTAAACTTTTTCTCTCAGAACTGCGCGAAAACCTGTATTCCGGCTCAAAACAACGGAATACATCGTTTTAGATCGAAACTAGCAAGATTAACGAGCATCGATTTTACAAGTCGTCGAAGAGTAGACGAGAGAAAGGTGTAAACTTTTTCTCTCAGAACTGCGCGAAAACTTGTATTCCGGCTCAGAACAACGGGATACATCGTTTTAGATCGAAACTATCAAGATTCACGAGCATCGATTTTACAAGCCGTCACAGAGTAGACGAGAGAAAGGTGTAAATTTTTCTCTCAGAACTGCGCGAAAACTTGTATTCCGGCTCAAAAGAACGGAATACATCGTTTTAGATCGAAACTAGCAAGATTAACGAGCATCGATTTTACAAGTCGTCGAAGAGTAGACGAGAGAAAGGTGTAAACTTTTTCTCTCAGAACTGCGCGAAAACTTGTATTCCAGCTCAAAACAACGGGATACATCGTTTTAGATCGAAACTAGCAAAATTCATGAGCATCAATTTTAAAAGTCGTCGAAGAGTAGACGAGAGAAAGGTGTAAACGTTTTCTCTCAGAACTGCGCGAAAACTTGTATTCCGGCTCAAAACAACGGGATACATCGTTTTAGATCGAAACTATCAAGATTCACGAGCATCGATTTTACAAGTCGTCGAAGAGTAGACGAGAGAAAGGTGTAAACTTTTTCTCTCAGAACTGCGCGAAAAATTATATTCCGGCTCAAAACAACGGGATACATCGTTTTAGATCGAAACTAGCAAAATTCACGTGCATCGATTTCACAAGTCGTCGAAGAGTAGACGAGAGAAACGTGTAAGCTTTTTCTCTCAGGACTGCGAGAAAACTTGTATTTCGGCTCAAAACAACGGGATACATCGTTTTAGATCGAAACTAGCAAGATTCACGAGCATCGATTTTACAAGTCGTCGAAGAGCAGACGAGAAAAAGGTGTAAACTTTTTCTCTCAGAACTGCGCGAAAACCTGTATTCCGGCTCAAAACAACGGAATACATCGTTTTAGATCGAAACTAGCAAGATTAACGAGCATCGATTTTACAAGTCGTCGAAGAGTAGCCGAGAGAAAGGTGTAAACTTTTTCTCTCAGAACTGCGCGAAAACTTGTATTCCGGCTCAGAACAACGGGATACATCGTTTTAGATCGAAACTATCAAGATTCACGAGCATCGATTTTACAAGCCGTCACAGAGTAGACGAGAGAAAGGTGTAAATTTTTCTCTCAGAACTGCGCGAAAACTTGTATTCCGGCTCAAAAGAACGGAATACATCGTTTTAGATCGAAACTAGCAAGATTAACGAGCATCGATTTTACAAGTCGTCGAAGAGTAGACGAGAGAAAGGTGTAAACTTTTTCTCTCAGAACTGCGCGAAAACTTGTATTCCAGCTCAAAACAACGGGATACATCGTTTTAGATCGAAACTAGCAAAATTCATGAGCATCAATTTTAAAAGTCGTCGAAGAGTAGACGAGAGAAAGGTGTAAACGTTTTCTCTCAGAACTGCGCGAAAACTTGTATTCCGGCTCAAAACAACGGGATACATCGTTTTAGATCGAAACTATCAAGATTCACGAGCATCGATTTTACAAGTCGTCGAAGAGTAGACGAGAGAAAGGTGTAAACTTTTTCTCTCAGAACTGCGCGAAAAATTGTATTCCGGCTCAAAACAACGGGATACATCGTTTTAGATCGAAACTAGCAAAATTCACGTGCATCGATTTCACAAGTCGTCGAAGAGTAGACGAGAGAAACGTGTAAGCTTTTTCTCTCAGGACTGCGAGAAAACTTGTATTTCGGCTCAAAACAACGGGATACATCGTTTTAGATCGAAACTAGCAAGATTCACGAGCATCGATTTTACAAGTCGTCGAAGAGCAGACGAGAAAAAGGTGTAAACTTTTTCTCTCAGAACTGCGCGAAAACCTCTATTCCGGCTCAAAACAACGGAATACATCGTTTTAGATCGAAACTAGCAAGATTAACGAGCATCGATTTTACAAGTCGTCGAAGAGTAGACGAGAGAAAGGTGTAAACTTTTTCTCTCAGAACTGCGCGAAAACTTGTATTCCGGCTCAGAACAACGGGATACATCGTTTTAGATCGAAACTATCAAGATTCACGAGCATCGATTTTACAAGCCGTCACAGAGTAGACGAGAGAAAGGTGTAAATTTTTCTCTCAGAACTGCGCGAAAACTTGTATTCCGGCTCAAAAGAACGGAATACATCGTTTTAGATCGAAACTAGCAAGATTAACGAGCATCGATTTTACAAGTCGTCGAAGAGTAGACGAGAGAAAGGTGTAAACTTTTTCTCTCAGAACTGCGCGAAAACTTGTATTCCAGCTCAAAACAACGGGATACATCGTTTTAGATCGAAACTAGCAAAATTCATGAGCATCAATTTTAAAAGTCGTCGAAGAGTAGACGAGAGAAAGGTGTAAACGTTTTCTCTCAGAACTGCGCGAAAACTTGTATTCCGGCTCAAAACAACGGGATACATCGTTTTAGATCGAAACTAGCAAGATTCACGAGCATCGATTTTACAAGTTGTCGAAGAGTAGACGAGAGAAAGGTGTAAACGTTTTCTCTCAGAACTGCGTGAAGACTTGTATTCCGGCTCAAAACAACGGGATATATCGTTTTAGATCGAAACTAGCAAGATTAACGAGCATCGATATTACAAGTCGACGAAGAGTAGACGAGAGAAAGGTGTAAACTTTTTCTCTCAGAACTGCGCGAAAACTAGTATTTCGGCTCAAAACAACGGGATACATCGTTTTAGATCGAAACTAGCAAGATTCACGAGCATCGATTTTACAAGTCGTCGAAGAGCAGACGAGAAAAAGGTGTAAACTTTTTCTCTCAGAACTGCGCGAAAACCTGTATTCCGGCTCAAAACAACGGAATACATCGTTTTAGATCGAAACTAGCAAAATTCACGTGCATCGATTTCACAAGTCGTCGAAGAGTAGACGAGAGAAACGTGTAAGCTTTTTCTCTCAGGACTGCGAGAAAACTTGTATTTCGGCTCAAAACAACGGGATACATCGTTTTAGATCGAAACTAGCAAGATTCACGAGCATCGATTTTACAAGTCGTCGAAGAGCAGACGAGAAAAAGGTGTAAACTTTTTCTCTCAGAACTGCGAAAAACCTCTATTCCGGCTCAAAACAACGGAATACATCGTTTTAGATCGAAACTAGCAAGATTAACGAGCATCGATTTTACAAGTCGTCGAAGAGTAGACGAGAGAAAGGTGTAAACTTTTTCTCTCAGAACTGCGCGAAAACTTGTATTCCGGCTCAGAACAACGGGATACATCGTTTTAGATCGAAACTATCAAGATTCACGAGCATCGATTTTACAAGCCGTCACAGAGTAGACGAGAGAAAGGTGTAAATTTTTCTCTCAGAACTGCGCGAAAACTTGTATTCCGGCTCAAAAGAACGGAATACATCGTTTTAGATCGAAACTAGCAAGATTAACGAGCATCGATTTTACAAGTCGTCGAAGAGTAGACGAGAGAAAGGTGTAAACTTTTTCTCTCAGAACTGCGCGAAAACTTGTATTCCAGGTCAAAACAACGGGATACATCGTTTTAGATCGAAACTAGCAAAATTCATGAGCATCAATTTTAAAAGTCGTCGAAGAGTAGACGAGAGAAAGGTGTAAACGTTTTCTCTCAGGACTGCGAGAAAACTTTTATTTCGGCTCAAAACAACGGGATACATCGTTTTAGATCGAAACTAGCAAGATTCACGAGCATCGATTTTACAAGTCGTCGAAGAGTAGACGAGAAAAAGGTGTAAACTTTTTCTCTCAGAACTGCGCGAAAACTTGTATTCCGGCTCAAAACAACGGAATACATCGTTTTAGATCGAAACTAGCAAGATTAACGAGCATCGATTTTACAAGTCGTCGAAGAGTAGACGAGAGAAAGGTGTAAACTTTTTCTCTCAGAACTGCGCGAAAACTTGTATTCCGGCTCAAGACAACGGGATACATCGTTTTAGATCGAAACTATCAAGATTCACGAGCATCGATTTTACAAGTCGTCACAGAGTAGACGAGAGAAAGGTGTAAATTTTTCTCTCAGAACTGCGCGAGAACTTGTATTCCGGCTCAAAAGAACGGAATACATCGTTTTAGATCGAAACTAGCAAGATTAACGAGCATCGATTTTACAAGTCGTCGAAGAGTAGACGAGAGAAAGGTGTAAACGTTTTCTCTCAGAACTGCGCGAAAACTTGTATTCAAGCTCAAAACAACGGGATACATCGTTTTAGATCGAAACTAGCACAATTAACGAGCATCGATTTTACAAGTCGTCGAAGAGTAGACGAGAGATAGGTGTAAACTTTTTCTCTCAGAACTGCGCGAAAACTTGTATTCCGGCTCAAAACAACGGGATACATCGTTTTAGATCGAAACTAGCAAGATTCACGAGCAACGATTTTACAAGTCGTTGCAGAGTAGACGAGAGAAAGGTGTAAATTTTTCTCTCAGAACTGCGCGAAAACTAGTATTCCGGCTCAAAACAACGAAATACATTGTTTTAGATCGAAACTATCAAGATTCACGAGCATCGATTTTACAAGTCGTCGAAGAGTAGACGTCTACTCTTCGACGACTTGTAAAATTGATGCTCATGAATTTTGCTAGTTTCGATCTAAAACGATGTATCCCGTTGTTTTGAGCTGGAATACAAGTTTTCGCGCAGTTCTGAGAGAAAAAGTTTACACCTTTCTCTCGTTCTCTTCGACGACATGTAAAATCGATGCTCGTGAATCTTGCTAGTTTCGATCTAAAGCGATGTATCTCAATTATTTGAGCCGGAATACAAGTTTTCGCGCAGTTCTGAGAGAAAAAGTTTACACCTTTCTCTCGTCTACTCTTCGACGACTTGTGAAATCGATGCTCGTGAATCTTGATAGTTTCAATCTAAAACGATGTATCCCGTTGTTTTGAGCCGGAATACAAGTTTTCGCGCAGTTCTGAGAGAAAAAGTTTACACCTTTCTCTCGTCTACTCTTCGACGACTTGTAAAATCGATGCTCGTTAATCTTGCTAGTTTCGATCTAAAACGATGTATTCCGTTGTTTTGAGCCGGAATACAAGTTTTCGCGCAGTTCTGAGAGAAAAATTTACACCTTTCTCTCGTCTACTCTGCGACGACTTGTAAAATCGATGCTCGTGAATTTTGATAGTTTCGCTCTAAAACAATTTACCCCGTTGTTTTGAGCCGGAATACGAGTTTTCGCGCAGTTCTGAGAGAAAACGTTTACACCTTTCTCTCGTCTACTCTTCGACGACTTGTAAAATCGATGCTCGCGAATCTTGCTAGTTTCGATCTAAAACGATGTATCCTGTTGTTTTGAGCCGGAATACAAGTTTTCGCGCAGTTCTGAGAGAAAAAGTTTACATCTTTCTCTCGTCTACTCTTCGACGACTTGTAGAATCGATGCTCGTGAATCTTGATAGTATCGCTCTAAAACGATGTATCCCGTTGTTTTGAGCCGGAATACAAGTTTTCGCGCAGTTCTGAGAGAAAAAGTTTACACCTTTCTCTCGTCTACTCTTCGACGACTTGTAAAATCGATGCTCGCGAATCTTGCTAGTTTCGATCTAAAACGATGTATCCTGTTGTTTTGAGCCGGAATACAAGTTTTCGCGCAGTTCTGAGAGAAAAAGTTTACATCTTTCTCTCGTCTACTCTTCGACGACTTGTAAAATCGATGCTCGTGATTCTTGCTAGTTTTGATCTAAAACGATGTATCCCGTTGTTTTGAGCCGGAATACAAGTTTTCGCGCAGTTCTGAGAGAAAAAGTTTACACCTTTCTAGCGTCTACTCTTCGACGACTTGTAAAATCGATGCTCGCGAATTTTGCTTGTCTTGATCTAAAACGATGTATCCCATTGTTTTGAGCCGCAATACAATTTTCGCGCAGTTCTGAGAGAAAAAGTTTACACCTTTCTCTCGCGTACTCTTCGACGACTTGTTAAATCGATGCTGGCGAATTTTGCTACTTTCGATCTAAAACGATGTATCCCGTTGTTTTGAGGCGGAATACAAGTTTTCGCGAAGTTCTGAGAGAAAAAGTTTACACCTTTCTCTCGTCTACTCTTCGACGACTTGTTAAATCGATGCTGGTGAATTTTGCTACTTTCGATCTAAAACGATGTATCCCGTTGTTTTGAGCCGGAATACAAGTTTTCGCGCAGTTCTGAGAGAAAAAGTTTACACCTTTTTCTCGTCTACTCTTCGACGACTTGTAGAATCGATGCTGGTGAATCTTGATAGTATCGCTCCAAAACGATGTATCCTGTTGTTTTGAGCCGAAATACAGGTTTTCGCGCAGTTCTGAGAGAAAAAGTTTACACCTTTCTTTCGTCTACTCTTCGACGACTTGTAAAATCTATGCTCGTGAATCTTGATAGTTTCGATCTAAAACGATGTATCCCGTTGTTTTGAGCCGGAATACAAGTTTTCGCGCAGTTCTGAGAGAAAACGTTTACACCTTTCTCTCGTCTACTCTTCGACGACTTGTAAAATTGATGCTCGTGAATTTTGCTAGTTTCGATCTAAAACGATGTATCCCGTTGTTTTGAGCTGGAATACAAGTTTTCGCGCAGTTCTGAGACAAAAAGTTTACACCATTCTCTCGTCTACTCTTCGACGACTTGTTAAATCGATGCTAGTGAATTTTGCTACTTTCGATCTAAAACGATGTATCCCGTTGTTTTGAGCCGGAATACAATTTTTCGCGCAGTTCTGAGTGAAAAAGTTTACACCTTTCTCTCGTCTACTCTTCGACGACTTGTAAAATTGATGCTCGTGAATTGTGCTAGTTTCGATCTAAAACGATGTATCCCGTTGGTTTGAGCTGGAATACAAGTTTTCGCACAGTTCTGAGAGAAAAAGTTTACACCCTTCTCTCGTCTACTCTTCGACGACTTGTAAAATCGATGCTGGTGAATTTTGCTACTTTCGATCTAAAACGATTATTCCCGTTGTTTTGAGCCGGAATACAAGTTTTCGCGCAGTTCTGAGAGAAAAAGTTTACACCTTTCTCTCGTCTACTCTTCGACGACTTGTTAAATCGATGCTGGTGAATTTTGCTACTTTCGATCTAAAACGATGTATCCCCTTGTTTTGAGCCGGAATACAAGTTTTCGCGCAGTTCTGAGAGAAAAAGTTTTATACCTTTTTCTCGTCTACTCTTCGACGACTTGTAAAATCGATGCTCGCGAATCTTGCTAGTTTCGATCTAAAACGATGTATCCTGTTGTTTTGAGCCGGAATACAAGTTTTCGCGCAGTTCTGAGAGAAAAAGTTTACATCTTTCTCTCGTCTACTCTTCGACGACTTGTAGAATCGATGCTCGTGAATCTTGATAGTATCGCTCTAAAACGATGTATCCCGTTGTTTTGAGCCGGAATACAAGTTTTCGCGCAGTTCTGAGAGAAAAAGTTTACACCTTTCTCTCGTCTACTCTTCGACGACTTGTAAAATCGATGCTCGCGAATCTTGCTAGTTTCGATCTAAAACGATGTATCCTGTTGTTTTGAGCCGGAATACAAGTTTTCGCGCAGTTCTGAGAGAAAAAGTTTACATCTTTCTCTCGTCTACTCTTCGACGACTTGTAAAATCGATGCTCGTGATTCTTGCTAGTTTTGATCTAAAACGATGTATCCCGTTGTTTTGAGCCGGAATACAAGTTTTCGCGCAGTTCTGAGAGAAAAAGTTTACACCTTTCTAGCGTCTACTCTTCGACGACTTGTAAAATCGATGCTCGCGAATTTTGCTTGTCTTGATCTAAAACGATGTATCCCATTGTTTTGAGCCGCAATACAATTTTCGCGCAGTTCTGAGAGAAAAAGTTTACACCTTTCTCTCGCGTACTCTTCGACGACTTGTTAAATCGATGCTGGCGAATTTTGCTACTTTCGATCTAAAACGATGTATCCCGTTGTTTTGAGGCGGAATACAAGTTTTCGCGAAGTTCTGAGAGAAAAAGTTTACACCTTTCTCTCGTCTACTCTTCGACGACTTGTTAAATCGATGCTGGTGAATTTTGCTACTTTCGATCTAAAACGATGTATCCCGTTGTTTTGAGCCGGAATACAAGTTTTCGCGCAGTTCTGAGAGAAAAAGTTTACACCTTTTTCTCGTCTACTCTTCGACGACTTGTAGAATCGATGCTGGTGAATCTTGATAGTATCGCTCCAAAACGATGTATCCTGTTGTTTTGAGCCGAAATACAGGTTTTCGCGCAGTTCTGAGAGAAAAAGTTTACACCTTTCTTTCGTCTACTCTTCGACGACTTGTAAAATCTATGCTCGTGAATCTTGATAGTTTCGATCTAAAACGATGTATCCCGTTGTTTTGAGCCGGAATACAAGTTTTCGCGCAGTTCTGAGAGAAAACGTTTACACCTTTCTCTCGTCTACTCTTCGACGACTTGTAAAATTGATGCTCGTGAATTTTGCTAGTTTCGATCTAAAACGATGTATCCCGTTGTTTTGAGCTGGAATACAAGTTTTCGCGCAGTTCTGAGACAAAAAGTTTACACCATTCTCTCGTCTACTCTTCGACGACTTGTTAAATCGATGCTAGTGAATTTTGCTACTTTCGATCTAAAACGATGTATCCCGTTGTTTTGAGCCGGAATACAATTTTTCGCGCAGTTCTGAGTGAAAAAGTTTACACCTTTCTCTCGTCTACTCTTCGACGACTTGTAAAATCGATGCTCGTGAATCTTGATAGTTTCGATCTAAAACGATGTATCCTGTTGTTTTGAGCCGGAATACAAGTTTTCGCGCAGTTCTGAGAGAAAAAGTTTACACCTTTCTCTCGTCTACTCTTCGACGACTTGTAAAATCGATGCTCGTGAATCTTGATAGTTTCGATCTAAAACGATGTATCCCGTTGTTTTGAGCCGGAATACAAGTTTTCGCGCAGTTCTGAGAGAAAAAGTTTACACCTTTCTCTTGTCTACTCTTCGACGACTTGTAAAATTGATGCTCGTGAATTTTGCTAGTTTCGATCTAAAACGATGTATCCCGTTGTTTTGAGCTGGAATACAAGTTTCCGCGCAGTTCTGAGACAAAAAGTTTACACCTTTCTCTCGTCTACTCTTCGACGACTTGTAAAATCGATGCTCGTGAATCTTGATAGTTTCAATCTAAAACGATGTATCCTGTTGTTTTGAGCCGTAATTCAAGTTTTCGCGCAGTTCTGAGAGAAAAAGTTTACACCTTTCTCTCGTCTACTCTTCGACGACTTGTAAAATCGATGCTCGTTAATCTTGCTAGTTTCGATCTAAAAAGATGTATTTCGTTGTTTTGAGCCGGAATACAAGTTTTCGCTCAGTTCTGAGAGAAAAATTTACATCTTTCTCTCGTCTACTCTGCGACGACTTGTAAAATCGATGCTCGTGAATCTTGATAGTATCGTTCTAAAACGATGTATCCCGTTGTTTTGAGCCGGAATACAAGTTTTCGCGCAGTTCTGAGAGAAAAAGTTTACACCTTTCTCTCGTCTACTCTTCGAAAACTTGTAAAATCGATGCTCGTTAATCGTGCTAGTTTTGATCTAAAACGATGTATCCCGTTGTTTTGAGCCGGAATACAAGTTTTCGCGCAGTTCTGAGAGAAAAAGTTTACACCTTTTTCTCGTCTACTCTTCGACGACTTGTAAAACTGATGCTCGTGAATCTTGCTAGTTTCGATCTAAAACGATGTATCCCGTTGTTTTGAGCCGGAATACAAGTTTTCGCGCAGTTCTGAGAGAAAAAGTTTACATCTTTCTCTCGTCTACTCTTCGACGACTTGTAGAATCGATGCTCGTGAATCTTGATAGTATCGCTTTAAAACGATGTATCCCGTTGTTTTGTGCCGGAATACAAGTGTTCGCGCAGTTCTGAGAGAAAAAGTTTACACCTTTCTCTCGTCTACTCTTCGACGACTTGTAAAATTGATGCTCGTGAATTGTGCTAGTTTCGATCTAAAACGATGTATCCCGTTGGTTTGAGCTGGAATACAAGTTTTCGCGCAGTTCTGAGAGAAACGTTTACACCCTTCTCTCGTCTACTCTTCGACGACTTGTAAAATCGATGCTGGTGAATTTTGCTACTTTCGATCTAAAACGATTATTCCCGTTGTTTTGAGCCGGAATACAAGTTTTCGCGCAGTTCTGAGAGAAAAAGTTTACACCTTTCTCTCGTCTACTCTTCGACGACTTGTTAAATCGATGCTGGTGAATTTTGCTACTTTCGATCTAAAACGATGTATCCCCTTGTTTTGAGCCGGAATACAAGTTTTCGCGCAGTTCTGAGAGAAAAAGTTTTATACCTTTTTCTCGTCTACTCTTCGACGACTTGTAAAATCGATGCTCGCGAATCTTGCTAGTTTCGATCTAAAACGATGTATCCTGTTGTTTTGAGCCGGAATACAAGTTTTCGCGCAGTTCTGAGAGAAAAAGTTTACATCTTTCTCTCGTCTACTCTTCGACGACTTGTAGAATCGATGCTCGTGAATCTTGATAGTATCGCTCTAAAACGATGTATCCCGTTGTTTTGAGCCGGAATACAAGTTTTCGCGCAGTTCTGAGAGAAAAAGTTTACACCTTTCTCTCGTCTACTCTTCGACGACTTGTAAAATCGATGCTCGTTAATCGTGCTACTTTCGATCTAAAACGATGTATCCCGTTGTTTTGAGCCGGAATACAAGTTTTCGCGCAGTTCTGAGAGAAAAAGTTTACACCTTTTTCTCGTCTACTCTTCGACGACTTGTAGAATCGATGCTCGTGAATCTTGGTAGTATCGCTCTAAAACGATGTATCCTGTTGTTTTGAGCCGAAATACAGGTTTTCGCGCAGTTCTGAGAGAAAAAGTTTACACCTTTCTTTCGTCTACTCTTCGACGACTTGTAAAATCTATGCTCGTGAATCTTGATAGTTTCGATCTAAAACGATGTATCCCGTTGTTTTGAGCCGGAATACAAGTTTTCGCGCAGTTCTGAGAGAAAAAGTTTACACCTTTCTCTCGTCTACTCTTCGATGACTTGTAAAATTGATGCTCGTGAATTTTGCTAGTTTCGATCTAAAACGATGTATCCCGTTGTTTTGAGCTGGAATACAAGTTTTCGCGCAGTTCTGAGACAAAAAGTTTACACCATTCTCTCGTCTACTCTTCGACGACCTGTTAAATCGATGCTAGTGAATTTTGCTACTTTCGATCTAAAACGATGTATCCCGTTGTTTTGAGCCGGAATACAATTTTTCGCGCAGTTCTGAGTGAAAAAGTTTACACCTTTCTCTCGTCTACTCTTCGACGACTTGTAAAATCGATGCTCGTGAATCTTGATAGTTTCAATCTAAAACGATGTATCCTGTTGTTTTGAGCCGTAATTCAAGTTTTCGCGCAGTTCTGAGAGAAAAAGTTTACACCTTTCTCTCGTCTACTCTTCGACGACTTGTTAAATTGATGCTCGTTAATCTTGCTAGTTTCGATCTAAAAAGATGTATTTCGTTGTTTTGAGCCGGAATACAAGTTTTCGCGCAGTTCTGAGAGAAAAATTTACACCTTTCTCTCGTCTACTCTGCGACGACTTGTAAAATCGATGCTCGTGAATATTTGCTAGTTTCGATCCAAAACGATGTATCCCGTTGTTTTGAGCCGGAATACAAGTTTTCGCGCAGTTCTGAGAGAAAAAGTTTACACCTTTCTCGCGTCTACTCTTCGACGACTTGTAAAATCGATGCTCGCGAATTTTGCTTGTCTTGATCTAAAACGATGTATCCCGTTGTTTTGAGCCGCAATACAAGTTTTCGCGCAGTTCTGAGAGAAAAAGTTTACATCTTTCTCTCGTCTACTCTTCGACGACTTGTTAAATCGATGCTGGTGAATTTTGCTACTTTCGATCTAAAACGATGTATCCCGTTGTTTTGAGCCGGAATACAAGTTTTCGCGCAGTTCTGAGAGAAAAAGTTTACACCTTTTTCTCGTCTACTCTTCGACGACTTGTAAAACTGATGCTCGTGAATCTTGCTAGTTTCGATCTAAAACGATGTATCCCGTTGTTTTGAGCCGGAATACAAGTTTTCGCGCAGTTCTGAGAGAAAAAGTTTACATCTTTCTCTCGTCTACTCTTCGACGACTTGTAGAATCGATGCTCGTGAATCTTGATAGTATCGCTTTAAAACGATGTATCCCGTTGTTTTGAGCCGGAATACAAGTTTTCGCGCAGTTCTGAGAGAAAAAGTTTACACCTTTCTCTCGTCTACTCTTCGACGACTTGTAAAATCGATGCTCGTTAAACGTGCTAGTTTCGATCTAAAACGATGTATCCCGTTGTTTTGAGCCGGAATACAAGTTTTCGCGCCGTTCTGAGAGAAAAAGTTTACACCTTTCTCTCGTCTACTCTTCGATGACTTGTAGAATCGATGCTCGTGAATCTAGATAGTATCGCTCTAAAACGATGTATCCCGTTGTTTTGAGCCGGAATACAAGTGTTCGCGCAGTTCTGAGAGAAAAAGTTTACACCTTTCTCTCGTCTACTCTTCGACGACTTGTAAAATTGATGCTCGTGAATTGTGCTAGTTTCGATCTAAAACGATGTATCCCGTTGGTTTGAGCTGGAATACAAGTTTTCGCGCAGTTCTGAGAGAAAAAGTTTACATCCTTCTCTCGTCTACTCTTCGACGACTTGTAAAATTGATGCTGGTGAATTTTGCTACTTTCGATCTAAAACGATTATTCCCGTTGTTTTGAGCCGGAATACAAGTTTTCGCGCAGTTCTGAGAGAAAAAGTTTACACCTTTCTCTCGTCTACTCTTCGACGACTTGTTAAATCGATGCTGGTGAATTTTGCTACTTTCGATCTAAAACGATGTATCCCGTTGTTTTGAGCCGGAATACAAGTTTTCGCGCAGTTCTGAGAGAAAAAGTTTTATACCTTTTTCTCGTCTACTCTTCGACGACTTGTAAAATCGATGCTCGCGAATCTTGCTAGTTTCGATCTAAAACGATGTATCCTGTTGTTTTGAGCCGGAATACAAGTTTTCGCGCAGTTCTGAGAGAAAAAATTTACAACTTTCTCTCGTCTACTCTTCGACGACTTGTAGAATCGATGCTCGTGAATCTTGATAGTATCGCTCTAAAACGATGTATCCCGTTGTTTTGAGCCGGAATACAAGTTTTCGCGCAGTTCTGAGAGAAAAAGTTTACACCTTTCTCTCGTCTACTCTTCGACGACTTGTAAAATCGATGCTCGTGAATCTTGCTAGTTTTGATCTAAAACGATGTATCCCGTTGTTTTGAGCCGGAATACAAGTTTTCGCGCAGTTCTGAGAGAAAAAGTTTACACCTTTCTAGCGTCTACTCTTCGACGACTTGTAAAATTGTAAAATCTTAAAAAAGTTTTATACCTTTTTCTCGTCTACTCTTCGACGACTTGTAAAATCGATGCTCGCGAATCTTGCTAGTTTCGATCTAAAACGATGTATCCCGTTGTTTTGAGCCGGAATACAAGTTTTCGCGCAGTTCTGAGAGAAAAAGTTTACACCTTTTTCTCGTCTACTCTTCGACGACTTGTAGAATCGATGCTGGTGAATCTTGATAGTATCGCTCTAAAACGATGTATCCTGTTGTTTTGAGCCGAAATACAGGTTTTCGCGCAGTTCTGAGAGAAAAAGTTTACACCTTTCTTTCGTCTACTCTTCGACGACTTGTAAAATCTATGCTCGTGAATCTTGATAGTTTCGATCTAAAACGATGTATCCCGTTGTTTTGAGCCGGAATACAAGTTTTCGCGCAGTTCTGAGAGAAAAAGTTTACACCTTTCTCTCGTCTACTCTTCGACGACTTGTAAAATTGATGCTCGTGAATTTTGCTAGTTTCGATCTAAAACGATGTATCCCGTTGTTTTGAGCTGGAATACAAGTTTTCGCGCAGTTCTGAGACAAAAAGTTTACACCATTCTCTCGTCTACTCTTCGACGACTTGTTAAATCGATGCTAGTGAATTTTGCTACTTTCGATCTAAAACGATGTATCCCGTTGTTTTGAGCCGGAATACAATTTTTCGCGCAGTTCTGAGTGAAAAAGTTTACACCTTTCTCTCGTCTACTCTTCGACGACTTGTAAAATCGATGCTCGTGAATCTTGATAGTTTCGATCTAAAACGATGTATCCTGTTGTTTTGAGCCGGAATACAAGTTTTCGCGCAGTTCTGAGAGAAAAAGTTTACACCTTTCTCTCGTCTACTCTTCGACGACTTGTAAAATCGATGCTCGTGAATCTTGATAGTTTCGATCTAAAACGATGTATCCCGTTGTTTTGAGCCGGAATACAAGTTTTCGCGCAGTTCTGAGAGAAAAAGTTTACACCTTTCTCTTGTCTACTCTTCGACGACTTGTAAAATTGATGCTCGTGAATTTTGCTAGTTTCGATCTAAAACGATGTATCCCGTTGTTTTGAGCTGGAATACAAGTTTTCGCGCAGTTCTGAGACAAAAAGTTTACACCTTTCTCTCGTCTACTCTTCGACGACTTGTAAAATCGATGCTCGTGAATCTTGATAGTTTCAATCTAAAACGATGTATCCTGTTGTTTTGAGCCGTAATTCAAGTTTTCGCGCAGTTCTGAGAGAAAAAGTTTACACCTTTCTCTCGTCTACTCTTCGACGACTTGTAAAATCGATGCTCGTTAATCTTGCTAGTTTCGATCTAAAAAGATGTATTTCGTTGTTTTGAGCCGGAATACAAGTTTTCGCGCAGTTCTGAGAGAAAAATTTACATCTTTCTCTCGTCTACTCTGCGACGACTTGTAAAATCGATGCTCGTGAATCTTGATAGTATCGCTCTAAAACGATGTATCCCGTTGTTTTGAGCCGGAATACAAGTTTTCGCGCAGTTCTGAGAGAAAAAGTTTACACCTTTCTCTCGTCTACTCTTCGAAAACTTGTAAAATCGATGCTCGTTAATCGTGCTAGTTTTGATCTAAAACGATGTATCCCGTTGTTTTGAGCCGGAATACAAGTTTTCGCGCAGTTCTGAGAGGAAAAGGTTACACCTTTCTCTCGTCTACTCTTCGACGACTTGTAAAATCGATGCTCGTTAATCGTGCTAGTTTCGATCGAAAACGATGTATCCCGTTGATTTGAGCCGGAATACAAGTTTTCGCGCAGTTCTGAGAGAAAAAGTATACAGCTTTTTCTCGTCTACTCTTCGACGATTTGTAAAATCGATGCTCGTGAATCTTGCTAGTTTCGATCTAAAATTATGTATCCTGTTGTTTTGAGCCGGAATACAAGTTTTCGCGCAGTTCTGAGAGAAAAAGTTTACACCTTTCTCGCGTCTACTCTTCGACGACTTGTAAAATCGATGCTCGCGAATTTTGCTTGTCTTGATCTAAAACGATGTATCCCGTTGTTTTGAGCCGCAATACAAGTTTTCGCGCAGTTCTGAGAGAAAAAGTTTACACCTTTCTCTCGTCTACTCTTCGACGACTTGTTAAATCGATGCTGGTGAATTTTGCTACTTTCGATCTAAAACGATGTATCCCCTTGTTTTGAGCCGGAATACAAGTTTTCGCGCAGTTCTGAGAGAAAAAGTTTTATACCTTTTTCTCGTGTACTCTTCGACGACTTGTAAAATCGATGCTCGCGAATCTTGCTAGTTTCGATCTAAAACGATGTATCCTGTTGTTTTGAGCCGGAATACAAGTTTTCGCGCAGTTCTGAGAGAAAAAGTTTACATCTTTCTCTCGTCTACTCTTCGACGACTTGTAGAATCGATGCTCGTGAATCTTGATAGTATCGCTCTAAAACGATGTATCCCGTTGTTTTGAGCCGGAATACAAGTTTTCGCGCAGTTCTGAGAGAAAAAGTTTACACCTTTCTCTCGTCTACTCTTCGACGACTTGTAAAATCGATGCTCGTTAATCGTGCTAGTTTTGATCTAAAACGATGTATCCCGTTGTTTTGAGCCGGAATACAAGTTTTCGCGCAGTTCTGAGAGAAAAATTTACACCTTTCTAGCGTCTACTCTTCGACGACTTGTAAAATCGATGCTCGCGAATTTTGCTTGTCTTGATCTAAAACGATGTATCCCATTGTTTTGAGCCGCAATACAATTTTCGCGCAGTTCTGAGAGAAAAAGTTTACACCTTTCTCTCGCGTACTCTTCGACGACTTGTTAAATCGATGCTGGCGAATTTTGCTACTTTCGATCTAAAACGATGTATCCCGTTGTTTTGAGCCGGAATACAATTTTTCGCGAAGTTCTGAGAGAAAAAGTTTACACCTTTCTCTCGTCTACTCTTCGACGACTTGTTAAATCGATGCTGGTGAATTTTGCTACTTTCGATTTAAAACGATGTATCCCGTTGTTTTGAGCCGGAATACAAGTTTTCGCGCAGTTCTGAGAGAAAAAGTTTACACCTTTTTCTCGTCTACTCTTCGACGACTTGTAGAATCGATGCAGGTGAATCTTGATAGTATCGCTCTAAAACGATGTATCCTGTTGTTTTGAGCCGAAATACAGGTTTTCGCGCAGTTCTGAGAGAAAAAGTTTACACCTTTCTTTCGTCTACTCTTCGACGACTTGTAAAATCTATGCTCGTGAATCTTGATAGTTTCGATCTAAAACGATGTATCCCGTTGTTTTGAGCCGGAATACAAGTTTTCGCGCAGTTCTGAGAGAAAAAGTTTACACCTTTCTCTCGTCTACTCTTCGACGACTTGTAAAATTGATGCTCGTGAATTTTGCTAGTTTCGATCTAAAACGATGTATCCCGTTGTTTTGAGCTGGAATACAAGTTTTCGCGCAGTTCTGAGACAAAAAGTTTACACCATTCTCTCGTCTACTCTTCGACCACTTGTTAAATCGATGCTAGTGAATTTTGCTACTTTCGATCTAAAACGATGTATCCCGTTGTTTTGAGCCGGAATACAATTTTTCGCGCAGTTCTGAGTGAAAAAGTTTACACCTTTCTCTCGTCTACTCTTCGACGACTTGTAAAATCGATGCTCGTGAATCTTGATAGTTTCGATCTAAAACGATGTATCCTGTTGTTTTGAGCCGGAATACAAGTTTTCGCGCAGTTCTGAGAGAAAAAGTTTACACCTTTCTCTCGTCTACTCTTCGACGACTTGTAAAATCGATGCTCGTGAATCTTGATAGTTTCGATCTAAAACGATGTATCCCGTTGTTTTGAGCCGGAATACAAGTTTTCGCGCAGTTCTGAGAGAAAAAGTTTACACCTTTCTCTTGTCTACTCTTCGACGACTTGTAAAATTGATGCTCGTGAATTTTGCTAGTTTCGATCTAAAACGATGTATCCCGTTGTTTTGAGCTGGAATACAAGTTTTCGCGCAGTTCTGAGACAAAAAGTTTACACCTTTCTCTCGTCTACTCTTCGACGACTTGTAAAATCGATGCTCGTGAATCTTGATAGTTTCAATCTAAAACGATTTATCCTGTTGTTTTGAGCCGTAATTCAAGTTTTCGCGCAGTTCTGAGAGAAAAAGTTTACACCTTTCTCTCGTCTACTCTTCGACGACTTGTAAAATCGATGCTCGTTAATCTTGCTAGTTTCGATCTAAAAAGATGTATTTCGTTGTTTTGAGCCGGAATACAAGTTTTCGCGCAGTTCTGAGAGAAAAATTTACATCTTTCTCTCGTCTACTCTGCGACGACTTGTAAAATCGATGCTCGTGAATCTTGATAGTATCGCTCTAAAACGATGTATCCCGTTGTTTTGAGCCGGAATACAAGTTTTCGCGCAGTTCTGAGAGAAAAAGTTTACACCTTTCTCTCGTCTACTCTTCGAAAACTTGTAAAATCGATGCTCGTTAATCGTGCTAGTTTTGATCTAAAACGATGTATCCCGTTGTTTTGAGCCGGAATACAAGTTTTCGCGCAGTTCTGAGAGGAAAAGTTTACACCTTTCTCTCGTCTACTCTTCGACGACTTGTAAAATCGATGCTCGTTAATCGTGCTAGTTTCGATCGAAAACGATGTATCCCGTTGATTTGAGCCGGAATACAAGTTTTCGCGCAGTTCTGAGAGAAAAAGTATACAGCTTTTTCTCGTCTACTCTTCGACGATTTGTAAAATCGATGCTCGTGAATCTTGCTAGTTTCGATCTAAAATGATGTATCCTGTTGTTTTGAGCCGGAATACAAGTTTTCGCGCAGTTCTGAGAGAAAAAGTTTACACCTTTCTCGCGTCTACTCTTCGACGACTTGTAAAATCGATGCTCGCGAATTTTGCTTGTCTTGATCTAAAACGATGTATCCCGTTGTTATGAGCCGGAATACAAGTTTTCGCGCAGTTCTGAGAGAAAAAGTTTACACCTTTCTCTTGTCTACTCTTCGACGACTTGTAAAATTGATGCTCGTGAATTTTGCTAGTTTCGATCTAAAACGATGTATCCTGTTGTTTTGAGCTGGAATACAAGTTTTCGCGCAGTTCTGAGACAAAAAGTTTACACCTTTCTCTCGTCTACTCTTCGACGACTTGTAAAATCGATGCTCGTGAATCTTGATAGTTTCGATCTAAAACGATGTATCCCGTTGTTTTGAGCCGGAATACAAGTTTTCGCGCAGTTCTGAGAGAAAAAGTTTACACCTTTTTCTCGTCTACTCTTCGACGACTTGTAAAACTGATGCTCGTGAATCTTGCTAGTTTCGATCTAAAACGATGTATCCCGTTGTTTTGAGCCGGAATACAAGTTTGCGCAGTTCTGAGAGAAAAAGTTTACATCTTTCTCTCGTCTACTCTTCGACGACTTGTAGAATCGATGCTCGTGAATCTTGATAGTATCGCTTTAAAACGATGTATCCCGTTGTTTTGTGCCGGAATACAAGTTTTCGCGCAGTTCTGAGAGAAAAAGTTTACACCTTTCTCTCGTCTACTCTTCGACGACTTGTAAAATCGATGCTCGTTAAACGTGCTAGTTTCGATCTAAAACGATGTATCCCGTTGTTTTGAGCCGGAATACAAGTGTTCGCGCAGTTCTGAGAGAAAAAGTTTACACCTTTCTCTCGTCTACTCTTCGACGACTTGTAAAATTGATGCTCGTGAATTGTGCTAGTTTCGATCTAAAACGATGTATCCCGTTGGTTTGAGCTGGAATACAAGTTTTCGCGCAGTTCTGAGAGAAAAAGTTTACACCCTTCTCTCGTCTACTCTTCGACGACTTGTAAAATCGATGCTCGTGAATTTTGCTAGTTTCGATCTAAAACAATTATTCCCGTTGTTTTGAGCTGGAATACAATTTTTCGCGCAGTTCTGAGAGAAAAAGTTTACACCTTTCTCTCGTCTACTCTTCGACGACTTGTAAAATTGATGCTCGTGAATTTTGCTAGTTTTGATCTAAAACGATGTATCCCGTTGTTTTGAGCTGGAATACAAGTTTTCGCGCAGTTCTGAGAGAAAAAGTTTACACCTTTCTCTCGTCTACTCTTCGACGACTTGTAAAATCGATGCTCGTTAATCTTGCTAGTATCGCTCTAAAACGATGTATCCCGTTGTTTTGAGCCGGAATACAAGTTTTCGCGCAGTTCTGAGAGAAAAAGTTTACACCTTTCCCTCGTCTACTCTTCGACGACTTGTAAAATCGATGCTCGTTAATCTTGCTAGTTTCGATATAAAACGACGTATTTCGTTGTTTTGAGCCGGAATACAAGTTTTCGCGCAGTTCTGAGAGAAAAATTTACACCTTTCTCTCATCTACTCTGCGACGACTTGTAAAATCGATGCTCGTGAATCTTGCTAGTTTCGATCCAAAACGATGTATCCCGTTGTTTTGAGCCGGAATACAAGTTTTCGCGCAGTTCTGAGAGAAAAAGTTTACATCTTTCTCTCGTCTACTCTTCGAAAACTTGTAAAATCGATGCTCGTGAATCTTGATAGTTTCGCTCTAAAACAATGTATCCCGTTGTTTTGAGCCGGAATACCAGTTTTCGCGCAGTTCTGAGAGAAAAAGTTTACACCTTTCTCTCGTCTACTTTTCGACGACTTGTAAAATCGATGCTCGTTAATCGTGCTAGTTTCGATCTAAAACGATGTATCCCGTTGATTTGAGCCGGAATACAAGTTTTCGCGCAGTTCTGAGAGAAAAAGTATACAGCTTTTTCTCGTCTACTCTTCGACGATTTGTAAAATCGATGCTCGTGAATCTTGCTAGTTTCGATCTAAAATGATGTATCCTGTTGTTTTGAGCCGGAATACAAGTTTTCGCGCAGTTCTGAGAGCAAAAGTTTACACCTTTCTCGCGTCTACTCTTCGATGACTTGTAAAAACGATGCTCGCGAATTTTGCTTGTCTTGATCTAAAACGATGTATCCCGTTGTTTTGAGCCACAATACAATTTTCGCGCAGTTCTGAGAGAAAAAGTTTACACCTTTCTCTCGTCTACTCTTCGACGACTTGTTAAATCGATGCTGGTGAATTTTGCTACTTTCGATTTAAAACGATGTATCCCGTTGTTTTGAGCCGGAATACAAGTTTTCGCGCAGTTCTGAGAGAAAAAGTTTACACCTTTCTCTCGTCTACTCTTCGACGACTTGTAAAATCGATGCTGGTGAATTTTGCTACTTTCGATCTAAAACGATGTATCCCGTTGTTTTGAGCCGGAATACAAGTTTTCGCGCAGTTCTGAGAGAAAAAGTTTACACCTTTTTCTCGTCTACTCTTCGACGACTTGTAAAACTGATGCTCGTGAATCTTGCTAGTTTTGATCTAAAACGATGTATCCCGTTGTTTTGAGCCGGAATACAAGTTTTCGCGCAGTTCTGAGAGAAAAAGTTTACATCTTTCTCTCGTCTACTCTTCGACGACTTGTAGAATCGATGCTCGTGAATCTTGATAGTATCGCTCTAAAACGATGTATCCCGTTGTTTTGAGCCGGAATACAAGTTTTCGCGCAGTTCTGAGAGAAAAAGTTTACACCTTTCTCTCGTCTACTCTTCGACTACTTGTAAAATCGATGCTCGTTAATCGTGCTAGTTTCGATCTAAAACGATGTATCCCGTTGTTTTGAGCCGGAATACAAGTTTTCGCGCAGTTCTGAGAGAAAAAGTTTACATCTTCCTCTCGTCTACTCTTCGAAAACTTGTAAAATCGATGCTCGTGAATTTTGATAGTTTCGCTCTAAAACAATGTATTCCGTTGTTTTGAGCCGGAATACCAGTTTTCGCGCAGTTCTGAGAGAAAAAGTTTACACCTTTCTCTCGTCTACTTTTCGACGACTTGTAAAATCGATGCTCGTTAATCGTGCTAGTTTCGATCTAAAACGATGTATCCCGTTGATTTGAGCCGGAATACAAGTTTTCGCGCAGTTCTGAGAGAAAAAGTTACAGCTTTTTCTCGTCTACTCTTCGACGATTTGTAAAATCGATGCTCGTGAATCTTGCTAGTTTCGATCTAAAATGATGTATCCTGTTGTTTTGAGCCGGAATACAAGTTTTCGCGCAGTTCTGAGAGCAAAAGTTTACACCTTTCTCGCGTCTACTCTTCGATGACTTGTAAAAACGATGCTCGCGAATTTTGCTTGTCTTGATCTAAAACGATGTATCCCGTTGTTTTGAGCCACAATACAAGTTTTCGCGCAGTTCTGAGAGAAAAAGTTTACACCTTTCTCTCGTCTACTCTTCGACGACTTGTTAAATTGATGCTGGTGAATTTTGCTACTTTCGATTTAAAACGATGTATCCCGTTGTTTTGAGCCGGAATACAACTTTTCGCGCAGTTCTGAGAGAAAAAGTTTACACCTTTCTCTCGTCTACTCTTCGACGACTTGTAGAATCGATGCTCGTGAATCTTGATAGTATCGCTCTAAAACGATGTATCCCGTTGTTTTGAGCCGGAATACAAGTTTTCGCGCAGTTCTGAGAGAAAAAGTTTACACCTTTCTCTCGTCTACTCTTCGACTACTTGTAAAATCGATGCTCGTTAATCGTGCTAGTTTCGATATAAAACGATGTATCCCGTTGTTTTGAGCCGGAATACAAGTTTTCGCGCAGTTTTGAGAGAAAAAGTTTACACCTTTCTCTCGTCTACTCTTCGATGACTTGTAGAATCGATGCTCGTGAATCTAGATAGTATCGCTCTAAAACGATGTATCCCGTTGTTTTGAGCCGGAATACAAGTGTTCGCGCAGTTCTGAGAGAAAAAGTTTACACCTTTCTCTCGTCTACTCTTCGACGACTTGTTAAATCGATGCTGGTAAATTTTGCTACTTTCGATCTAAAACGATGTATCCCGTTGTTTTGAGCCGGAATACAAGTTTTCGCGCAGTTCTGAGAGAAAAAGTTTACACCTTTCTCTCGTCTACTCTTCGACGACTTGTTAAATCGATGCTGGTGAATTTTGCTCCTTTCGATCTAAAACGATGTATCCCGTTGTTTTGAGCCGGAATACAAGTTTTCGCGCAGTTCTGAGAGAAAAAGTTTACACCTTTCTCTCGTCTACTCTTCGACGACTTGTAGAATCGATGCTCGTGAATCTTGATAGTATCGCTCTAAAACGATGTATCCCGTTGTTTTGAGCCGGAATACAAGTTTTCGCGCAGTTCTGAGGGAAAAAGTTTACACCTTCCTCTCGTCTACTCTTCGACGACTTGTAAAATTGATGCTCGTGAATTTTGCTAGTTTTGATCTAAAACAATGTATCCCGTTGTTTTGAGCTGGAATACAAGTTTTCGCGCAGTTCTGAGAGAAAAAGTTTACACCTTTCTCTCGTCTACTCTTCGACGACTTGTAAAATCGATGCTCGTTAATCTTGCTAGTATCGCTCTAAAACGATGTATCCCGTTGTTTTGAGCCGGAATACAAGTTTTCGCGCAGTTCTGAGAGAAAAAGTTTACACCTTTCTCTCGTCTACTCTTCGACGACTTGTAAAATCGAAGCTCGTTAATCTTGCTAGTTTCGATCTAAAACGATGTATTTCGTTGTTTTGAGCCGGAATACAAGTTTTCGCGCAGTTCTGAGAGATAAATTTACACCTTTCTCTCGTCTACTCTGCGACGACTTGTAAAATCGATGCTCGTGAATCTTGCTAGTTTCGATCCAAAACGATGTATCCCATTGTTTTGAGCCGGAATACAAGTTTTCGCGCAGTTCTGAGAGAAAAAGTTTACACTTTCTCTCGTCTACTCTTCGAAAACTTGTAAAATCGATGCTCGTGAACCTTGATAGTTTCGCTCTAAAACAATGTATCCCGTTGTTTTGAGCCGGAATACAAGTTTTCGCGCAGTTCTGAGAGAAAAAGTTTACACCTTTTTCTCGTCTACTCTTCGACGACTTGTAAAACTGATGCTCGTGAATCTTGCTAGTTTCGATCTAAAACGATGTATCCCGTTGTTTTGAGCCGGAATACAAGTTTTCGCGCAGTTCTGAGAGAGAAAGTTTACATCTTTCTCTCGTCTACTCTTCGACGACTTGTAGAATCGATGCTCGTGAATCTTGATAGTATCGCTCTAAAACGATGTATCCCGTTGTTTTGAGCCGGAATACAAGTTTTCGCGCAGTTCTGAGAGAAAAAGTTTACACCTTTCTCTCGTCTACTCTTCGACGATTTGTAAAATCGATGCTGGTGAATTTTGCTACTTTCGATCTAAAACGATGTATCCCGTTGTTTTGAGCCGGAATACAAGTTTTCGCGCAGTTCTGAGAGAAAAAGTTTACACCTTTTTCTCGTCTACTCTTCGACGACTTGTAAAACTGATGCTCGTGAATCTTGCTAGTTTTGATCTAAAACGATGTATCCCGTTGTTTTGAGCCGGAAAACAAGTTTTCGCGCAGTTCTGAGAGAAAAAGTTTACATCTTTCTCTCGTCTACTCTTCGACGACTTGTAGAATCGATGCTCGTGAATCTTGATAGTATCGCTCTAAAACGATGTATCCCGTTGTTTTGAGCCGGAATACAAGTTTTCGCGCAGTTCTGAGAGAAAAAGTTTACACCTTTCTCTCGTCTACTCTTCGACTACTTGTAAAATCGATGCTCGTTAATCGTGCTAGTTTCGATCTAAAACGATGTATCCCGTTGTTTTGAGCCGGAATACAAGTTTTCGCCCAGTTTTGAGAGAAAAAGTTTACACCTTTCTCGCGTCTACTCTTCGATGACTTGTAGAATCGATGCTCGTGAATCTAGATAGTATCGCTCTAAAACGATGTATCCCGTTGTTTTGAGCCGGAATACAAGTGTTCGCGCAGTTCTGAGAGAAAAAGTTTACACCTTTCTCTCGTCTACTCTTCGACGACTTGTTAAATCGATGCTGGTCAATTTTGCTACTTTCGATCTAAAACGATGTATCCCGTTGTTTTGAGCCGGAATACAAGTTTTCGCGCCGTTCTGAGAGAAAAAGTTTACACCTTTCTCTCGTCTACTCTTCGACGACTTGTTAAATTGATGCTGGTGAATTTTGCTCCTTTCAATCTAAAACGATGTATCCCGTTGTTTTGAGCCGGAATACAAGTTTTCGCGCAGTTCTGAGAGAAAATGTTTACACCTTTTTCTCGTCTAATCTTCGACGACTTGTAAAATCGATGCTCGTGAATCTTGCTAGTTTCGATCTAAAACGATGTATCCTGTTGTTTTGAGCCGGAATACAAGTTTTCGCGCAGTTCTGAGAGAAAAAGTTTACACCTTTCTCTCGTCTACTCTTCGACGACTTGTAGAATCGATGCTCGTGAATCTTGATAGTATCGCTCTAAAACGATGTATCCCGTTGTTTTGAGCCGGAATACAAGTTTTCGCGCAGTTCTGAGAGAAAAAGTTTACACCTTCCTCTCGTCTACTCTTCGACGACTTGTAAAATTGATGCTCGTGAATTTTGCTAGTTTTGATCTAAAACAATGTATCCCGTTGTTTTGAGCTGGAATACAAGTTTTCGCGCAGTTCTGAGAGAAAAAGTTTACACCTTTCTCTCGTCTACTCTTCGACGACTTGTAAAATCGATGCTCGTTAATCTTGCTAGTATCGCTCTAAAACGATGTATCCCGTTGTTTTGAGCCGGAATACAAGTTTTCGCGCAGTTCCGAGAGAAAAAGTTTACACCTTTCTCTCGTCTACTCTTCGACGACTTGTAAAATCGAAGCTCGTTAATCTTGCTAGTTTCGATCTAAAACGATGTATTTCGTTGTTTTGAGCCGGAATACAAGTTTTCGCGCAGTTCTGAGAGAAAAATTTACACCTTTCTCTCGTCTACTCTGCGACGACTTGTAAAATCGATGCCCGTGAATCTTGCTAGTTTCGATCCAAAATGATGTATCCCATTGTTTTGAGCCGGAATACAAGTTTTCGCGCAGTTCTGAGAGAAAACGTTTACACCTTTCTCTCGTCTACTCTTCGAAAACTTGTAAAATCGATGCTCGTGAACCTTGATAGTTTCGCTCTAAAACAATGTATCCCGTTGTTTTGAGCCGGAATACAAGTTTTCGCGCAGTTCTGAGAGAAAAAGTTTACACCTTTTTCTCGTCTACTCTTCGACGACTTGTAAAACTGATGCTCGTGAATCTTGATAGTATCGCTCTAAAACGATGTATCCCGTTGTTTTGAGCCGGAATACAAGTTTTCGCGCAGTTCTGAGAGAAATAGTTAACACCTTTCTCTCGTCTACTCTTCGACTGCTTGTAAAATCGATACTCGTGAATCTTGCTAGTTTCGATCTAAAACGTTGTATCCCGTTGTTTAGAGCCGGAATACAAGTTTGCGCGCAGTTCTGAGAGAAATAGTTTACACCTTTCTCTCGTCTACTCTTCGACTTCTTGTAAAATCGATACTCGTGAATCTTGCAAGTTTCAATCTAAAGCGATGTATCCCGTTGTTTTGAGCCGGAATACAAGTTTTCGCGAGGTTCTGAGCGAAAAAGTTTATACCTTTTTCTCGTCTACTGTTCGACGACTTGTAAATCGATGCTCTTGAATTTTGCTAGTTTCGATCTAAAACGATGTATCCCGTTGTTTTGAGCCGGAATACAAGTTTTCGCGCAGTTCTGAGAGAAATAGTTTACACCTTTCTCTCGTCTACTCTTCGACTGCTTGTAAAATCGATACTCGTGAATCTTGCTAGTTTCGATCTAAAACGATGCATCCCGTTGTTTAGAGCCGGAATACAAGTTTTCGTGCTGTTCTGAGAGGAAAAATTTACACCTTTCTTTCGTCTACTCTTCGACGACTTGTAAAATTGATGCTCGTGAATTTTGCTAGTTTCATTCTAAAACGATGTATCCCGTTGTTTAGAGCCGGAATACAAGTTTTCGTGCTGTTCTGAGAGGAAAAATTTACACCTTTCTTTCGTCTACTCTTCGACGACTTGTAAAATTGATGCTCGTGAATTTTGCTAGTTTCGATCTAAAATGATGTATCCCATTGTTTTGAGCCGGAATACAAGTTTTCCCGCAGTTCTGAGAGAAAAAGTTTATACCTTTCTCTCGTCTACTCTTCTACGACTTCTAAAATCGATGCTCGTGAATCTTGCTTGTTTCGATCTAAAACGTTGTATCCCGTTGTTTAGAGCCGGAATACAAGTTTTCGCGCAGTTCTGAGCGAAAAAGTTTACACCTTTCTCTCGTCTGCTCTTCGACTGCTTTTAAAATCGATACTCGTGAATCTTGCTAGTTTCGATCTAAAACGATGTATCCCGTTGTTTAGAGCCGGAATACAAGTTTTCGCGCAGTTCTGAGAGAAATAGCTCACACCTTTTATCGTCTACTCTTCGACGACTTGTAAAATCGATGCTCGTGAATTTTGCTAGTTTCGATCTAAAACGATGTATCCCGTTGTTTAGAGCCGGAATACAAGTTTTCGCGCAGTTCTGAGAGAAAAAGTTTACACCTTTTTCTCGTCTACTCTTCGACGACTTGTAAAATCGATACTCGTGAATCTTGCTAGTTTCGATCTAAAACGTTGTATCCCGTTGTTTAGAGCCGGAATACAAGTTTTCGCGCAGTTCTGAGCGAAAAGGTTTACACCTTTCTCTCGTCTACTCTTCGACTGCTTGTATAATCAATACTCGTGAATCTTGCTAGTTTCGATCTAAAACGATGTATCCCGTTGTTTTGAGCCGGAATACAAGTTTTCGAGCAGTTCCGAGAGAAATAGTTTACACCTTTCTCTCGTCCACTCTTCGACTGCTTGTAAAATCGATACTCGTGAATCTTGCTAGTTTCGATCTAAAACGATGTATCCCGTTGTTTAGAGCCGGAATACAAGTTTTCGCGCAGTTCTGAGAGCAAAAGTTTACACCTTTCTATCGTCTACTCTTCGACGACTTGTAAAATCGATGCTCGTGAATCTTGCTAGTTTCAATCTAAAGCGATGTATCCCGTTGTTTTGAACCGGAATACAAGTTTTCGCGAGGTTCTGAGCGAAAAAGTTTATACCTTTCTCTCGTCTACTGTTCGACGACTTGTAAATCGATGCTCGTGAATTTTGCTAGTTTCGATCTAAAACGATGTATCCCGTTGTTTTGAGCCGGAATACAAGTTTTCGCGCAGTTCTGAGAGAAATAGTTTACACCTTTCTCTCGTCTACTCTTCGACTGCTTGTAAAATCGATACTCGTGAATAATAGTTTACACCTTTCTCTCGTCTACTCTTCGACTGCTTGTAAAATCGATACTCGTGAATCTTGCTAGTTTCAATCTAAAACGATGTATCCCGTTGTTTAGAGCCGGAATACAAGTTTTCGCGCAGTTCTGAGAGAAATAGCTCACACCTTTTATCGTCTACTCTTCGACGACTTGTAGAATCGATGCTCGTGAATCTTGATAGTATCGCTCTAAAACGATGTATCCCGTTGTTTTGAGCCGGAATACAAGTTTTCGCGCAGTTCTGAGAGAAAAAGTTTACACCTTCCTTTCGTCTACTCTTCGACGACTTGTAAAATTGATGCTCGTGAATTTTGCTAGTTTTGATCTAAAACAATGTATCCCGTTGTTTTGAGCTGGAATACAAGTTTTCGCGCAGTTCTGAGAGAAAAAGTTTACACCTTTCTCTCGTCTACTCTTCGACGACTTGTAAAATCGATGCTCGTTAATCTTGCTAGTATCGCTCTAAAACGATGTATCCCGTTGTTTTGAGCCGGAATACAAGTTTTCGCGCAGTTCTGAGAGAAAAAGTTTACACCTTTCTCTCGTCTACTCTTCGACGACTTGTAAAATCGAAGCTCGTTAATCTTGCTAGTTTCGATCTAAAACGATGTATTTCGTTGTTTTGAGCCGGAATACAAGTTTTCGCGCAGTTCTGAGAGAAAAATTTACACCTTTCTCTCGTCTACTCTGCGACGACTTGTAAAATCGATGCTCGTGAATCTTGCTAGTTTCGATCCAAAACGATGTATCCCATTGTTTTGAGCCGGAATACAAGTTTTCGCGCAGTTCTGAGAGAAAAAGTTTACACTTTCTCTCGTCTACTCTTCGAAAACTTGTAAAATCGATGCTCGTGAACCTTGATAGTTTCGCTCTAAAACAATGTATCCCGTTGTTTTGAGCCGGAATACACGTTTTCGCGCAGTTCCGAGAGAAAAAGTTTACACCTTTTTCTCGTCTACTCTTCGACGACTTGTAAAACTGATGCTCGTGAATCTTGCTAGTTTCGATCTAAAACGATGTATCCCGTTGTTTTGAGCCGGAATACAAGTTTTCGCGCAGTTCTGAGAGAGAAAGTTTACATCTTTCTCTCGTCTACTCTTCGACGACTTGTAGAATCGATGCTCGTGAATCTTGATAGTATCGCTCTAAAACGATGTATCCCGTTGTTTTGAGCCGGAATACAAGTTTTCGCGCAGTTCTGAGAGAAAAAGTTTACACCTTTCTCTCGTCTACTCTTCGACGATTTGTAAAATCGATGCTGGTGAATTTTGCTACTTTCGATCTAAAACGATGTATCCCGTTGTTTTGAGCCGGAATACAAGTTTTCGCGCAGTTCTGAGAGAAAAAGTTTACACCTTTTTCTCGTCTACTCTTCGACGACTTGTAAAACTGATGCTCGTGAATCTTGCTAGTTTTGATCTAAAACGATGTATCCCGTTGTTTTGAGCCGGAAAACAAGTTTTCGCGCAGTTCTGAGAGAAAAAGTTTACATCTTTCTCTCGTCTACTCTTCGACGACTTGTAGAATCGATGCTCGTGAATCTTGATAGTATCGCTCTAAAACGATGTATCCCGTTGTTTTGAGCCGGAATACAAGTTTTCGCGCAGTTCTGAGAGAAAAAGTTTACACCTTTCTCTCGTCTACTCTTCGACTACTTGTAAAATCGATGCTCGTTAATCGTGCTAGTTTCGATCTAAAACGATGTATCCCGTTGTTTTGAGCCGGAATACAAGTTTTCGCGCAGTTTTGAGAGAAAAAGTTTACACCTTTCTCGCGTCTACTCTTCGATGACTAGTAGAATCGATGCTCGTGAATCTAGATAGTATCGCTCTAAAACGATGTATCCCGTTGTTTTGAGCCGGAATACAAGTGTTCGCGCAGTTCTGAGAGAAAAAGTTTACACCTTTCTCTCGTCTACTCTTCGACGACTTGTTAAATCGATGCTGGTCAATTTTGCTACTTTCGATCTAAAACGATGTATCCCGTTGTTTTGAGCCGGAATACAAGTTTTCGCGCCGTTCTGATAGAAAAAGTTTACACCTTTCTCTCGTCTACTCTTCGACGACTTGTTAAATTGATGCTGGTGAATTTTGCTCCTTTCGATCTAAAACGATGTATCCCGTTGTTTTGAGCCGGAATACAAGTTTTCGCGCAGTTCTGAGAGAAAATGTTTACACCTTTTTCTCGTCTACTCTTCGACGACTTGTAAAATCGATGCTCGTGAATCTTGCTAGTTTCGATCTAAAACGATGTATCCTGTTGTTTTGAGCCGGAATACAAGTTTTCGCGCAGTTCTGAGAGAAAAAGTTTACACCTTTCTCTCGTCTACTCTTCGACGACTTGTAGAATCGATGCTCGTGAATCTTGATAGTATCGCTCTAAAACGATGTATCCCGTTGTTTTGAGCCGGAATACAAGTTTTCGCGCAGTTCTGAGAGAAAAAGTTTACACCTTCCTCTCGTCTACTCTTCGACGACTTGTAAAATTGATGCTCGTGAATTTTGCTAGTTTTGATCTAAAACAATGTATCCCGTTGTTTTGAGCTGGAATACAAGTTTTCGCGCAGTTCTGAGAGAAAAAGTTTACACCTTTCTCTCGTCTACTCTTCGACGACTTGTAAAATCGATGCTCGTTAATCTTGCTAGTATCGCTCTAAAACGATGTATCCCGTTGTTTTGAGCCGGAATACAAGTTTTCGCGCAGTTCCGAGAGAAAAAGTTTACACCTTTCTCTCGTCTACTCTTCGACGACTTGTAAAATCGAAGCTCGTTAATCTTGCTAGTTTCGATCTAAAACGATGTATTTCGTTGTTTTGAGCCGGAATACAAGTTTTCGCGCAGTTCTGAGAGAAAAATTTACACCTTTCTCTCGTCTACTCTGCGACGACTTGTAAAATCGATGCCCGTGAATCTTGCTAGTTTCGATCCAAAATGATGTATCCCATTGTTTTGAGCCGGAATACAAGTTTTCGCGCAGTTCTGAGAGAAAAAGTTTACACCTTTCTCTCGTCTACTCTTCGAAAACTTGTAAAATCGATGCTCGTGAACCTTGATAGTTTCGCTCTAAAACAATGTATCCCGTTGTTTTGAGCCGGAATACAAGTTTTCGCGCAGTTCTGAGAGAAAAAGTTTACACCTTTTTCTCGTCTACTCTTCGACGACTTGTAAAACTGATGCTCGTGAATCTTGATAGTATCGCTCTAAAACGATGTATCCCGTTGTTTTGAGCCGGAATACAAGTTTTCGCGCAGTTCTGAGAGAAATAGTTAACACCTTTCTCTCGTCTACTCTTCGACTGCTTGTAAAATCGATACTCGTGAATCTTGCTAGTTTCGATCTAAAACGTTGTATCCCGTTGTTTAGAGCCGGAATACAAGTTTGCGCGCAGTTCTGAGAGAAATAGTTTACACCTTTCTCTCGTCTACTCTTCGACTTCTTGTAAAATCGATACTCGTGAATCTTGCAAGTTTCAATCTAAAGCGATGTATCCCGTTGTTTTGAGCCGGAATACAAGTTTTCGCGAGGTTCTGAGCGAAAAAGTTTATACCTTTTTCTCGTCTACTGTTCGACGACTTGTAAATCGATGCTCTTGAATTTTGCTAGTTTCGATCTAAAACGATGTATCCCGTTGTTTTGAGCCGGAATACAAGTTTTCGCGCAGTTCTGAGAGAAATAGTTTACACCTTTCTCTCGTCTACTCTTCGACTGCTTGTAAAATCGATACTCGTGAATCTTGCTAGTTTCGATCTAAAACGATGCATCCCGTTGTTTAGAGCCGGAATACAAGTTTTCGTGCTGTTCTGAGAGGAAAAATTTACACCTTTCTTTCGTCTACTCTTCGACGACTTGTAAATTGATGCTCGTGAATTTTGCTAGTTTCATTCTAAAACGATGTATCCCGTTGTTTAGAGCCGGAATACAAGTTTTCGTGCTGTTCTGAGAGGAAAAATTTACACCTTTCTTTCGTCTACTCTTCGACGACTTGTAAAATTGATGCTCGTGAATTTTGCTAGTTTCGATCTAAAATGATGTATCCCATTGTTTTGAGCCAGAATACAAGTTTTCCCGCAGTTCTGAGAGAAAAAGTTTATACCTTTCTCTCGTCTACTCTTCTACGACTTCTAAAATCGATGCTCGTGAATCTTGCTTGTTTCGATCTAAAACGTTGTATCCCGTTGTTTAGAGCCGGGATACAAGTTTTCGCGCAGTTCTGAGCGAAAAAGTTTACACCTTTCTCTCGTCTGCTCTTCGACTGCTTTTAAAATCGATACTCGTGAATCTTGCTAGTTTCGATCTAAAACGATGTATCCCGTTGTTTAGAGCCGGAATACAAGTTTTCGCGCAGTTCTGAGAGAAATAGCTCACACCTTTTATCGTCTACTCTTCGACGACTTGTAAAATCGATGCTCGTGAATTTTGCTAGTTTCGATCTAAAACGATGTATCCCGTTGTTTAGAGCCGGAATACAAGTTTTCGCGCAGTTCTGAGAGAAAAAGTTTACACCTTTTTCTCGTCTACTCTTCGACGACTTGTAAAATCGATACTCGTGAATCTTGCTAGTTTCGATCTAAAACGTTGTATCCCGTTGTTTAGAGCCGGAATACAAGTTTTCGCGCAGTTCTGAGCGAAAAGGTTTACACCTTTCTCTCGTCTACTCTTCGACTGCTTGTATAATCGATACTCGTGAATCTTGCTAGTTTCGATCTAAAACGATGTATCCCGTTGTTTTGAGCCGGAATACAAGTTTTCGAGCAGTTCCGAGAGAAATAGTTTACACCTTTCTCTCGTCCACTCTTCGACTGCTTGTAAAATCGATACTCGTGAATCTTGCTAGTTTCGATCTAAAACGATGTATCCCGTTGTTTAGAGCCGGAATACAAGTTTTCGCGCAGTTCTGAGAGCAAAAGTTTACACCTTTCTATCGTCTACTCTTCGACGACTTGTAAAATCGATGCTCGTGAATCTTGCTAGTTTCAATCTAAAGCGATGTATCCCGTTGTTTTGAACCGGAATACAAGTTTTCGCGAGGTTCTGAGCGAAAAAGTTTATACCTTTCTCTCGTCTACTGTTCGACGACTTGTAAATCGATGCTCGTGAATTTTGCTAGTTTCGATCTAAAACGATGTATCCCGTTGTTTTGAGCCGGAATACAAGTTTTCGCGCAGTTCTGAGAGAAATAGTTTACACCTTTCTCTCGTCTACTCTTTGACTGCTTGTAAAATCGATACTCGTGAATAATAGTTTACACCTTTCTCTCGTCTACTCTTCGACTGCTTGTAAAATCGATACTCGTGAATCTTGCTAGTTTCAATCTAAAACGATGTATCCCGTTGTTTAGAGCCGGAATACAAGTTTTCGCGCAGTTCTGAGAGAAATAGCTCACACCTTTTATCGTCTACTCTTCGACGACTTGTAAAATCGATGCTCGTGAATTTTGCTAGTTTCGATCTAAAACGATGTATCCCGTTGTTTAGAGCCGGAATACAAGTTTTCGCGCAGTTCTGAGAGAAAAAGTTTACACCTTTCTCTCGTCTACTCTTCGACGACTTGTAAAATCGATACTCGTGAATCTTGCTAGTTTCGATCTAAAACGTTGTATCCCGTTGTTTAGAGCCGGAATACAAGTTTTCGCGCAGTTCAGAGCGAAAAGGTTTACACCTTTCTCTCGTCTACTCTTCGACTGCTTGTATAATACGATACTCGTGAATCTTGCTAGTTTCGATCTAAAACGATGTATCCCGTTGTTTAGAGCCGGAATACAAGTTTTCGCGCAGTTCTGAGAGAAATAGCTCACACCTTTTATCGTCTACTCTTCGACGACTTGTAAAATCGATGCTCGTGAATTTTGCTAGTTTCGATCTAAAACGATGTATCCCGTTGTTTAGAGCCGGAATACAAGTTTTCGCGCAGTTCTGAGAGAAAAAGTTTACACCTTTTTCTCGTCTACTCTTCGACGACTTGCAAAATCGATACTCGTGAATCTTGCTAGTTTCGATCTAAAACGTTGTATCCCGTTGTTTAGAGCCGGAATACAAGTTTTCGCGCAGTTCTGAGCGAAAAGGTTTACACCTTTCTCTCGTCTACTCTTCGACTGCTTGTATAATCGATACTCGTGAATCTTGCTAGTTTTGATCTAAAACGATGTATCCCGTTGTTTTGAGCCGGAATACAAGTTTTCGAGCAGTTCCGAGAGAAATAGTTTACACCTTTCTCTCGTCCACTCTTCGACTGCTTGTAAAATCGATACTCGTGAATCTTGCTAGTTTCGATCTAAAACGATGTATCCCGTTGTTTAGAGCCGGAATACAAGTTTTCGCGCAGTTCTGAGAGCAAAAGTTTACACCTTTCTATCGTCTACTCTTCGACGACTTGTAAAATTGATGCTCGTGAATCTTGCTAGCTTCAATCTAAAGCGATGTATCCCGTTGTTTTGAACCGGAATACAAGTTTTCGCGAGGTTCTGAGCGAAAAAGTTTATACCTTTCTCTCGTCTACTGTTCGACGACTTGTAAATCGATGCTCGTGAATTTTGCTAGTTTCGATCTAAAACGATGTATCCCGTTGTTTTGAGCCGGAATACAAGTTTTCGCGCAGTTCTGAGAGAAATAGTTTACACCTTTCTCTCGTCTACTCTTCGACTGCTTGTATAATCGATACTCGTGAATCTTGCAAGTTTCGATCTAAAACGATGTATCCCGTTGTTTAGAGCCGGAATACAAGTTTTCGCGCAGTTCTGAGAGAAATAGCTCACACCTTTTATCGTCTACTCTTCGACGACTTGTAAAATCGATGCTCGTGAATTTTGCTAGTTTCGATATAAAACGATGTATCCCGTTGTTTAGAGCCGGAATACAAGTTTTCGCGCAGTTCTGAGAGAAATAGCTCACACCTTTTATCGTCTACTCTTCGACGACTTGTAAAATCGATGCTCGTGAATTTTGCTAGTTTCGATCTAAAACGATGTATCCCGTTGTTTAGAGCCGGAATACAAGTTTTCGCGCAGTACTGAGAGAAAAAGTTTACACCTTTCTCTCGTCTACTCTTCGACGACTTGTAAAATCGATACTCGTGAATCTTGCTAGTTTCAATCTAAAACGTTGTATCCCGTTGTTTAGAGCCGGAATACAAGTTTTCGCGCAGTTCTGAGCGAAAAGGTTTACACCTTTCTCTCGTCTACTCTTCGACTGCTTGTAAAATCGATACTCGTGAATCTTGCTAGTTTCGATCTAAAACGATGTATTCCGTTGTTTAGAGCCGGAATACAAGTTTTCGCGCAGTTCTGAGAGCAAAAGTTTACACCTTTCTATCGTCTACTCTTCGACGACTTGTAAAATCGATGCTCGTGAATCTTGCTAGTTTCAATCTAAAGCGATGTATCCCGTTGTTTTGAGCCGGAATACAAGTTTTCACGAGGTTCTGAGCGAAAAAGTTTATACCTTTCTCTCGTCTACTGTTCGACGACTTGTAAATCGATGCTCGTGAATTTTGCTAGTTTCGATCTAAAACGATGTATCCCGTTGTTTTGAGCCGGAATACAAGTTTTCGCGCAGTTCTGAGAGAAATAGTTTACACCTTTCTCTCGTCAACTCTTCGACTGCTTGTAAAATCGATACTCGTGAATCTTGCTAGTTTCGATCTGAAACGATGTATCCCGTTGTTTAGAGCCAGAATACAAGTTTTCGTGCTGTTCTGAGAGGAAAAATTTACACCTTTCTTTCGTCTACTCTTCGACGACTTGTAAAATTGATGCTCGTGAATTTTGCTAGTTTCGATCTAAAATGATGTATCCCATTGTTTTGAGCCGGAATACAAGTTTTCGCGCAGTTCTGAGAGAAAAAGTTTATACCTTTCTCTCGCATACTGTTCGACGACTTGTAAAATCGATGCTCGTGAATTTGGCTAGTTTCGATCTAAAACGATGTATCCCGTTGTTGTGAACCGGAATACAAGTTTTCGCGCAGTTCTGAGAGAAATAGTTAACACCTTTCTCTCGTCTACTCTTCGACTGCTTGTAAAATCGATTCTCGTGAATCTTGCTAGTTTCGATCTAAAACGATGTATCCCGTTGTTTAGAGCCTGAATACAAGTTTTCGTGCTGTTCTGAGAGGAAAAATTTACACCTTTCTTTCGTCTACACTTCGACGACTTGTAAAATTGATGCTCGTGAATTTTGCTAGTTTCGATCTAAAATGATGTATCCCATTGTTTTGAGCCGGAATACAAGTTTTCGCGCAGTTCTGAGAGAAATAGTTAACACCTTTCTCTCGTCTACTCTTCGACTGCTTGTAAAATCGATACTCGTGAATCTTGCTAGTTTCAATCTAAAACGTTGTATCCCGTTGTTTAGAGCCGGAATACAAGTTTTCGCGCAGTTCTGAGCGAAAAGGTTTACACCTTTCTCTCGTCTACTCTTCGATGCTTGTAAAATCGATACTCGTGAATCTTGCTAGTTTCGATCTAAAACGATGTATCCCGTTGTTTAGAGCCGGAATACAAGTTTTCGCGCAGTTCTGAGAGCAAAAGTTTACACCTTTCTATCGTCTACTCTTCGACGACTTGTAAAATCGATGCTCGTGAATCTTGCTAGTTTCAATCTAAAGCGATGTATCCCGTTGTTTTGAGCCGGAATACAAGTTTTCGCGAGGTTCTGAGCGAAAAAGTTTATACCTTTCTCTCGTCTACTGTTCGACGACTTGTAAATCGATGCTCGTGAATTTTGCTAGTTTCGATCTAAAACGATGTATCCCGTTGTTTTGAGCCGGAATACAAGTTTTCGCGCAGTTCTGAGAGAAATAGTTTACACCTTTCTCTCGTCTACTCTTCGACTGCTTGTAAAATCGATACTCGTGAATCTTGCTAGTTTCGATCTGAAACGATGTATCCCGTTGTTTAGAGCCAGAATACAAGTTTTCGTGCTGTTCTGAGAGGAAAAATTTACACCTTTCTTTCGTCTACTCTTCGACGACTTGTAAAATTGATGCTCGTGAATTTTGCTAGTTTCGATCAAAAATGATGTATCCCATTGTTTTGAGCCGGAATACAAGTTTTCGCGCAGTTCTGAGAGAAAAAGTTTATACCTTTCTCTCGCATACTGTTCGACGACTTGTAAAATCGATGCTCGTGAATTTGGCTAGTTTCGATCTAACACGATGTATCCCGTTGTTGTGAACCGGAATACAAGTTTTCGCGCAGTTCTGAGAGAAATAGTTAACACCTTTCTCTCGTCTACTCTTCGACTGCTTGTAAAATCGATACTCGTGAATCTTGCTAGTTTCAATCTAAAACGTTGTATCCCGTTGTTTAGAGCCGGAATACAAGTTTTCGCGCAGTTCTGAGCGAAAAGGTTTACACCTTTCTCTCGTCTACTCTTCGACTGCTTGTAAAATCGATACTCGTGAATCTTGCTAGTTTCGATCTAAAACGATGTATCCCGTTGTTTAGAGCCGGAATACAAGTTTTCGCGCAGTTCTGAGAGCAAAAGTTTACACCTTTCTATCGTCTACTCTTCGACGACTTGTAAAATCGATGCTCGTGAATCTTGCTAGTTTCAATCTAAAGCGATGTATCCCGTTGTTTTGAGCCGGAATACAAGTTTTCGCGAGGTTCTGAGCGAAAAAGTTTATACCTTTCTCTCGTCTACTGTTCGACGACTTGTAAATCGATGCTCGTGAATTTTGCTAGTTTCGATCTAAAACGATGTATCCCGTTGTTTTGAGCCGGAATACAAGTTTTCGCGCAGTTCTGAGAGAAATAGTTTACACCTTTCTCTCGTCTACTCTTCGACTGCTTGTAAAATCGATACTCGTGAATCTTGCTAGTTTCGATCTGAAACGATGTATCCCGTTGTTTAGAGCCAGAATACAAGTTTTCGTGCTGTTCCGAGAGGAAAAATTTACACCTTTCTTTCGTCTACTCTTCGACGACTTGTAAAATTGATGCTCGTGAATTTTGCTAGTTTCGATCTAAAATGATGTATCCCATTGTTTTGAGCCGGAATACAAGTTTTCGCGCAGTTCTGAGAGAAAAAGTTTATACCTTTCTCTCGCATACTGTTCGACGACTTGTAAAATCGATGCTCGTGAATTTGGCTAGTTTCGATCTAAAACGATGTATCCCGTTGTTGTGAACCGGAATACAAGTTTTCGCGCAGTTCTGAGAGAAATAGTTAACACCTTTCTCTCGTCTACTCTTCGACTGCTTGTAAAATCGATACTCGTGAATCTTGCTAGTTTCGATCTAAAACGTTGTATCCCGTTGTTTTGAGCCGGAATACAAGTTTTCGTGCTGTTCTGAGAGGAAAACTTTACACCTTTCTTTCGTCTACTCTTCGACGACTTGTAAAATTGATGCTCGTGAATTTTGCTAGTTTCGATCTAAAACGTTGTATCCCGTTGTTTAGAGCCGGAATACAAGTTTTCGCGCAGTTCTGAGAGAAATAGTTTACACCTTTCTCTCGTCTACTCTTCGACTGCTTGTAAAATCGATACTCGTGAATCTTGCTAGTTTCAATCTAAAACGATGTATCCCGTTGTTTAGAGCCGGAATACAAGTTTTCGCGCAGTTCTGAGAGAAATAGCTCACACCTTTTATCGTCTACTCTTCGACGACTTGTAAAATCGATGCTCGTGAATTTTGCTAGTTTCGATCTAAAACGATGTATCCCGTTGTTTAGAGCCGGAATACAAGTTTTCGCGCAGTACTGAGAGAAAAAGTTTACACCTTTCTCTCGTCTACTCTTCGACTGCTTGTAAAATCGATACTCGTGAATCTTGCTAGTTTCGATCTAAAACGATGTATCCCGTTGTTTAGAGCCGGAATACAAGTTTTCGCGCAGTTCTGAGAGCAAAAGTTTACACCTTTCTATCGTCTACTCTTCGACGACTTGTAAAATCGATGCTCGTGAATCTTGCTAGTTTCAATCTAAAGCGATGTATCCCGTTGTTTTGAGCCGGAATACAAGTTTTCGCGAGGTTCTGAGCGAAAAAGTTTATACCTTTCTCTCGTCTACTGTTCGACGACTTGTAAATCGATGCTCGTGAATTTTGCTAGTTTCGATCTAAAACGATGTATCCCGTTGTTTTGAGCCGGAATACAAGTTTTCGCGCAGTTCTGAGAGAAATAGTTTACACCTTTCTCTCGTCTACTCTTCGACTGCTTGTAAAATCGATACTCGTGAATCTTGCTAGTTTCGATCTGAAACGATGTATCCCGTTGTTTAGAGCCAGAATACAAGTTTTCGTGCTGTTCTGAGAGGAAAAATTTACACCTTTCTTTCGTCTACTCTTCGACGACTTGTAAAATTGATGCTCGTGAATTTTGCTAGTTTCGATCTAAAATGATGTATCCCATTGTTTTGAGCCGGAATACAAGTTTTCGCGCAGTTCTGAGAGAAAAAGTTTATACCTTTCTCTCGCATACTGTTCGACGACTTGTAAAATCGATGCTCGTGAATTTGGCTAGTTTCGATCTAACACGATGTATCCCGTTGTTGTGAACCGGAATACAAGTTTTCGCGCAGTTCTGAGAGAAATAGTTAACACCTTTCTCTCGTCTACTCTTCGACTGCTTGTAAAATCGATACTCGTGAATCTTGCTAGTTTCAATCTAAAACGTTGTATCCCGTTGTTTAGAGCCGGAATACAAGTTTTCGCGCAGTTCTGAGCGAAAAGGTTTACACCTTTCTCTCGTCTACTCTTCGACTGCTTGTAAAATCGATACTCGTGAATCTTGCTAGTTTCGATCTAAAACGATGTATCCCGTTGTTTAGAGCCGGAATACAAGTTTTCGCGCAGTTCTGAGAGCAAACGTTTACACCTTTCTATCGTCTACTCTTCGACGACTTGTAAAATCGATGCTCGTGAATCTTGCTAGTTTCAATCTAAAGCGATGTATCCCGTTGTTTTGAGCCGGAATACAAGTTTTCGCGAGGTTCTGAGCGAAAAAGTTTATACCTTTCTCTCGTCTACTGTTCGACGACTTGTAAATCGATGCTCGTGAATTTTGCTAGTTTCGATCTAAAACGATGTATCCCGTTGTTTTGAGCCGGAATACAAGTTTTCGCGCAGTTCTGAGAGAAATAGTTTACACCTTTCTCTCGTCTACTCTTCGACTGCTTGTAAAATCGATACTCGTGAATCTTGCTAGTTTCGATCTGAAACGATGTATCCCGTTGTTTAGAGCCAGAATACAACTTTTCGTGCTGTTCCGAGAGGAAAAATTTACACCTTTCTTTCGTCTACTCTTCGACGACTTGTAAAATTGATGCTCGTGAATTTTGCTAGTTTCGATCTAAAATGATGTATCCCATTGTTTTGAGCCGGAATACAAGTTTTCGCGCAGTTCTGAGAGAAAAAGTTTATACCTTTCTCTCGCATACTGTTCGACGACTTGTAAAATCGATGCTCGTGAATTTGGCTAGTTTCGATCTAAAACGATGTATCCCGTTGTTGTGAACCGGAATACAAGTTTTCGCGCAGTTCTGAGAGAAATAGTTAACACCTTTCTCTCGTCTACTCTTCGACTGCTTGTAAAATCGATACTCGTGAATCTTGCTAGTTTCGATCTAAAACGTTGTATCCCGTTGTTTTGAGCCGGAATACAAGTTTTCGTGCTGTTCCGAGAGGAAAACTTTACACCTTTCTTTCGTCTACTCTTCGACGACTTGTAAAATTGATGCTCGTGAATTTTGCTAGTTTCGATCTAAAACGTTGTATCCCGTTGTTTAGAGCCGGAATACAAGTTTTCGCGCAGTTCTGAGAGAAATAGTTTACACCTTTCTCTCGTCTACTCTTCGACTGCTTGTAAAATCGATACTCGTGAATCTTGCTAGTTTCAATCTAAAACGATGTATCCCGTTGTTTAGAGCCGGAATACAAGTTTTCGCGCAGTTCTGAGAGAAATAACTCACACCTTTTATCGTCTACTCTTCGACGACTTGTAAAATCGATGCTCGTGAATTTTGCTAGTTTCGATCTAAAACGATGTATCCCGTTGTTTAGAGCCGGAATACAAGTTTTCGCGCAGTACTGAGAGAAAAAGTTTACACCTTTCTCTCGTCTACTCTTCGACGACTTGTAAAATCGATACTCGTGAATCTTGCTAGTTTCAATCTAAAACGTTGTATCCCGTTGTTTAGAGCCGGAATACAAGTCTTCGCGCAGTTCTGAGCGAAAAGGTTTACACCTTTCTCTCGTCTACTCTTCGACTGCTTGTAAAATCGATACTCGTGAATCTTGCTAGTTTCGATCTAAAACGATGTATCCCGTTGTTTAGAGCCGGAATACAAGTTTTCGCGCAGTTCTGAGAGCAAAAGTTTACACCTTTCTATCGTCTACTCTTCGACGACTTGTAAAATCGATGCTCGTGAATCTTGCTAGTTTCAATCTAAAGCGATGTATCCCGTTGTTTTGAGCCGGAATACAAGTTTTCGCGAGGTTCTGAGCGAAAAAGTTTATACCTTTCTCTCGTCTACTGTTCGACGACTTGTAAATCGATGCTCGTGAATTTTGCTAGTTTCGATCTAAAACGATGTATCCCGTTGTTTTGAGCCGGAATACAAGTTTTCGCGCAGTTCTGAGAGAAATAGTTTACACCTTTCTCTCGTCTACTCTTCGACTGCTTGTAAAATCGATACTCGTGAATCTTGCTAGTTTCGATCTGAAACGATGTATCCCGTTGTTTAGAGCCAGAATACAAGTTTTCGTGCTGTTCTGAGAGGAAAAATTTACACCTTTCTTTCGTCTACTCTTCGACGACTTGTAAAATTGATGCTCGTGAATTTTGCTAGTTTCGATCTAAAATGATGTATCCCATTGTTTTGAGCCGGAATACAAGTTTTCGCGCAGTTCTGAGAGAAAAAGTTTATACCTTTCTCTCGCATACTGTTCGACGACTTATAAAATCGATGCTCGTGAATTTGGCTAGTTTCGATCTAAAACGATGTATCCCGTTGTTGTGAACCGGAATACAAGTTTTCGCGCAGTTCTGAGAGAAATAGTTAACACCTTTCTCTCGTCTACTCTTCGACTGCTTGTAAAATCGATTCTCGTGAATCTTGCTAGTTTCGATCTAAAACGATGTATCCCGTTGTTTAGAGCCTGAATACAAGTTTTCGTGCTGTTCTGAGAGGAAAAATTTACACCTTTCTTTCGTCTACTCTTCGACGACTTGTAAAATTGATGCTCGTGAATTTTGCTAGTTTCGATCTAAAATGATGTATCCCATTGTTTTGAGCCGGAATACAAGTTTTCGCGCAGTTCTGAGAGAAATAGTTAACACCTTTCTCTCGTCTACTCTTCGACTGCTTGTAAAATCGATACTCGTGAATCTTGCTAGTTTCGATCTAAAACGTTGTATCCCGTTGTTTAGAGCCGGAATACAAGTTTTCGCGCAGTTCTGAGAGAAATAGTTTACACCTTTCTCTCGTCTACTCTTCGACTGCTTGTAAAATCGATACTCGTCAATCTTGCTAGTTTCAATCTAAAACGATGTATCCCGTTGTTTAGAGCCGTAATACAAGTTTTCGCGCAGTTCTGAGAGAAATAGCTCACACCTTTTATCGTCTACTCTTCGACGACTTGTAAAATCGATGCTCGTGAATTTTGCTAGTTTCGATCTAAAACGATGTATCCCGTTGTTTAGAGCCGGAATACAAGTTTTCGCGCAGTTCTGAGAGAAATAGTTAACACCTTTCTCTCGTCTACTCTTCGACTGCTTGTAAAATCGATACTCGTGAATCTTGCTAGTTTCGATCTAAAACGTTGTATCCCGTTGTTTAGAGCCGGAATACAAGTTTTCGCGCAGTTCTGAGAGAAATAGTTTACACCTTTCTCTCGTCTACTCTTCGACTGCTTGTAAAATCGATACTCGTGAATCTTGCTAGTTTCAATCTAAAACGATGTATCCCGTTGTTTAGAGCCGTAATACAAGTTTTCGCGCAGTTCTGAGAGAAATAGCTCACACCTTTTATCGTCTACTCTTCGACGACTTGTAAAATCGATGCTCGTGAATTTTGCTAGTTTCGATCTAAAACGATGTATCCCGTTGTTTAGAGCCGGAATACAAGTTTTCGCGCAGTTCTGAGAGAAAAAGTTTATACCTTTCTCTCGTCTACTGTTCGACGACTTGTAAATCGATGCTCGTGAATTTTGCTAGTTTCGATCTAAAACGATGTATCCCGTTGTTTTGAGCCTGAATACAAGTTTTCGCGCAGTTCTGAGAGAAATAGTTTACACCTTTCTCTCGTCTACTCTTCGACTGCTTGTAAAATCGATACTCGTGAATCTTGCTAGTTTCGATCTGAAACGATGTATCCCGTTGTTTAGAGCCAGAATACAAGTTTTCGTGCTGTTCTGAGAGGAAAAATTTACACCTTTCTTTCGTCTACTCTTCGACGACTTGTAAAATTGATGCTCGTGAATTTTGCTAGTTTCGATCTAAAATGATGTATCCCATTGTTTTGAGCCGGAATACAAGTTTTCGCGCAGTTCTGAGAGAAAAAGTTTATACCTTTCTCTCGCATACTGTTCGACGACTTGTAAAATCGATGCTCGTGAATTTGGCTAGTTTCGATCTAAAACGATGTATCCCGTTGTTGTGAACCGGAATACAAGTTTTCGCGCAGTTCTGAGAGAAATAGTTAACACCTTTCTCTCGTCTACTCTTCGACTGCTTGTAAAATCGATTCTCGTGAATCTTGCTAGTTTCGATCTAAAACGATGTATCCCGTTGTTTAGAGCCTGAATACAAGTTTTCGTGCTGTTCTGAGAGGAAAAATTTACACCTTTCTTTCGTCTACTCTTCGACGACTTGTAAAATTGATGCTCGTGAATTTTGCTAGTTTCGATCTAAAATGATGTATCCCATTGTTTTGAGCCGGAATACAAGTTTTCGCGCAGTTCTGAGAGAAATAGTTAACACCTTTCTCTCGTCTACTCTTCGACTGCTTGTAAAATCGATACTCGTGAATCTTGCTAGTTTCGATCTAAAACGTTGTATCCCGTTGTTTAGAGCCGGAATACAAGTTTTCGCGCAGTTCTGAGAGAAATAGTTTACACCTTTCTCTCGTCTACTCTTCGACTGCTTGTAAAATCGATACTCGTGAATCTTGCTAGTTTCAATCTAAAACGATGTATCCCGTTGTTTAGAGCCGTAATGCAAGTTTTCGCGCAGTTCTGAGAGAAATAGCTCACACCTTTTATCGTCTACTCTTCGACGACTTGTAAAATCGATGCTCGTGAATTTTGCTAGTTTCGATCTAAAACGATGTATCCCGTTGTTTAGAGCCGGAATACAAGTTTTCGCGCAGTTCTGAGAGAAAAAGTTTATACCTTTCTCTCGTCTACTGTTCGACGACTTGTAAATCGATGCTCGTGAATTTTGCTAGTTTCGATCTAAAACGATGTATCCCGTTGTTTTGAGCCTGAATACAAGTTTTCGCGCAGTTCTGAGAGAAATAGTTTACACCTTTCTCTCGTCTACTCTTCGACTGCTTGTAAAATCGATACTCGTGAATCTTGCTAGTTTCGATCTGAAACGATGTATCCCGTTGTTTAGAGCCAGAATACAAGTTTTCGTGCTGTTCTGAGAGGAAAAATTTACACCTTTCTTTCGTCTACTCTTCGACGACTTGTAAAATTGATGCTCGTGAATTTTGCTAGTTTCGATCTAAAATGATGTATCCCATTGTTTTGAGCCGGAATACAAGTTTTCGCGCAGTTCTGAGAGAAAAAGTTTATACCTTTCTCTCGCATACTGTTCGACGACTTGTAAAATCGATGCTCGTGAATTTGGCTAGTTTCGATCTAAAACGATGTATCCCGTTGTTGTGAACCGGAATACAAGTTTTCGCGCAGTTCTGAGAGAAATAGTTAACACCTTTCTCTCGTCTACTCTTCGACTGCTTGTAAAATCGATTCTCGTGAATCTTGCTAGTTTCGATCTAAAACGATGTATCCCGTTGTTTAGAGCCTGAATACAAGTTTTCGTGCTGTTCTGAGAGGAAAAATTTACACCTTTCTTTCGTCTACTCTTCGACGACTTGTAAAATTGATGCTCGTGAATTTTGCTAGTTTCGATCTAAAATGATGTATCCCATTGTTTTGAGCCGGAATACAAGTTTTCGCGCAGTTCTGAGAGAAATAGTTAACACCTTTCTCTCGTCTACTCTTCGACTGCTTGTAAAATCGATACTCGTGAATCTTGCTAGTTTCGATCTAAAACGTTGTATCCCGTTGTTTAGAGCCGGAATACAAGTTTTCGCGCAGTTCTGAGAGAAATAGTTTACACCTTTCTCTCGTCTACTCTTCGACTGCTTGTAAAATCGATACTCGTGAATCTTGCTAGTTTCAATCTAAAACGATGTATCCCGTTGTTTAGAGCCGGAATACAAGTTTTCGCGCAGTTCTGAGAGAAATAGCTCACACCTTTTATCGTCTACTCTTCGACGACTTGTAAAATCGATGCTCGTGAATTTTGCTAGTTTCGATCTAAAACGATGTATCCCGTTGTTTAGAGCCGGAATACAAGTTTTCGCGCAGTTCTGAGAGAAAAAGTTTACACCTTTCTCTCGTCTACTCTTCAACGACTTGTAAAATCGATACTCGTGAATCTTGCTAGTTTCGATCTAAAACGTTGTATCCCGTTGTTTAGAGCCGGAATACAAGTTTTCGCGCAGTTCTGAGCGAAAAGGTTTACACCTTTCTCTCGTCTACTCTTCGACTGCTTGTATAATCGATACTCGTGAATCTTGCTAGTTTCGATCTAAAACGATGTATCCCGTTGTTTTGAGCCGGAATACAAGTTTTCGAGCAGTTCCGAGAGAAATAGTTTACACCTTTCTCTCGTCTACTCTTCGACTGCTTGTAAAATCGATACTCGTGAATCTTGCTAGTTTCGATCTAAAACGATGTATCCCGTTGTTTAGAGCCGGAATACAAGTTTTCGCGCAGTTCTGAGAGCAAAAGTTTACACCTTTCTTTCGTCTACTCTTCGACGACTTGTAAAATTGATGCTCGTGAATTTTGCTAGTTTCGATCTAAAATGATGTATCCCATTGTTTTGAGCCGGAATACAAGTTTTCGCGCAGTTCTGAGAGAAAAAGTTTATACCTTTCTCTCGCATACTGTCCGACGACTTGTAAAATCGATGCTCGTGAATTTGGCTAGTTTCGATATAAAACGATGTATCCCGTTGTTGTGAACCGGAATACAAGTTTTCGCGCAGTTCTGAGAGAAATAGTTAACACCTTTCTCTCGTCTACTCTTCGACTGCTTGTAAAATCGATACTCGTGAATCTTGCTAGTTTCGATCTAAAACGTTGTATCCCGTTGTTTAGAGCCGGAATACAAGTTTTCGCGGAGTTCTGAGAGAAATAGTTTACACCTTTCTCTCGTCTACTCTTCGACTGCTTGTAAAATCGATACTCGTGAATCTTGCTAGTTTCAATCTAAAACGATGTATCCCGTTGTTTAGAGCCGGAATACAAGTTTTCGCGCAGTTCTGATAGAAATAGTTTACAACTTTCTATCGTCTACTCTTCGACGACTTGTAAAATCGATGTTCGTGAATCTTGCTAGTTTCGATCTAAAACAATGTATCCCGTTGTTTAGAGCCGGAATACAAGTTTTCGCGCAGTTCTGAGAGAAAAAATTTATACCTTTCTCTCGCCTACTCTTCGACGACTTGTAAAATTGATGCTCGTGAATCTTGCTAGTTTCGATCTAAAACGACGTATCCCGTTGTGTAAAGCCGGAATACAAGTTTTCGCGCAGTTCTGAGAGTAAAAGTTTACACCTTTCTAACGTTTACTCTTCGACAACTTGTAAAATCGATGCTCCTGAATCTTGCTAGTTTCGATCTAAAGCGATGTATCCCGTTGTTTCGAGCCGGAATACAAGTTTTCGCGCTGTTCTGAGCGAAACATTTGACACCTTTCTCTCGTCTACTCTTCGACTAGTAAAATCGATGTTCATGAATCCCGCTAATTTCAATCGAAAACGATGTATCCCGCTGTTTCGAGCCGGAATAAATGTTTTCGCGCAGTTCTGAGAGAAAAAGTTTATACCTTTCTCTCGCATACTGTTCGACGACTTGTAAAATCGATGCTCGTGAATTTGGCTAGTTTCGATCTAAAGCGATGTATCCCGTTGTTTTGAACCGGAATACAAGTTTTCGCGAGGTTCTGAGCGAAAAAGTTTATACCTTTCTCTCGTCTACTGTTCGACGACTTGTAAATCGATGCTCGCGAATTTTGCTAGTTTCGATCTAAAACGATGTATCCCGTTGTTTTGAGCCGGAATACAAGTTTTCGCGCAGTTCTGAGAGAAATAGTTTACACCTTTCTCTCGTCTACTCTTCGACTGCTTGTAAAATCGATACTCGTGAATAATAGTTTACACCTTTCTCTCGTCTACTCTTCGACTGCTTGTAAAATCGATACTCGTGAATCTTGCTAGTTTCAATCTAAAACGATGTATCCCGTTGTTTAGAGCCGTAATACAAGTTTTCGCGCAGTTCTGAGAGAAATAGCTCACACCTTTTATCGTCTACTCTTCGACGACTTGTAAAATCGATGCTCGTGAATTTTGCTAGTTTCGATCTAAAACGATGTATCCCGTTGTTTAGAGCCGGAATACAAGTTTTCGCGCAGTTCTGAGAGAAAAAGTTTATACCTTTCTCTCGTCTACTGTTCGACGACTTGTAAATCGATGCTCGTGAATTTTGCTAGTTTCGATCTAAAACGATGTATCCCGTTGTTTTGAGCCTGAATACAAGTTTTCGCGCAGTTCTGAGAGAAATAGTTTACACCTTTCTCTCGTCTACTCTTCGACTGCTTGTAAAATTGATACTCGTGAATCTTGCTAGTTTCGATCTGAAACGATGTATCCCGTTGTTTAGAGCCAGAATACAAGTTTTCGTGCTGTTCTGAGAGGAAAAATTTACACCTTTCTTTCGTCTACTCTTCGACGACTTGTAAAATTGATGCTCGTGAATTTTGCTAGTTTCGATCTAAAATGATGTATCCCATTGTTTTGAGCCGGAATACAAGTTTTCGCGCAGTTCTGAGAGAAAAAGTTTATACCTTTCTCTCGCATACTGTTCGACGACTTGTAAAATCGATGCTCGTGAATTTGGCTAGTTTCGATCTAAAACGATGTATCCCGTTGTTGTGAACCGGAATACAAGTTTTCGCGCAGTTCTGAGAGAAATAGTTAACACCTTTCTCTCGTCTACTCTTCGACTGCTTGTAAAATCGATTCTCGTGAATCTTGCTAGTTTCGATCTAAAACGATGTATCCCGTTGTTTAGAGCCTGAATACAAGTTTTCGTGCTGTTCTGAGAGGAAAAATTTACACCTTTCTTTCGTCTACTCTTCGACGACTTGTAAAATTGATGCTCGTGAATTTTGCTAGTTTCGATCTAAAATGATGTATCCCATTGTTTTGAGCCGGAATACAAGTTTTCGCGCAGTTCTGAGAGAAAAAGTTTATACCTTTCTCTCGCATACTGTTCGACGACTTGTAAAATTGATGCTCGTGAATTTTGCTAGTTTCGATCTAAAATGATGTATCCCATTGTTTTGAGCCGGAATACAAGTTTTCGCGCAGTTCTGAGAGAAATAGTTAACACCTTTCTCTCGTCTACTCTTCGACTGCTTGTAAAATCGATACTCGTGAATCTTGCTAGTTTCGATCTAAAACGTATCCCGTTGTTTAGAGCCGGAATACAAGTTTTCGCGCAGTTCTGAGAGAAATAGTTTACACCTTTCTCTCGTCTACTCTTCGACTGCTTGTAAAATCGATACTCGTGAATCTTGCTAGTTTCAATCTAAAACGATGTATCCCGTTGTTTAGAGCCGGAATACAAGTTTTCGCGCAGTTCTGAGAGAAATAGCTCACACCTTTTATCGTCTACTCTTCGACGACTTGTAAAATCGATGCTCGTGAATTTTGCTAGTTTCGATCTAAAACGATGTATCCCGTTGTTTAGAGCCGGAATACAAGTTTTCGCGCAGTTCTGAGAGAAAAAGTTTACACCTTTCTCTCGTCTACTCTTCGACGACTTGTAAAATTGATACTCGTGAATCTTGCTAGTTTCGATCTAAAACGTTGTATCCCGTTGTTTAGAGCCGGAATACAAGTTTTCGCGCAGTTCTGAGCGAAAAGGTTTACACCTTTCTCTCGTCTACTCTTCGACTGCTTGTATAATCGATACTCGTGAATCTTGCTAGTTTCGATCTAAAACGATGTATCCCGTTGTTTTGAGCCGGAATACAAGTTTTCGAGCAGTTCCGAGAGAAATAGTTTACACCTTTCTCTCGTCTACTCTTCGACTGCTTGTAAAATCGATACTCGTGAATCTTGCTAGTTTCGATCTAAAACGATGTATCCCGTTGTTTAGAGCCGGAATACAAGTTTTCGCGCAGTTCTGAGAGCAAAAGTTTACACCTTTCTTTCGTCTACTCTTCGACGACTTGTAAAATTGATGCTCGTGAATTTTGCTAGTTTCGATCTAAAATGATGTATCCCATTGTTTTGAGCCGGAATACAAGTTTTCGCGCAGTTCTGAGAGAAAAAGTTTATTCCTTTCTCTCGCATACTGTCCGACGACTTGTAAAATCGATGCTCGTGAATTTGGCTAGTTTCGATATAAAACGATGTATCCCGTTGTTGTGAACCGGAATACAAGTTTTCGCGCAGTTCTGAGAGAAATAGTTAACACCTTTCTCTCGTCTACTCTTCGACTGCTTGTAAAATCGATACTCGTGAATCTTGCTAGTTTCGATCTAAAACGTTGTATCCCGTTGTTTAGAGCCGGAATACAAGTTTTCGCGGAGTTCTGAGAGAAATAGTTTACACCTTTCTCTCGTCTACTCTTCGACTGCTTGTAAAATCGATACTCGTGAATCTTGCTAGTTTCAATCTAAAACGATGTATCCCGTTGTTTAGAGCCGGAATACAAGTTTTCGCGCAGTTCTGATAGAAATAGTTTACAACTTTCTATCGTCTACTCTTCGACGACTTGTAAAATCGATGTTCGTGAATCTTGCTAGTTTCGATCTAAAACAATGTATCCCGTTGTTTAGAGCCGGAATACAAGTTTTCGCGCAGTTCTGAGAGAAAAAATTTATACCTTTCTCTCGCCTACTCTTCGACGACTTGTAAAATTGATGCTCGTGAATCTTGCTAGTTTCGATCTAAAACGACGTATCCCGTTGTGTAAAGCCGGAATACAAGTTTTCGCGCAGTTCTGAGAGTAAAAGTTTACACCTTTCTAACGTTTACTCTTCGACAACTTGTAAAATCGATGCTCCTGAATCTTGCTAGTTTCGATCTAAAGCGATGTATCCCGTTGTTTCGAGCCGGAATACAAGTTTTCGCGCTGTTCTGAGCGAAACATTTGACACCTTTCTCTCGTCTACTCTTCGACTAGTAAAATCGATGTTCATGAATCCCGCTAATTTCAATCGAAAACGATGTATCCCGCTGTTTCGAGCCGGAATAAATGTTTTCGCGCAGTTCTGAGAGAAAAAGTTTATACCTTTCTCTCGCATACTGTTCGACGACTTGTAAAATCGATGCTCGTGAATTTGGCTAGTTTCGATCTAAAACGATGTATCCCGTTGTTTAGAGCCGGAATACAAGTTTTCGCGCAGTTCTGAGAGAAACAGTTTACACCTTTCTCTCGTCTACTCTTCGACTGCTTGTAAAATCGATACTCGTGAATCTTGCTAGTTTCGATGTAAAACGATGTATCCCGTTGTTTAGAGCCGGAATACAAGTTTTCGCGCAGTTCTGATAGAAATAGTTTACACCTTTCTATCGTCTACTCTTCGACGACTTGTAAAATCGATGTTCGTGAATCTTGCTAGTTTCGATCTAAAACAATGTATCCCGTTGTTTAGAGCCGGAATACAAGTTTTCGCGCAGTTCTGAGAGAAAAAATTTATACCTTTCTCTCGTCTACTCTTCGACGACTTGTAAAATCGATGCTCGTGAATCTTGCTAGTCTCGATCTAAAACGACGTATCCCGTTGTTTAAAGCCGGAATACAAGTTTTCGCGCAGTTCTGAGAGAAAAAGTTTACACCTTTCTCTCGTCTACTCTTCGACGACTTGTAAAATTGATGCTCGTGAATTGTGCTAGTTTCGATCTAAAACGATGTATCCCGTTGGTTTGAGCTGGAATACAAGTTTTCGCGCAGTTCTGAGAGAAAAAGTTTACACCTTTCTCTCGTCTACTCTTCAACGACTTGTAAAATCGATGCTTGTGAATTTTGCTACTTTCGATCTAAAACGATTATTCCCGTTGTTTTGAGCCGGAATACAAGTTTTCGCGCAGTTCTGAGAGAAAAAGTTTACACCTTTCTCTCGTCTACTCTTCGACGACTTGTTAAATCGATGCTGGTCAGTTTTGCTACTTTCGATCTAAAACGATGTATCCCGTTGTTTTGAGCCGGAATACAAGTTTTCGCGCAGTTCTGAGAGAAAAAGTTTACACTTTTTTCTCGTCTACTCTTCGACGACTTGTAAAATCGATGCTCGTGAATCTTGCTAGTTTCGATCTAAAACGATGTATCCTGTTGTTTTGAGCCGGAATACCAGTTTTCGCGCAGTTCTGAGAGAAATAGTTAACACCTTTCTCTCGTCTACTCTTCGACTGCTTGTAAAATCGATACTCGTGAATCTTGCTAGTTTCGATCTAAAACGTTGTATCCCGTTGTTTAGAGCCGGAATACAAGTTTTCGCGCAGTTCTGAGAGAAATAGTTTACACCTTTCTCTCGTCTACTCTTCGACTGCTTGTAAAATCGATACTCGTGAATCTTGCTAGTTTCGATCTAAAACGTTGTATCCCGTTGTTTAGAGCCGGAATACAAGTTTTCGCGCAGTTCTGAGCGAAAAGGTTTACACCTTTCTCTCGTCTACTCTTCGACTGCTTGTATAATCGATACTCGTGAATCTTGCTAGTTTCGATCTAAAACGATGTATCCCGTTGTTTTGAGCCGGAATACAAGTTTTCGAGCAGTTCCGAGAGAAATAGTTTACACCTTTCTCTCGTCTACTCTTCGACTGCTTGTAAAATCGATTCTCGTGAATCTTGCTAGTTTCGATCTAAAACGATGTATCCCGTTGTTTAGAGCCGGAATACAAGTTTTCGCGCAGTTCTGAGAGCAAAAGTTTACACCTTTCTATCGTCTACTCTTCGACGACTTGTAAAATCGATGCTCGTGAATCTTGCTAGTTTCAATCTAAAGCGATGTATCCCGTTGTTTTGAGCCGGAATACAAGTTTTCGCGAGGTTCTGAGCGAAAAAGTTTATACCTTTCTCTCGTCTACTGTTCGACGACTTGTAAATCGATGCTCGTGAATTTTGCTAGTTTCGATCTAAAACGATGTATCCCGTTGTTTTGAGCCGGAATACAAGTTTTCGCGCAGTTCTGAGAGAAATAGTTTACACCTTTCTCTCGTCTACTCTTCGACTGCTTGTAAAATCGATACTCGTGAATCTTCCTAGTTTCGATCTGAAACGATGTATCCCGTTGTTTTGAGCCGGAATACAAGTTTTCGCGAGGTTCTGAGCGAAAAAGTTTATACCTTTCTCTCGTCTACTGTTCGACGACTTGTAAATCGATGCTCGTGAATTTTGCTAGTTTCGATCTAAAACGATGTATCCCGTTGTTTTGAGCCGGAATACAAGTTTTCGCGCAGTTCTGAGAGAAATAGTTTACACCTTTCTCTCGTCTACTCTTCGACTGCTTGTAAAATCGATACTCGTGAATCTTCCTAGTTTCGATCTGAAACGATGTATCCCGTTGTTTAGAGCCAGAATACAAGTTTTCGTGCTGTTCTGAGAGGAAAAATTTACACCTTTCTTTCGTCTACTCTTCGACGACTTGTAAAATTGATGCTCGTGAATTTTGCTAGTTTCGATCTAAAATGATGTATCCCATTGTTTTGAGCCGGAATACAAGTTTTCGCGCAGTTCTGAGAGAAAAAGTTTATACCTTTCTCTCGCATACTGTTCGACGACTTGTAAAATCGATGCTCGTGAATTTGGCTAGTTTCGATATAAAACCATGTATCCCGTTGTTGTGAACCGGAATACAAGTTTTCGCGCAGTTCTGAGAGAAAAAGTTAACACCTTTCTCTCGTCTACTCTTCGACTGCTTGTAAAATCGATACTCGTGAATCTTGCTAGTTTCGATCTAAAACGTTGTATCCCGTTGTTTAGAGCCGGAATACAAGTTTTCGCGCAGTTCTGAGAGAAATAGTTTACACCTTTCTCTCGTCTACTCTTCGACTGCTTGTAAAATCGATACTCGTGAATCTTGCTAGTTTCAATCTAAAACGATGTATCCCGTTGTTTAGAGCCGGAATACAAGTTTTCGCGCAGTTCTGATAGAAATAGTTTACACCTTTCTATCGTCTACTCTTCGACGACTTGTAAAATCGATGTTCGTGAATCTTGCTAGTTTCGATCTAAAACAATGTATCCCGTTGTTTAGAGCCGGAATACAAGTTTTCGCGCAGTTCTGAGAGAAAACATTTATAGCTTTCTCTCGCCTACTCTTCGACGACTTGTAAAATCGATGCTCGTGAATCTTGCTAGTTTCGATCTAAAGCGATGTATCCCGTTGTTTCGAGCCGGAATACAAGTTTTCGCGCAGTTCTGAGAGAAATAGTTTACACCTTTCTCTCGTCTACTCTTCGACTGCTTGTAAAATCGATACTCGTGAATCTTGCTAGTTTCGATCTAAAACGTTGTATCCCGTTGTTTAGAGCCGGAATACAAGTTTTCGCGCAGTTCTGAGCGAAAAGGTTTACACCTTTCTCTCGTCTACTCTTCGACTGCTTGTATAATCGATACTCGTGAATCTTGCTAGTTTCGATCTAAAACGATGTATCCCGTTGTTTTGAGCCGGAATACAAGTTTTCGAGCAGTTCCGAGAGAAATAGTTTACACCTTTCTCTCGTCTACTCTTCGACTGCTTGTAAAATCGATACTCGTGAATCTTGCTAGTTTCGATCTAAAACGATGTATCCCGTTGTTTAGAGCCGGAATACAAGTTTTCGCGCAGTTCTGAGAGCAAAAGTTTACACCTTTCTATCGTCTACTCTTCGACGACTTGTAAAATCGATGCTCGTGAATCTTGCTAGTTTCAATCTAAAGCGATGTATCCCGTTGTTTTGAGCCGGAATACAAGTTTTCGCGAGGTTCTGAGCGAAAAAGTTTATACCTTTCTCTCGTCTACTGTTCGACGACTTGTAAATCGATGCTCGTGAATTTTGCTAGTTTCGATCTAAAACGATGTATCCCGTTGTTTTGAGCCGGAATACAAGTTTTCGCGCAGTTCTGAGAGAAATAGTTTACACCTTTCTCTCGTCTACTCTTCGACTGCTTGTAAAATCGATACTCGTGAATCTTCCTAGTTTCGATCTGAAACGATGTATCCCGTTGTTTAGAGCCAGAATACAAGTTTTCGTGCTGTTCTGAGAGGAAAAATTTACACCTTTCTTTCGTCTACTCTTCGACGACTTGTGAAATTGATGCTCGTGAATTTTGCTAGTTTCGATCTAAAATGATGTATCCCATTGTTTTGAGCCGGAATACAAGTTTTCGCGCAGTTCTGAGAGAAAAAGTTTATACCTTTCTCTCGCATACTGTTCGACGACTTGTAAAATCGATGCTCGTGAATTTGGCTAGTTTCGATATAAAACCATGTATCCCGTTGTTGTGAACCGGAATACAAGTTTTCGCGCAGTTCTGAGAGAAAAAGTTAACACCTTTCTCTCGTCTACTCTTCGACTGCTTGTAAAATCGATACTCGTGAATCTTGCTAGTTTCGATCTAAAACGTTGTATCCCGTTGTTTAGAGCCGGAATACAAGTTTTCGCGCAGTTCTGAGAGAAATAGTTTACACCTTTCTCTCGTCTACTCTTCGACTGCTTGTAAAATCGATACTCGTGAATCTTGCTAGTTTCAATCTAAAACGATGTATCCCGTTGTTTAGAGCCGGAATACAAGTTTTCGCGCAGTTCTGATAGAAATAGTTTACACCTTTCTATCGTCTACTCTTCGACGACTTGTAAAATCGATGTTCGTGAATCTTGCTAGTTTCGATCTAAAACAATGTATCCCGTTGTTTAGAGCCGGAATACAAGTTTTCGCGCAGTTCTGAGAGAAAACATTTATACCTTTCTCTCGCCTACTCTTCGACGACTTGTAAAATCGATGCTCGTGAATCTTGCTAGTTTCGATCTAAAGCGATGTATCCCGTTGTTTCGAGCCGGAATACAAGTTTTCGCGCTGTTCTGAGCGAAAAATTTGACACCTTTCTCTCGTCTACTCTTCGACTAGTAAAATCGATGTTCATGAATCCCGCTAATTTCAATCGAAAACGATGTATCCCGCTGTTTCGAGCCGGAATAAATGTTTTCGCGCAGTTCTGAGAGAAAAAGTTTATACCTTTCTCTCGCATACTGTTCGACGACTTGTAAAATCGATGCTCGTGAATTTGGCTAGTTTCGATCTAAAACGATGTATCCCGTTGTTTAGAGCCGGAATACAAGTTTTCGCGCAGTTCTGAGAGAAACAGTTTACACCTTTCTCTCGTCTACTCTTCGACTGCTTGTAAAATCGATACTCGTGAATCTTGCTAGTTTCGATGTAAAACGATGTATCCCGTTGTTTAGAGCCGGAATACAAGTTTTCGCGCAGTTCTGATAGAAATAGTTTACACCTTTCTATCGTCTACTCTTCGACGACTTGTAAAATCGATGTTCGTGAATCTTGCTAGTTTCGATCTAAAACAATGTATCCCGTTGTTTAGAGCCGGAATACAAGTTTTCGCGCAGTTCTGAGAGAAAAAATTTATACCTTTCTCTCGTCTACTCTTCGACGACTTGTAAAATCGATGCTCGTGAATCTTGCTAGTCTCGATCTAAAACGACGTATCCCGTTGTGTAAAGCCGGAATACAAGTTTTCGCGCAGTTCTGAGAGAAAAAGTTTACACCTTTCTCTCGTCTACTCTTCGACGACTTGTAAAATTGATGCTCGTGAATTGTGCTAGTTTCGATCTAAAACGATGTATCCCGTTGGTTTGAGCTGGAATACAAGTTTTCGCGCAGTTCTGAGAGAAAAAGTTTACACCTTTCTCTCGTCTACTCTTCGACGACTTGTAAAATCGATGCTTGTGAATTTTGCTACTTTCGATCTAAAACGATTATTCCCGTTGTTTTGAGCCGGAATACAAGTTTTCGCGCAGTTCTGAGAGAAAAAGTTTACACCTTTCTCTCGTCTACTCTTCGACGACTTGTTAAATCGATGCTGGTCAGTTTTGCTACTTTCGATCTAAAACGATGTATCCCGTTGTTTTGAGCCGGAATACAAGTTTTCGCGCAGTTCTGAGAGAAAAAGTTTACACCTTTCTCTCGTCTACTCTTCGACGACTTGTTATATCGATGCTGGTGAATTTTGCTACTTTCGATCTAAAACGATGTATCCCGTTGTTTAGAGCCGGAATACAAGTTTTCGCGCAGTTCTGAGAGAAAAAATTTATACCTTTCTCTCGCCTACTCTTCGACGACTTGTAAAATTGATGCTCGTGAATCTTGCTAGTTTCGATCTAAAACGACGTATCCCGTTGTGTAAAGCCGGAATACAAGTTTTCGCGCAGTTCTGAGAGTAAAAGTTTACACCTTTCTAACGTTTACTCTTCGACAACTTGTAAAATCGATGCTCCTGAATCTTGCTAGTTTCGATCTAAAGCGATGTATCCCGTTGTTTCGAGCCGGAATACAAGTTTTCGCGCTGTTCTGAGCGAAACATTTGACACCTTTCTCTCGTCTACTCTTCGACTAGTAAAATCGATGTTCATGAATCCCGCTAATTTCAATCGAAAACGATGTATCCCGCTGTTTCGAGCCGGAATAAATGTTTTCGCGCAGTTCTGAGAGAAAAAGTTTATACCTTTCTCTCGCATACTGTTCGACGACTTGTAAAATCGATGCTCGTGAATTTGGCTAGTTTCGATCTAAAACGATGTATCCCGTTGTTTAGAGCCGGAATACAAGTTTTCGCGCAGTTCTGAGAGAAACAGTTTACACCTTTCTCTCGTCTACTCTTCGACTGCTTGTAAAATCGATACTCGTGAATCTTGCTAGTTTCGATGTAAAACGATGTATCCCGTTGTTTAGAGCCGGAATACAAGTTTTCGCGCAGTTCTGATAGAAATAGTTTACACCTTTCTATCGTCTACTCTTCGACGACTTGTAAAATCGATGTTCGTGAATCTTGCTAGTTTCGATCTAAAACAATGTATCCCGTTGTTTAGAGCCGGAATACAAGTTTTCGCGCAGTTCTGAGAGAAAAAATTTATACCTTTCTCTCGTCTACTCTTCGACGACTTGTAAAATCGATGCTCGTGAATCTTGCTAGTCTCGATCTAAAACGACGTATCCCGTTGTTTAAAGCCGGAATACAAGTTTTCGCGCAGTTCTGAGAGAAAAAGTTTACACCTTTCTCTCGTCTACTCTTCGACGACTTGTAAAATTGATGCTCGTGAATTGTGCTAGTTTCGATCTAAAACGATGTATCCCGTTGGTTTGAGCTGGAATACAAGTTTTCGCGCAGTTCTGAGAGAAAAAGTTTACACCTTTCTCTCGTCTACTCTTCAACGACTTGTAAAATCGATGCTTGTGAATTTTGCTACTTTCGATCTAAAACGATTATTCCCGTTGTTTTGAGCCGGAATACAAGTTTTCGCGCAGTTCTGAGAGAAAAAGTTTACACCTTTCTCTCGTCTACTCTTCGACGACTTGTTAAATCGATGCTGGTCAGTTTTGCTACTTTCGATCTAAAACGATGTATCCCGTTGTTTTGAGCCGGAATACAAGTTTTCGCGCAGTTCTGAGAGAAAAAGTTTACACTTTTTTCTCGTCTACTCTTCGACGACTTGTAAAATCGATGCTCGTGAATCTTGCTAGTTTCGATCTAAAACGATGTATCCTGTTGTTTTGAGCCGGAATACCAGTTTTCGCGCAGTTCTGAGAGAAATAGTTAACACCTTTCTCTCGTCTACTCTTCGACTGCTTGTAAAATCGATACTCGTGAATCTTGCTAGTTTCGATCTAAAACGTTGTATCCCGTTGTTTAGAGCCGGAATACAAGTTTTCGCGCAGTTCTGAGAGAAATAGTTTACACCTTTCTCTCGTCTACTCTTCGACTGCTTGTAAAATCGATACTCGTGAATCTTGCTAGTTTCGATCTAAAACGTTGTATCCCGTTGTTTAGAGCCGGAATACAAGTTTTCGCGCAGTTCTGAGCGAAAAGGTTTACACCTTTCTCTCGTCTACTCTTCGACTGCTTGTATAATCGATACTCGTGAATCTTGCTAGTTTCGATCTAAAACGATGTATCCCGTTGTTTTGAGCCGGAATACAAGTTTTCGAGCAGTTCCGAGAGAAATAGTTTACACCTTTCTCTCGTCTACTCTTCGACTGCTTGTAAAATCGATTCTCGTGAATCTTGCTAGTTTCGATCTAAAACGATGTATCCCGTTGTTTAGAGCCGGAATACAAGTTTTCGCGCAGTTCTGAGAGCAAAAGTTTACACCTTTCTATCGTCTACTCTTCGACGACTTGTAAAATCGATGCTCGTGAATCTTGCTAGTTTCAATCTAAAGCGATGTATCCCGTTGTTTTGAGCCGGAATACAAGTTTTCGCGAGGTTCTGAGCGAAAAAGTTTATACCTTTCTCTCGTCTACTGTTCGACGACTTGTAAATCGATGCTCGTGAATTTTGCTAGTTTCGATCTAAAACGATGTATCCCGTTGTTTTGAGCCGGAATACAAGTTTTCGCGCAGTTCTGAGAGAAATAGTTTACACCTTTCTCTCGTCTACTCTTCGACTGCTTGTTAAATCGATACTCGTGAATCTTCCTAGTTTCGATCTGAAACGATGTATCCCGTTGTTTTGAGCCGGAATACAAGTTTTCGCGAGGTTCTGAGCGAAAAAGTTTATACCTTTCTCTCGTCTACTGTTCGACGACTTGTAAATCGATGCTCGTGAATTTTGCTAGTTTCGATCTAAAACGATGTATCCCGTTGTTTTGAGCCGGAATACAAGTTTTCGCGCAGTTCTGAGAGAAATAGTTTACACCTTTCTCTCGTCTACTCTTCGACTGCTTGTAAAATCGATACTCGTGAATCTTCCTAGTTTCGATCTGAAACGATGTATCCCGTTGTTTAGAGCCAGAATACAAGTTTTCGTGCTGTTCTGAGAGGAAAAATTTACACCTTTCTTTCGTCTACTCTTCGACGACTTGTAAAATTGATGCTCGTGAATTTTGCTAGTTTCGATCTAAAATGATGTATCCCATTGTTTTGAGCCGGAATACAAGTTTTCGCGCAGTTCTGAGAGAAAAAGTTTATACCTTTCTCTCGCATACTGTTCGACGACTTGTAAAATCGATGCTCGTGAATTTGGCTAGTTTCGATATAAAACCATGTATCCCGTTGTTGTGAACCGGAATACAAGTTTTCGCGCAGTTCTGAGAGAAAAAGTTAACACCTTTCTCTCGTCTACTCTTCGACTGCTTGTAAAATCGATACTCGTGAATCTTGCTAGTTTCGATCTAAAACGTTGTATCCCGTTGTTTAGAGCCGGAATACAAGTTTTCGCGCAGTTCTGAGAGAAATAGTTTACACCTTTCTCTCGTCTACTCTTCGACTGCTTGTAAAATCGATACTCGTGAATCTTGCTAGTTTCAATCTAAAACGATGTATCCCGTTGTTTAGAGCCGGAATACAAGTTTTCGCGCAGTTCTGATAGAAATAGTTTACACCTTTCTATCGTCTACTCTTCGACGACTTGTAAAATCGATGTTCGTGAATCTTGCTAGTTTCGATCTAAAACAATGTATCCCGTTGTTTAGAGCCGGAATACAAGTTTTCGCGCAGTTCTGAGAGAAAACATTTATACCTTTCTCTCGCCTACTCTTCGACGACTTGTAAAATCGATGCTCGTGAATCTTGCTAGTTTCGATCTAAAGCGATGTATCCCGTTGTTTCGAGCCGGAATACAAGTTTTCGCGCAGTTCTGAGAGAAATAGTTTACACCTTTCTCTCGTCTACTCTTCGACTGCTTGTAAAATCGATACTCGTGAATCTTGCTAGTTTCGATCTAAAACGTTGTATCCCGTTGTTTAGAGCCGGAATACAAGTTTTCGCGCAGTTCTGAGCGAAAAGGTTTACACCTTTCTCTCGTCTACTCTTCGACTGCTTGTATAATCGATACTCGTGAATCTTGCTAGTTTCGATCTAAAACGATGTATCCCGTTGTTTTGAGCCGGAATACAAGTTTTCGAGCAGTTCCGAGAGAAATAGTTTACACCTTTCTCTCGTCTACTCTTCGACTGCTTGTAAAATCGATACTCGTGAATCTTCCTAGTTTCGATCTGAAACGATGTATCCCGTTGTTTAGAGCCAGAATACAAGTTTTCGTGCTGTTCTGAGAGGAAAAATTTACACCTTTCTTTCGTCTACTCTTCGACGACTTGTAAAATTGATGCTCGTGAATTTTGCTAGTTTCGATCTAAAATGATGTATCCCATTGTTTTGAGCCGGAATACAAGTTTTCACGCAGTTCTGAGAGAAAAAGTTTATACCTTTCTCTCGCATACTGTTCGACGACTTGTAAAATCGATGCTCGTGAATTTGGCTAGTTTCGATATAAAACCATGTATCCCGTTGTTGTGAACCGGAATACAAGTTTTCGCGCAGTTCTGAGAGAAAAAGTTAACACCTTTCTCTCGTCTACTCTTCGACTGCTTGTAAAATCGATACTCGTGAATCTTGCTAGTTTCGATCTAAAACGTTGTATCCCGTTGTTTAGAGCCGGAATACAAGTTTTCGCGCAGTTCTGAGAGAAATAGTTTACACCTTTCTCTCGTCTACTCTTCGACTGCTTGTAAAATCGATACTCGTGAATCTTGCTAGTTTCAATCTAAAACGATGTATCCCGTTGTTTAGAGCCGGAATACAAGTTTTCGCGCAGTTCTGATAGAAATAGTTTACACCTTTCTATCGTCTACTCTTCGACGACTTGTAAAATCGATGTTCGTGAATCTTGCTAGTTTCGATCTAAAACAATGTATCCCGTTGTTTAGAGCCGGAATACAAGTTTTCGCGCAGTTCTGAGAGAAAACATTTATAACTTTCTCTCGCCTACTCTTCGACGACTTGTAAAATCGATGCTCGTGAATCTTGCTAGTTTCGATCTAAAGCGATGTATCCCGTTGTTTCGAGCCGGAATACAAGTTTTCGCGCTGTTCTGAGCGAAAAATTTGACACCTTTCTCTCGTCTACTCTTCGACTAGTAAAATCGATGTTCATGAATCCCGCTAATTTCAATCGAAAACGATGTATCCCGCTGTTTCGAGCCGGAATAAATGTTTTCGCGCAGTTCTGAGAGAAAAAGTTTATACCTTTCTCTCGCATACTGTTCGACGACTTGTAAAATCGATGCTCGTGAATTTGGCTAGTTTCGATCTAAAACGATGTATCCCGTTGTTTAGAGCCGGAATACAAGTTTTCGCGCAGTTCTGAGAGAAACAGTTTACACCTTTCTCTCGTCTACTCTTCGACTGCTTGTAAAATCGATACTCGTGAATCTTGCTAGTTTCGATGTAAAACGATGTATCCCGTTGTTTAGAGCCGGAATACAAGTTTTCGCGCAGTTCTGATAGAAATAGTTTACACCTTTCTATCGTCTACTCTTCGACGACTTGTAAAATCGATGTTCGTGAATCTTGCTAGTTTCGATCTAAAACAATGTATCCCGTTGTTTAGAGCCGGAATACAAGTTTTCGCGCAGTTCTGAGAGAAAAAATTTATACCTTTCTCTCGTCTACTCTTCGACGACTTGTAAAATCGATGCTCGTGAATCTTGCTAGTCTCGATCTAAAACGACGTATCCCGTTGTGTAAAGCCGGAATACAAGTTTTCGCGCAGTTCTGAGAGAAAAAGTTTACACCTTTCTCTCGTCTACTCTTCGACGACTTGTAAAATTGATGCTCGTGAATTGTGCTAGTTTCGATCTAAAACGATGTATCCCGTTGGTTTGAGCTGGAATACAAGTTTTCGCGCAGTTCTGAGAGAAAAAGTTTACACCTTTCTCTCGTCTACTCTTCGACGACTTGTAAAATCGATGCTTGTGAATTTTGCTACTTTCGATCTAAAACGATTATTCCCGTTGTTTTGAGCCGGAATACAAGTTTTCGCGCAGTTCTGAGAGAAAAAGTTTACACCTTTCTCTCGTCTACTCTTCGACGACTTGTTAAATCGATGCTGGTCAGTTTTGCTACTTTCGATCTAAAACGATGTATCCCGTTGTTTTGAGCCGGAATACAAGTTTTCGCGCAGTTCTGAGAGAAAAAGTTTACACCTTTCTCTCGTCTACTCTTCGACGACTTGTTATATCGATGCTGGTGAATTTTGCTACTTTCGATCTAAAACGATGTATCCCGTTGTTTTGAGCCGGAATACAAGTTTTCGCGCAGTTCTGAGAGAAAAAGTTTACACCTTTCTCTCGTCTACTCTTCGACGACTTGTAGAATCGATGCTCGTGAATCTTGATAGTATCGCTCTAAAACGATGTATCCCGTTGTTTTGAGCAGGAATACAAGTTTTCGCGCAGTTCTGAGAAAAATATTTAACACCTTTCTCTCGTCTACTCTTCGACTGCTTGTAAAATCGATACTCGTGAATCTTGCTAGTTTCGATCTAAAACGATGTATCCCGTTGTTTTGAGCCGGAATACAAGTTTTCGCGCAGTTCTGAGAGAAATAGTTTACACCTTTCTCTCGTCTACTCTTCGACTGCTTGTAAAATCGATACTCGTGAATCTTGCTAGTTTCGATCTAAAACGATGTATCCCGTTGTTTAGAGCCGGAATACAAGTTTTCGTGCTGTTCTGAGAGGAAAAATTTACACCTTTCTTTCGTCTACTCTTCGACGACTTTAAAATTGATGCTCGTGAATTTTGCTAGTTTCAATCTAAAACGATGTATCCCGTTGTTTAGAGCCGGAAGACAAGTTTTCGTGCTTTTCTGAGAGGAAAAATTTACACCTTTCTTTCGTCTACTCTTCGACGACTTGTAAAATTGATGCTCGTGAATTTTGCTAGTTTCGATCTAAAATGATGTATCCCATTGTTTTGAGCCGGAATACAAATTTTCGCGCAGTTCTGAGAGAAAAAGTTTATACCTTTCTCTCGCATACTGTTCGACGACTTGTAAAATCGATGCTCGTGAATTTGGCTAGTTTCGATCTAAAACGATGTATCCCGTTGTTGTGAACCGGAATACAAGTTTTCGCGCAGTTCTGAGAGAAATAGTTAACACCTTTCTCTCGCCTACTCTTCGACTGCTTGTAAAATTGATACTCGTGAATCTTGCTAGTTTCGATCTAAAACAATGTATCCTGTTGTTTAGAGCCGGAATACAAGTTTTCGTGCTGTTCTGAGAGGAAAACTTTACACCTTTCTTTCGTCTACTCTTCGACGACATGTAAAATTGATGCTCGTGAATTTTGCTAGTTTCGAGCTAAAACGATGTATCCCATTGTTTTGAGCCGGAATACAAGTTTTCGCGCAGTTCTGAGTGAAAAAGTTTATACCTTTCTCTCGTCTACTCTTCGACGACTTCTAAAATCGATGCTCGTGAATCTTGCTTGTTTCGATCTAAAACGTTGTATCCCGTTGTTTAGAGCCGGAATACAAGTTTTCGCGCAGTTCTGAGCGAAAAAGTTTACACCTTTCTCTCGTCTGCTCTTCGACTGCTTTTAAAATCGATACTCGTGAACCTTGCTAGTTTCGATCTAAAACGATGTATCCCGTTGTTTAGAGCCGGAATACAAGTTTTCGCGCAGTTCTGAGAGAAATAGTTCACACCTTTTATAGTCTACTCTTCGACGACTTGTAAAATCGATGCTCGTGAATTTTGCTAGTTTCGATCTAAAACGTTGTATCCCGTTGTTTAGAGCCGGAATACAAGTTTTCGCGCAGTTCTGAGAGAAAAAGTTTACACCTTTCTCTCGTCTACTCTTCGACGACTTGCAAAATCGATACTCGTGAATCTTGCTAGTTTCGATCTAAAACGTTGTATCCCGTTGTTTAGAGCCGGAATACAAGTTTTCGCGCAGTTCTGAGCGAAAAGGTTTACACCTTTCTCTCGTCTACTCTTCGACTGCTTGTATAATCGATACTCGTGAATCTTGCTAGTTTCGATCTAAAACGATGTATCCCGTTGTTTTGAGCCGGAATACAAGTTTTCGCGCAGTTCCGAGAGAAATAGTTTACACCTTTCTCTCGTCTACTCTTCGACTGCTTGTAAAATCGATACTCGTGAATCTTGCTAGTTTCGATCTAAAACGATGTATCCCGTTGTTTAGAGCCGGAATACAAGTTTTCGCGCAGTTCTGAGAGAAATAGTTTACACCTTTCTCTCGTCTAGTCTTCGACTGCTTGTAAAATCGATACTCGTGAATCTTGCTAGTTTCAATCTAAAACGATGTATCCCGTTGTTTAGAGCCGGAATACAAGTTTTCGCGCAGTTCTGATAGAAATAGTTTACACCTTTCTATCGTCTACTCTTCGACGACTTGTAAAATCGATGTTCGTGAATCTTGCTAGTTTCGATCTAAAACAATGTATCCCGTTGTTTAGAGCCGGAATACAAGTTTTCGCGCAGTTCTGAGAGAAAAAATTTATACCTTTCTCTCGCCTACTCTTCGACGACTTGTAAAATCGATGCTCGTGAATCTTGCTAGTTTCGATCTAAAATGATGTATCCCATTGTTTTGAGCCGGAATACAAGTTTTCGCGCAGTTCTGAGAGAAAAAGTTTATACCTTTCTCTCGCATACTGTTCGACGACTTGTAAAATCGATGCTCGTGAATTTGGCTAGTTTCGATCTAAAACGATGTATCCCGTTGTTGTGAACCGGAATACAAGTTTTCGCGCAGTTCTGAGAGAAATAGTTCACACCTTTCTCTCGCCTACTCTTCGACTGCTTGTAAAATTGATACTCGTGAATCTTGCTAGTTTCGATCTAAAACAATGTATCCTGTTGTTTAGAGCCGGAATACAAGTTTTCGTGCTGTTCTGAGAGGAAAACTTTACACCTTTCTTTCGTCTACTCTTCGACGACATGTAAAATTGATGCTCGTGAATTTTGCTAGTTTCGAGCTAAAACGATGTATCCCATTGTTTTGAGCCGGAATACAAGTTTTCGCGCAGTTCTGAGTGAAAAAGTTTATACCTTTCTCTCGTCTACTCTTCGACGACTTCTAAAATCGATGCTCGTGAATCTTGCTTGTTTCGATCTAAAACGTTGTATCCCGTTGTTTAGAGCCGGAATACAAGTTTTCGCGCAGTTCTGAGCGAAAAAGTTTACACCTTTCTCTCGTCTGCTCTTCGACTGCTTTTAAAATCGATACTCGTGAATCTTGCTAGTTTTGATCTAAAACGATGTATCCCGTTGTTTAGAGCCGGAATACAAGTTTTCGCGCAGTTCTGAGAGAAATAGTTCACACCTTTTATAGTCTACTCTTCGACGACTTGTAAAATCGATGCTCGTGAATTTTGCTAGTTTCGATCTAAAACGTTGTATCCCGTTGTTTAGAGCCGGAATACAAGTTTTCGCGCAGTTCTGAGAGAAAAAGTTTACACCTTTCTCTCGTCTACTCTTCGACGACTTGCAAAATATATACTCGTGAATCTTGCTAGTTTCGATCTAAAACGTTGTATCCCGTTGTTTAGAGCCGGAATACAAGTTTTCGCGCAGTTCTGAGCGAAAAGGTTTACACCTTTCTCTCGTCTACTCTTCGACTGCTTGTATAATCGATACTCGTGAATCTTGCTAGTTTCGATCTAAAACGATGTATCCCGTTGTTTTGAGCCGGAATACAAGTTTTCGCGCAGTTCCGAGAGAAATAGTTTACACCTTTCTCTCGTCTACTCTTCGACTGCTTGTAAAATTGATACTCGTGAATCTTGCTAGTTTCGATCTAAAACGATGTATCCCGTTGTTGTGAACCGGAATACAAGTTTTCGCGCAGTTCTGAGAGCAAAAGTTTACACCTTTCTATCGTCTACTCTTCGACGACTTGTAAAATCGATGCTCGTGAATCTTGCTAGTTTCAATCTAAAGCGATGTATCCCGTTGTTTTGAGCCGGAATACAAGTTTTCGCGAGGTTCTGAGCGAAAAAGTTTATACCTTTCTCTCGTCTACTGTTCGACGACTTGTAAATCGATGCTCGTGAATTTTGCTAGTTTCGTTCTAAAACGATGTATCTCGTTGTTTTGAGCCGGAATACAAGTTTTCGCGCAGTTCTGAGAGAAATAGTTTACACCTTTCTCTCGTCTACTCTTCGACTGCTTGTAAAATCGATACTCGTGAATCTTGCTAGTTTCGATCTGAAACGATGTATCCCGTTGTTTAGAGCCAGAATACAAGTTTTCGTGCTGTTCTGAGAGGAAAAATTTACACCTTTCTTTCGTCTACTCTTCGACGACTTGTAAAATTGATGCTCGTGAATTTTGCTAGTTTCGATCTAAAATGATGTATCCCATTGTTTTGAGCCGGAATACAAGTTTTCGCGCAGTTCTGAGAGAAAAAGTTTATACCTTTCTCTCGCATACTGTTCGACGACTTGTAAAATCGATGCTCGTGAATTTGGCTAGTTTCGATATAAAACGATGTATCCCGTTGTTGTGAACCGGAATACAAGTTTTCGCGCAGTTCTGAGAGAAATAGTTAACACCTTTCTCTCGTCTACTCTTCGACTGCTTGTAAAATCGATACTCGTGAATCTTGCTAGTTTCGATCTAAAACGTTGTATCCCGTTGTTTAGAGCCGGAATACAAGTTTTCGCGCAGTTCTGAGAGAAATAGTTTACACCTTTCTCTCGTCTAGTCTTCGACTGCTTGTAAAATCGATACTCGTGAATCTTGCTAGTTTCAATCTAAAACGATGTATCCCGTTGTTTAGAGCCGGAATACAAGTTTTCGCGCAGTTCTGATAGAAATAGTTTACACCTTTCTATCGTCTACTCTTCGACGACTTGTAAAATCGATGTTCGTGAATCTTGCTAGTTTCGATCTAAAACAATGTATCCCGTTGTTTAGAGCCGGAATACAAGTTTTCGCGCAGTTCTGGGAGAAAAAATTTATGCCTTTCTCTCGCCTACTCTTCGACGACTTGTAAAATCGATGCTCGTGAATCTTGCTAGTTTCGATCTAAAACGACGTATCCCGTTGTTTAAAGCCGGAATACAAGTTTTCGCGTAGTTCTGAGAGTAAAAGTTTACACCTTTCTATCGTTTACTCTTCGACAACTTGTAAAATCGATGCTCGTGAATCTTGCTAGTTTCGATCTAAAGCGATGTATCCCGTTGTTTCGAGCCGGAATACGAGTTTTCGCGCTGTTCTGAGCGAAAAATTTGACACCTTTCTCTCGTCTACTCTTCGACTAGTAAAACCGATGTTCATGAATCCCGCTAATTTCAATCGAAAACGATGTATCCCGCTGTTTCGAGCCGGAATAAATGTTTTCGCGCAGTTCTGAGAGAAAAAGTTTATACCTTTCTCTCGCATACTGTTCGACGACTTGTAAAATCGATGCTCGTGAATTTGGCTAGTTTCGATCTAAAACGATGTATCCCGTTGTTGTGAACCGGAATACAAGTTTTCGCGCAGTTCTGAGAGAAATAGTTAACACCTTTCTCTCGCCTACTCTTCGACTGCTTGTAAAATCGATGCTCGTGAATCTTGCTAGTTTTGATCTAAAACGATGTATCCCGTTGTTTAGAGCCGGAATACAAGTTTTCGCGCAGTTCTGAGAGAAATAGTTAACACCTTTCTCTCGTCTACTCTTCGACTGCTTGTAAAATCGATACTCGTGAATTTTGCTAGTTTCGATCTAAAACGATGTATCCCGTTGTTTAGAGCCGGAATACAAGTTTTCGCGCAGTTCTGAGAGAAAAAGTTTACACCTTTCTCTCGTCTACTCTTCGACGACTTGTAAAATCGATACTCGTGAATCTTGCTAGTTTCGATCTAAAACGTTGTATCCCGTTGTTTAGAGCCGGAATACAAGTTTTCGCGCAGTTCTGAGCGAAAAGGTTTACACCTTTCTCTCGTCTACTCTTCGACTGCTTGTATAATCGATACTCGTGAATCTTGCTAGTTTCGATCTAAAACGATGTATCCCGTTGTTTTGAGCCGGAATACAAGTTTTCGAGCAGTTCCGAGAGAAATAGTTTACACCTTTCTCTCGTCTACTCTTCGACCGCTTGTAAAATCGATACTCGTGAATCTTGCTAGTTTCGATCTAAAACGATGTATCCCGTTGTTTAGAGCCGGAATACAAGTTTTCGCGCAGTTCTGAGAGCAAAAGTTTACACCTTTCTATCGTCTACTCTTCGACGACTTGTAAAATCGATGCTCGTGAATCTTGCTAGTTTCAATCTAAAGCGATGTATCCCGTTGTTTTGAGCCGGAATACAAGTTTTCGCGGGGTTCTGAGCGAAAAAGTTTATACCTTTCTCTCGTCTACTGTTCGACGACTTGTAAATCGATGCTCGTGAATTTTGCTAGTTTCGATCTAAAACGATGTATCCCGTTGTTTTGAGCCGGAATACAAGTTTTCGCGGAGTTCTGAGAGAAATAGTTTACACCTTTCTCTCGTCTACTCTTCGACTGCTTGTAAAATCGATACTCGTGAATCTTGCTAGTTTCGATCTGAAACGATGTATCCCGTTGTTTAGAGCCAGAATACAAGTTTTCGTGCTGTTCTGAGAGGAAAAATTTACACCTTTCTTTCGTCTACTCTTCGACGACTTGTAAAATTGATGCTCGTGAATTTTGCTAGTTTCGATCTAAAATGATGTATCCCATTGTTTTGAGCCGGAATACAAGTTTTCGCGCAGTTCTGAGAGAAAAAGTTTATACCTTTCTCTCGCATACTGTTCGACGACTTGTAAAATCGATGCTCGTGAATTTGGCTAGTTTCGATCTAAAACGATGTATCCCGTTGTTGTGAACCGGAATACAAGTTTTCGCGCAGTTCTGAGAGAAATAGTTAACACCTTTCTCTCGTCTACTCTTCGACTGCTTGTAAAATCGATACTCGTGAATCTTGCTAGTTTCGATCTAAAACGATGTATCCCGTTGTTTAGAGCCAGAATACAAGTTTTCGTGCTGTTCTGAGAGGAAAAATTTACACCTTTCTTTCGTCTACTCTTCGACGACTTGTAAAATTGATGCTCGTGAATTTTGCTAGTTTCGATCTAAAATGATGTATCCCATTGTTTTGAGCCGGAATACAAGTTTTCGCGCAGTTCTGAGAGAAATAGTTAACACCTTTCTCTCGTCTACTCTTCGAGTGCTTGTAAAATCGATACTCGTGAATCTTGCTAGTTTCGATCTAAAACGTTGTATCCCGTTGTTTAGAGCCGGAATACAAGTTTTCGCGCAGTTCTGAGAGAAATAGTTTACACCTTTCTCTCGTCTACTCTTCGACTGCTTGTAAAATCGATACTCGTGAATCTTGCTAGTTTCAATCTAAAACGATGTATCCCGTTGTTTAGAGCCGGAATACAAGTTTTCGCACAGTTCTGAGAGAAATAGCTCACACCTTTTATCGTCTACTCTTCGACGACTTGTAAAATCGATGCTTGTGAATTTTGCTAGTTTCGATCTAAAACGATGTATCCCGTTGTTTAGAGCCGGAATACAAGTTTTCGCGCAGTTCTGAGAGAAAAAGTTTACACCTTTCTCTCGTCTACTCTTCGACGACTTGTAAAATCGATACTCGTGAATCTTGCTAGTTTCGATCTAAAACGTTGTATCCCGTTCTTTAGAGCCGGAATACAAGTTTTCGCGCAGTTCTGAGCGAAAAGGTTTACACCTTTCTCTCGTATACTCTTCGACTGCTTGTATAATCGATACTCGTGAATCTTGCTAGTTTCGATCTAAAACGATGTATCCCGTTGTTTTGAGCCGGAATACAAGTTTTCGAGCAGTTCCGAGAGAAATAGTTTACACCTTTCTCTCGTCTACTCTTCGACTGCTTGTAAAATAGATACTCGTGAATCTTGCTAGTTTCGATCTAAAACGATGTATCCCGTTGTTTAGAGCCGGAATACAAGTTTTCGCGCAGTTCTGAGAGCAAAAGTTTACACCTTTCTATCGTCTACTCTTCGACGACTTGTAAAATCGATGCTCGTGAATCTTGCTAGTTTCAATCTAAAGCGATGTATCCCGTTGTTTTGAGCCGGAATACAAGTTTTCGCGAGGTTCTGAGCGAAAAAGTTTATACCTTTCTCTCGTCTACTGTTCGACGACTTGTAAATCGATGCTCGTGAATTTTGCTAGTTTCGATCTAAAACGATGTATCCCGTTGTTTTGAGCCGGAATACAAGTTTTCGCGGAGTTCTGAGAGAAATAGTTTACACCTTTCTCTCGTCTACTCTTCGACTGCTTGTAAAATCGATACTCGTGAATCTTGCTAGTTTCGATCTGAAACGATGTATCCCGTTGTTTAGAGCCAGAATACAAGTTTTCGTGCTGTTCTGAGAGGAAAAATTTACACCCTTCTTTCGTCTACTCTTCGACGACTTGTAAAATTGATGCTCGTGAATTTTGCTAGTTTCGATCTAAAATGATGTATCCCATTGTTTTGAGCCGGAGTACAAGTTTTCGCGCAGTTCTGAGAGAAAAAGTTTATACCTTTCTCTCGCATACTGTTCGACGACTTGTAAAATCGATGCTCGTGAATTTGGCTAGTTTCGATCTAAAACGATGTATCCCGTTGTTGTGAACCGGAATACAAGTTTTCGCGCAGTTCTGAGAGAAATAGTTAACACCTTTCTCTCGTCTACTCTTCGACTGCTTGTAAAATCGATACTCGTGAATCTTGCTAGTTTCGATCTAAAACGATGTATCCCGTTGTTTAGAGCCAGAATACAAGTTTTCGTGCTGTTCTGAGAGGAAAAATTTACACCTTTCTTTCGTCTACTCTTCGACGACTTGTAAAATTGATGCTCGTGAATTTTGCTAGTTTCGATCTAAAATGATGTATCCCATTGTTTTGAGCCGGAATACAAGTTTTCGCGCAGTTCTGAGAGAAATAGTTAACACCTTTCTCTCGTCTACTCTTCGACTGCTTGTAAAATCGATGCTCGTGAATCTTGCTAGTTTCGATCTAAAGCGATGTATCCCGTTGTTTCGAGCCGGAATACGAGTTTTCGCGCTGTTCTGAGCGAAAAATTTGACACCTTTCTCTCGTCTACTCTTCGACTAGTAAAATCGATGTTCATGAATCCCGCTAATTTCAATCGAAAACGATGTATCCCGCTGTTTCGAGCCGGAATAAATGTTTTCGCGCAGTTCTGAGAGAAAAAGATTATACCTTTCTCTCGCATACTGTTCGACGACTTGTAAAATCGATGCTCGTGAATTTGGCTAGTTTCGATCTAAAACGATGTATCCCGTTGTTGTGAACCGGGATACAAGTTTTCGCGCAGTTCTGAGAGAAATAGTTAACACCTTTCTCTCGCCTACTCTTCGACTGCTTGTAAAATCGATGCTCGTGAATCTTGCTAGTTTTGATCTAAAACGATGTATCCCGTTGTTTAGAGCCGGAATACAAGTTTTCGCGCAGTTCTGAGAGAAATAGTTAACACCTTTCTCTCGTCTACTCTTCGACTGCTTGTAAAATCGATACTCGTGAATTTTGCTAGTTTCGATCTAAAACGATGTATCCCGTTGTTTAGAGCCGGAATACAAGTTTTCGCGCAGTTCTGAGAGAAAAAGTTTACACCTTTCTCTCGTCTACTCTTCGACGACTTGTAAAATCGATACTCGTGAATCTTGCTAGTTTCGATCTAAAACGTTGTATCCCGTTGTTTAGAGCCGGAATACAAGTTTTCGCGCAGTTCTGAGCGAAAAGGTTTACACCTTTCTCTCGTCTACTCTTCGACTGCTTGTATAATCGATACTCGTGAATCTTGCTAGTTTCGATCTAAAACGATGTATCCCGTTGTTTTGAGCCGGAATACAAGTTTTCGAGCAGTTCCGAGAGAAATAGTTTACACCTTTCTCTCGTCTACTCTTCGACTGCTTGTAAAATCGATACTCGTGAATCTTGCTAGTTTCGATCTAAAACGATGTATCCCGTTGTTTAGAGCCGGAATACAAGTTTTCGCGCAGTTCTGAGAGCAAAAAGTTTACACCTTTCTATCGTCTACTCTTCGACGACTTGTAAAATCGATGTCGTGAATCTTGCTAGTTTCAATCTAAAGCGATGTATCCCGTTGTTTTGAGCCGGAATACAAGTTTTCGGGGGGTTCTGAGCGAAAAAGTTTATACCTTTCTCTCGTCTACTGTTCGACGACTTGTAAATCGATGCTCGTGAATTTTGCTAGTTTCGATCTAAAACGATGTATCCCGTTGTTTTGAGCCGGAATACAAGTTTTCGCGGAGTTCTGAGAGAAATAGTTTACACCTTTCTCTCGTCTACTCTTCGACTGCTTGTAAAATCGATACTCGTGAATCTTGCTAGTTTCGATCTGAAACGATGTATCCCGTTGTTTAGAGCCAGAATACAAGTTTTCGTGCTGTTCTGAGAGGAAAAATTTACACCTTTCTTTCGTCTACTCTTCGACGACTTGTAAAATTGATGCTCGTGAATTTTGCTAGTTTCGATCTAAAATGATGTATCCCATTGTTTTGAGCCGGAATACAAGTTTTCGCGCAGTTCTGAGAGAAAAAGTTTATACCTTTCTCTCGCATACTGTTCGACGACTTGTAAAATCGATGCTCGTGAATTTGGCTAGTTTCGATCTAAAACGATGTATCCCGTTGTTGTGAACCGGAATACAAGTTTTCGCGCAGTTCTGAGAGAAATAGTTAACACCTTTCTCTCGTCTACTCTTCGACTGCTTGTAAAATCGATACTCGTGAATCTTGCTAGTTTCGATGTAAAACGATGTATCCCGTTGTGTAGAGCCGGAATACAAGTTTTCGCGCAGTTCTGATAGAAATAGTTTTACACCTTTCTATCGTCTACTCTTCGACGACTTGTAAAATCGATGTTCGTGAATCTTGCTAGTTTCGATCTAAAACAATGTATCCCGTTGTTTAGAGCCGGAATACAAGTTTTCGCGCAGTTCTGAGAGAAAAAATTTATACCTTTCTCTCGTCTACTCTTCGACGACTTGTAAAATCGATGCTCGTGAATCTTGCTAGTCTCGATCTAAAACGACGTATCCCGTTGTTTAAAGCCGGAATACAAGTTTTCGCGCAGTTCTGAGAGAAAAAGTTTACACCTTTCTCTCGTCTACTCTTCGACGACTTGTAAAATTCATGCTCGTGAATTGTGCTAGTTTCGATCTAAAACGATGTATCCCGTTGGTTTGAGCTGGAATACAAGTTTTCGCGCAGTTCTGAGAGAAAAAGTTTACACCTTTCTCTCGTCTACTCTTCGACGACTTGTAAAATCGATGCTTGTGAATTTTGCTACTTTCGATCTAAAACGATTATTCCCGTTGTTTTGAGCCGGAATACAAGTTTTCGCGCAGTTCTGAGAGAAAAAGTTTACACCTTTCTCTCGTCTACTCTTCGACGACTTGTTAAATGGATGCTGGTCAGTTTTGCTACTTTCGATCTAAAACGATGTATCCCGTTGTTTTGAGCCGGAATACAAGTTTTCGCGCAGTTCTGAGAGAAAAAGTTTACACCTTTCTCTCGTCTACTCTTCGACGACTTGTTATATCGATGCTGGTGAATTTTGCTACTTTCGATCTAAAACGATGTATCCCGTTGTTTTGAGCCGGAATACAAGTTTTCGCGCAGTTCTGAGAGAAAAAGTTTACACCTTTTTCTCGTCTACTCTTCGACGACTTGCAAAATCGATGCTCGTGAATCTTGCTAGTTTCGATCTAAAACGATGTATCCTGTTGTTTTGAGCCGGAATACAAGTTTTCGCGCAGTTCTGAGAGAAATAGTTAACACCTTTCTCTCGTCTACTCTTCGACTGCTTGTAAAATCGATACTCGTGAATCTTGCTAGTTTCGATCTAAAACGATGTATCCCGTTGTTTTGAGCCGGAATACAAGTTTTCGCGCAGTTCTGAGAGAAATAGTTTACACCTTTCTCTCGTCTACTCTTCGACTGCTTGTAAAATCGATACTCGTGAATCTTGCTAGTTTCGATATAAAACGATGTATCCCGTTGTTTAGAGCCGGAATACAAGTTTTCGTGCTGTTCTGAGAGGAAAAATTTACACCTTTCTTTCGTCTACTCTTCGACGACTTGTAAATCGATGCTCGTGAATTTTGCTAGTTTCGATCTAAAACGATGTATCCCGTTGTTTAAAGCCGGAATAAAAGTTTTCGCGCAGTTCTGAGAGTAAAAGTTTACACCTTTCTATCGTTTACTCTTCGACAACTTGTAAAATCGATGCTCGTGAATCTTGCTAGTTTCGATCTAAAGCGATGTATCCCTTTGTTTCGAGCCGGAATACAAGTTTTCGCGCTGTTCTGAGCGAAAAATTTGACACCTTTCTCTCGTCTACTCTTCGACTAGTAAAATCGATGTTCATGAATCCCGCTAATTTCAATCGAAAACGATGTATCCCGTTGTTGTGAACCGGAATACAAGTTTTCGCGCAGTTCTGAGAGAAATAGTTAACACCTTTCTCTCGTCTACTCTTCGACTGCTTGTAAAATCGATACTCGTGAATCTTGCTAGTTTCGATCTAAAACGTTGTATCCCGTTGTTTAGAGCCGGAATACAAGTTTTCGCGCAGTTCTGAGAGAAACAGTTTACACCTTTCTCTCGTCTACTCTTCGACTGCTTGTAAAATCGATACTCGTGAATCTTGCTAGTTTCGATGTAAAACGATGTATCCCGTTGTGTAGAGCCGGAATACAAGTTTTCGCGCAGTTCTGATAGAAATAGTTTACACCTTTCTATCGTCTACTCTTCGACGACTTGTAAAATCGATGTTCGTGAATCTTGCTAGTTTCGATCTAAAACAATGTATCCCGTTGTTTAGAGCCGGAATACAAGTTTTCGCGCAGTTCTGAGAGAAAAAGTTTATACCTTTCTCTCGTCTACTCTTCGACGACTTGTAAAATCGATGCTCGTGAATCTTGCTAGTCTCGATCTAAAACGACGTATCCCGTTGTTTAAAGCCGGAATACAAGTTTTCGCGCAGTTCTGAGAGAAAAAGTTTACACCTTTCTCTCGTCTACTCTTCGACGACTTGTAAAACTGATGCTCGTGAATTGTGCTAGTTTCGATCTAAAACGATGTATCCCGTTGGATTGAGCTGGAATACAAGTTTTCGCGCAGTTCTGAGAGAAAAAGTTTACACCTTTCTCTCGTCTACTCTTCGACGACTTGTTAAATCGATGCTGGTCAGTTTTGCTACTTTCGATCTAAAACGATGTATCCCGTTGTTTTGAGCCGGAATACAAGTTTTCGCGCAGTTCTGAGAGAAAAAGTTTACACCTTTCTCTCGTCTACTCTTCGACGACTTGTTATATCGATGCTGGTGAATTTTGCTACTTTCGATCTAAAACGATGTATCCCGTTGTTTTGAGCCGGAATACAAGTTTTCGCGCAGTTCTGAGAGAAAAAGTTTACACCTTTTTCTCGTCTACTCTTCGACGACTTGTAAAATCGATGCTCGTGAATCTTGCTAGTTTCGATTTAAAACGATGTATCCCGTTGTTTCGAGCCGGAATACAAGTTTTCGCGCTGTTCTGAGCGAAAAATTTGACACCTTTCTCTCGTCTACTCTTCGACTAGTAAAATCGATGTTCATGAATCCCGCTAATTTCAATCGAAAACGATGTATCCCGTTGTTGTGAACCGGAATACAAGTTTTCGCGCAGTTCTGAGAGAAATAGTTAACACCTTTCTCTCGTCTACTCTTCGACTGCTTGTAAAATCGATACTCGTGAATCTTGCTAGTTTCGATCTAAAACGTTGTATCCCGTTGTTTAGAGCCGGAATACAAGTTTTCGCGCAGTTCTGAGAGAAACAGTTTACACCTTTCTCTCGTCTACTCTTCGACTGCTTGTAAAATCGATACTCGTGAATCTTGCTAGTTTCGATGTAAAACGATGTATCCCGTTGTGTAGAGCCGGAATACAAGTTTTCGCGCAGTTCTGATAGAAATAGTTTACACCTTTCTATCGTCTACTCTTCGACGACTTGTAAAATCGATGTTCGTGAATCTTGCTAGTTTCGATCTAAAACAATGTATCCCGTTGTTTAGAGCCGGAATACAAGTTTTCGCGCAGTTCTGAGAGAAAAAATTTATACCTTTCTCTCGTCTACTCTTCGACGACTTGTAAAATCGATGCTCGTGAATCTTGCTAGTCTCGATCTAAAACGACGTATCCCGTTGTTTAAAGCCGGAATACAAGTTTTCGCGCAGTTCTGAGAGAAAAAGTTTACACCTTTCTCTCGTCTACTCTTCGACGACTTGTAAAATTGATGCTCGTGAATTGTGCTAGTTTCGATCTAAAACGATGTATCCCGTTGGTTTGAGCTGGAATACAAGTTTTCGCGCAGTTCTGAGAGAAAAAGTTTACACCTTTCTCTCGTCTACTCTTCGACGACTTGTAAAATCGATGCTTGTGAATTTTGCTACTTTCGATCTAAAACGATTATTCCCGTTGTTTTGAGCCGGAATACAAGTTTTCGCGCAGTTCTGAGAGAAAAAGTTTACACCTTTCTCTCGTCTACTCTTCGACGACTTGTTAAATCGATGCTGGTCAGTTTTGCTACTTTCGATCTAAAACGATGTATCCCGTTGTTTTGAGCCGGAATACAAGTTTTCGCGCAGTTCTGAGAGAAAAAGTTTACACCTTTCTCTCGTCTACTCTTCGACGACTTGTTATATCGATGCTGGTGAATTTTGCTACTTTCGATCTAAAACGATGTATCCCGTTGTTTTGAGCCGGAATACAAGTTTTCGCGCAGTTCTGAGAGAAAAAGTTTACACCTTTTTCTCGTCTACTCTGCGACGACTTGTAAAATCGATGCTCGTGAATCTTGCTAGTTTCGATCTAAAACGATGTATCCTGTTGTTTTGAGCCGGAATACAAGTTTTCGCGCAGTTCTGAGAGAAAAAGTTTACATCTTTCTCTCGTCTACTCTTCGACGACTTGTAGAATCGATGCTCGTGAATCTTGATAGTATCGCTCTAAAACGATATATCCCGTTGTTTTGAGCCGGAATACAAGTTTTCGCGCAGTTCTGAGAGAAAAAGTTTACACCTTTCTCTCGTCTACTCTTCGACGACTTGTAGAATCGATGCTCGTGAATCTTGATAGTATCGCTCTAAAACGATGTATCCCGTTGTTTTGAGCCGGAATACAAGTTTTCGCGCAGTTCTGAGAGAAATAGTTTACACCTTTCTCTCGCCTACTCTTCGACTGCTTGTAAAATTGATACTCGTGAATCTTGCTAGTTTCGATCTAAAACGTTGTATCCCGTTGTTTAGAGCCGGAATACAAGTTTTCGCGCAGTTCTGAGAGAAATAGTTTACACCTCTCTCTCGTCTACTCTTCGACTGCTTGTAAAATCGATACTCGTGAATCTTGCTAGTTTCGATCTAAAACGATGTATCCCGTTGTTTAGAGCCGGAATACAAGTTTTCGCGCAGTTCTGATAGAAATAGTTTACACCTTTCTATCGTCTACTCTTCGACGACTTGTAAAATCGATGTTCGTGAATCTTGCTAGTTTCGATCTAAAACAATGTATCCTGTTGTTTAGAGCCGGAATACAAGTTTTCGTGCTGTTCTGAGAGGAAAACTTTACACCTTTCTTTCGTCTACTCTTCGACGACATGTAAAATTGATGCTCGTGAATTTTGCTAGTTTCGATCTAAAACGATGTATCCCATTTGTTTGAGCCGGAATACAAGTTTTCGCGCAGTTCTGAGTGAAAAAGTTTATACCTTTCTCTCGTCTACTCTTCGACGACTTCTAAAATCGATGCTCGTGAATCTTGCTTGTTTCGATCTAAAACGTTGTATCCCGTTGTTTAGAGCCGGAATACAAGTTTTCGCGCAGTTCTGAGCGAAAAAGATTACACCTTTCTCTCGTCTGCTCTTCGACTGCTTTTAAAATCGATACTCGTGAATCTTGCTAGTTTCGATCTAAAACGATGTATCCCGTTTTTTAGAGCCGGAATACAAGTTTTCGCGCAGTTCTGAGAGAAATAGTTCACACCTTTTATCGTCTACTCTTCGACGACTTGTAAAATCGATGCTCGTGAATTTTGCTAGTTTCGATCTAAAACGATGTATCCCGTTGTTTAGAGCCGGAATACAAGTTTTCGCGCAGTTCTGAGAGAAAAAGTTTACACCTTTCTCTCGTCTACTCTTCGACGACTTGCAAAATCGATACTCGTGAATCTTGCTAGTTTCGATCTAAAACGTTGTATCCCGTTGTTTAGAGCCGGAATACAAGTTTTCGCGCAGTTCTGAGCGAAAAGGTTTACACCTTTCTCTCGTCTACTCTTCGACTGCTTGTATAATCGATACTCGTGAATCTTGCTAGTTTCGATCTAAAACGATGTATCCCGTTGTTTTGAGCCGGAATACAAGTTTTCGCGCAGTTCCGAGAGAAATAGTTTACACCTTTCTCTCGTCTACTCTTCGACTGCTTGTAAAATCGATACTCGTGAATCTTGCTAGTTTCGATCTAAAACGATGTATCCCGTTGTTTAGAGCCGGAATACAAGTTTTCGCGCAGTTCTGAGAGCAAAAGTTTACACCTTTCTATCGTCTACTCTTCGACGACTTGTAAAATCGATGCTCGTGAATCTTGCTAGTTTCAATCTAAAGCGATGTATCCGGTTGTTTTGAGCCGGAATACAAGTTTTCGCGAGGTTCTGAGCGAAAAAGTTTATACCTTTCTCTCGTCTACTGTTCGACGACTTGTAAATCGATGCTCGTGAATTTTGCAAGTTTCGTTCTAAAACGATGTATCTCGTTGTTTTGAGCCGGAATACAAGTTTTCGCGCAGTTCTGAGAGAAATAGTTTACACCTTTCTCTCGTCTACTCTTCGACTGCTTGTAAAATCGATACTCGTGAATCTTGCTAGTTTCGATCTAAAACGATGTATCCCGTTGTTTAGAGCCGGAATACAAGTTTTCGCGCAGTTCTGATAGAAATAGTTTACACCTTTCTATCGTCTACTCTTCGACGACTTGTAAAATCGATGCTCGTGAATTTTGCTAGTTTCGATCTAAAACGATGTATCCCGTTGTTTAGAGCCGGAATACAAGTTTTCGCGCAGTTCTGAGAGAAAAAGTTTACACCTTTCTCTCGTCTACTCTTCGACGACTTGTAAAATCGATACTCGTGAATCTTGCTAGTTTCGATCTAAAACGTTGTATCCCGTTGTTTAGAGCCGGAATACAAGTTTTCGCGCAGTTCTGAGCGAAAAGGTTCACACCTTTCTCTCGTCTACTCTTCGACTGCTTGTAAAATCGATACTCGTGAATCTTGCTAGTTTCGATCTAAAACGATGTATCTCGTTGTTTTGAGCCGGAATACAAGTTTTCGCGCAGTTCCGAGAGAAATAGTTTACACCTTTCTCTCGTCTACTCTTCGACTGCTTGTAAAATCGATACTCGTGAATCTTGCTAGTTTCGATCTGAAACGATGTATCCCGTTGTTTAGAGCCGGAATACAAGTTTTCGCGAGGTTCTGAGCGAAAAAGTTTATACCTTTCTCTCGTCTACTGTTCGACGACTTGTAAATCGATGCTCGTGAATTTTGCTAGTTTCGATCTAAAACGATGTATCCCGTTGTTTTGTGCCGGAATACAAGTTTTCGCGCAGTTCTGAGAGAAATAGTTTACACCTTTCTCTCGTCTACTCTTCGACTGCTTGTAAAATCGATACTCGTGAATCTTGCTAGTTTCGATCTGAAACGATGTATCCCGTTGTTTAGAGCCAGAATACAAGTTTTCGTGCTGTTCTGAGAGGAAAAATTTACACCTTTCTTTCGTCTACTCTTCGACGACTTGTAAAATTGATGCTCGTGAATTTTGCTAGTTTCGATCTAAAATGATGTATCCCATTGTTTTGAGCCGGAATACAAGTTTTCGCGCAGTTCTGAGAGAAAAAGTTTATACCTTTCTCTCGCATACTGTTCGACGACTTGTAAAATCGATGCTCGTGAATTTGGCTAGTTTCGATCTAAAACAATGTATCCCGTTGTTGTGAACCGGAATACAAGTTTTCGCGCAGTTCTGAGAGAAATAGGTAACACCTTTCTCTCGTCTACTCTTCGACTGCTTGTAAAATCGATACTCGTGAATCTTGCTAGTTTCGATCTAAAACGTTGTATCCCGTTGTTTAGAGCCGGAATACAAGTTTTCGCGCAGTTCTGAGAGAAATAGTTTACACCTTTCTCTCGTCTACTCTTCGACTGCTTGTAAAATCGATACTCGTGAATCTTGTAAGTTTCGATCTAAAACGATGTATCCCGTTGTTTAGAGCCGGAATACAAGTTTTCGCGCAGTTCTGATAGAAATAGTTTACACCTTTCTATCGTCTACTCTTCGACGACTTGTAAAATCGATGTTCGTGAATCTTGCTAGTTTCAATCTAAAACAATGTATCCCGTTGTTTAGAGCCGGAATACAAGTTTTCGCGCAGTTCTGAGAGAAAAAATTTATACCTTTCTCTCGTCTACTCTTCGACGACTTGTAAAATCGATGCTCGTGAATCTTGCTAGTTTCGATCTAAAACGACGTATCCCGTTGTTTAAAGCCAGAATACAAGTTTTCGCGCAGTTCTGAGAGTAAAAGTTTACACCTTTCTATCGTTTACTCTTCGACGACTTGTAAAATCGATGCTCCTGAATCTTGCTAGTTTCGATCTAAAGCGATGTATCCCGTTGTTTAAAGCCGGAATACAAGTTTTCGCGCAGTTCTGAGAGTAAAAGTTTACACCTTTCTATCGTTTACTCTTCGACGACTTGTAAAATCGATGCTCGTGAATCTTGCTAGTTTCGATCTAAAGCGATGTATCCCGTTGTTTTGAGCCGGAATACAAGTTTTCGCGCTGTTCTGAGCGAAAAATTTGACACCTTTCTCTCGTCTACTCTTCGACTAGTAAAATCGATGTTCATGAATCCCGCTAATTTCAATCTAAAACGATGTATCCCGCTGTTTCGAGCCGGAATAAATGTTTTCGCGCAGTTCTGAGAGAAAAAGTTCACACCTTTCTATCGTCTACTCTTCGACGACTTGTAAAATCGATACTCGTGAATCCCGCTTGTTTCGATCTAAAACGATGTATCCCGTTGTTTTGAGTCGGAATACAAGTTTTTGTGCTGTTCTGAGAGGAAAAGTTTACATCTTTCTTTCGCCTACTCTTCGACGACTTGTAAAATTGATGCTCGTGAATTTTGCTAGTTTCGATCTAAAACGATGTATCCCATTTTTTTGAGCCGGAATACAAGTTTTCGCGCAGTTCTGAGAGAAAAAGTTTATACCTTTCTCTCGTCTACTCTTCGACGACTTGTAAAATCGATGCTCGTGAATCTTGCTAGTTTCGATCTAAAACGATGTATCCCGTTGTTTAAAGCCGGAATACAAGTATTCGCGCTGTTCTGAGAGAAAAAGTTCACACCTTTCTTTCGTCTAGTCTTCGACGACTTGTAAAATCGATACTCGTGAATCTTGCTTGTTTCGATCTAACATGTTGTATCCCGTTGTTTAGAGCCGGAATACAAGTTTTCGCGCAGTTCTGAGCGAAAAAGTTTACACCTTTCTCTCGTCTACTCTTCGGCTGCTTGTAAAATCGATACTCGTGAATCTTGCTAGTTTCGATCTAAAACGATGTATCCCGTTGTTTAGAGCCGGAATACAAGTTTTCGCGCAGTTCTGAGAGAAATAGTTTACACCTTTCTATCGTCTACTCTTCAACGACTTGTAAAATCGATGCTCTTGAATTTTGCTAGTTTCGATCTAAAACGATGTATCCCGTTGTTTTGAGCCGGAATACAAGTTTTCGTGCTGTTCTGAGAGGAAAACTTTACACCTTTCTTTCGTCTACTCTTCGACGACATGTAAAATTGATGCTCGTGAATTTTGCTAGTTTCGATCTAAAACGATGTATCCTATTGTTTTGAGCCGGAATACAAGTTTTCGCGCAGTTCTGAGAGAAAAAGTTTATACCTTTCTCTCGTCTACTCTTCGACGACTTGTAAAATCGATGCTCGTGAATCTTGCTTGTTTCGATCTAAAACGTTGTATCCCGTTGTTTAGAGCCGGAATACAAGTTTTCGCGCAGTTCTGAGCGAAAAAGTTTACACCTTTCTCTCGTCTGCTCTTCGACTGCTTTTAAAATCGATACTCGTGAATCTTGCTAGTTTTAATCTAAAACGTTGTATCCCGTTGTTTAGAGCCGGAATACAAGTTTTCGCGCAGTTCTGAGCGAAAAGGTTTACACCTTTCTCTCGTCTACTCTTCGACTGCTTGTAAAATCGATACTCGTGAATCTTCCTAGTTTCGATCTAAAACGATGTATCCCGTTGTTTAGAGCCGGAATACAAGTTTTCGCGCAGTTCTGAGAGCAAAAGTTTACACCTTTCTATCGTCTACTCTTCGACGACTTGTAAAATCGATGCTCGTGAATCTTGCTAGTTTCAATCTAAAGCGATGTATCCCGTTGTTTTGAGCCGGAATACAAGTTTTCGCGAGGTTCTGAGCGAAAAAGTTTATACCTTTCTCTCGTCTACTGTTCGACGACTTGTATATCGATGCTCGTGAATTTTGCTAGTTTCGATCTAAAACGATGTATCCCGTTGTTTTGAGCCGGAATACAAGTTTTCGCGCAGTTCTGAGAGAAATAGTTTACACCTTTCTCTCGTCTACTCTTCGACTGCTTGTAAAATCGATACTCGTGAATCTTGCTAGTTTCGATCTAAAATGATGTATCCCGTTGTTTAGAGCCGGAATACAAGTTTTCGCGCAGTTCTGAGAGAAATAGTTTACACCTTTCTATCGTCTACTCTTCGACGACTTGTAAAATCGATGTTCGTGAATCTTGCTAGTTTCGATCTAAAACAATGTATCCCGTTGTTTAGAGCCGGAATACAAGTTTTCGCGCAGTTCTGAGAGAAAAAGTTTATACCTTTCTCTCGTCTACTCTTCGACGACTTGTAAAATCGATGCTCGTGAATCTTGCTAGTTTCGATCTAAAACGACGTATCCCGTTGTTTAAAGCCGGAATACAAGTTTTCGCGCAGTTCTGAGCGAAAAATTTGACACCTTTCTCTCGTCTACTCTTCGACTAGTAAAATCGATGTTCATGAATCCCGCTAATTTCAATCTAAAACGATGTATCCCGCTGTTTCGAGCCGGAATAAATGTTTTCGCGCAGTTCTGAGAGAAAAAGTTCACACCTTTCTATCGTCTACTCTTCGCTTGTGTTGTGTCCTGTGTATTCTGTGCGCTATGAATCCTCATGCTGATTACCCACTAGCCCGAACCCTGACCCTTCTAAGTTGTAAAATCGATACTCGTGAATCTTGCTAGTTTCGATCTAAAACGATGTATCCCGTTGTTTAGAGCCGGAATACAAGTTTTCGCGCAGTTCTGAGAGAAAAAGTTTATACCTTTCTCTCGTCTACTCTTCGACGACTTGTAAAATCGATGCTCGTGAATCTTGCTAGTTTCGATCTAAAACGATGTATCCCGTTGTTTAAAGCCGGAATACAAGTTTTCGCGCTGTTCTGAGCGAAAAAGTTTACACCTTTCTCTCGTCTACTCTTCGGCTGCTTGTAAAATCGATACTCGTGAATCTTGCTAGTTTCGATCTAAAACGATGTATCCCGTTGTTTAGAGCCGGAATACAAGTTTTCGCGCAGTTCTGAGAGAAATAGTTTACACCTTTCTATCGTCTACTCTTCAACGACTTGTAAAATCGATGCTCTTGAATTTTGCTAGTTTCGATCTAAAACGATGTATCCCGTTGTTTTGAGCCGGAATACAAGTTTTCGTGCTGTTCTGAGAGGAAAACTTTACACCTTTCTTTCGTCTACTCTTCGACGACATGTAAAATTGATGCTCGTGAATTTTGCTAGTTTCGATCTAAAACGATGTATCCCGTTGTTTACAGCCGGAATACAAGTTTTCGCGCAGTTCTGAGAGAAAAAGTTTATTCGTTTCTCTCGTCTACTCTTCGACGACTTGTAAAATCGATACTCGTGAATCTTGCTAGTTTCGATCTAAAACGATGTATCCCGTTGTTTATAGCCGGAATACAAGTTTTCGCGCAGTTCTGAGAGAAATAGTTTACACCTTTCTATCGTCTACTCTTCAACGACTTGTAAAATCGATGCTCTTGAATTTTGCTAGTTTCGATCTAAAATGATGTATCCCGTTGTTTACAGCCGGAATACAAGTTTTCGCGCAGTTCTGAGAGGAAAACTTTACACCTTTCTCTCGTCTACTCTTCGACGACTTGTAAAATCGATACTCGTGAATCTTGCTAGTTTCGATCTAAAACGTTGTATCCCGTTGTTTAGACCCGGAATACAAGTTTTCGCGCTGTTCTGAGAGAAAAAGTTCACACCTTTCTTTCGTCTACTCTTCGACGACATGTAAAATTGATGCTCGTGAATTTTGCTAGTTTCGATCTAAAACGATGTATCCCATTGTTTTGAGCCGGAATACAAGTTTTCGCGCAGTTCTGAGAGAAAAAGTTTATACGTTTCTCTCGTCTACTCTTCGACTGCTTTTAAAATCGATACTCGTGAATCTTGCTAGTTTCAATCTAAAACGATGTATCCCGTTGTTTAGAGCCGGAATACAAGTTTTCGCGCAGTTCTGAGAGAAATGCCTCACACCTTTTATCGTCTACTCTTCAACGACTTGTAAAATCGATGCTCGTGAATTTTGCTAGTTTCGATCTAAAACGATGTATCCCGTTGTTTAGAGCCGGAATACAAGTTTTCGCGCAGTTCTGAGAGAAAAAGTTTACACCTTTCTCTCGTCTACTCTTCGACGACTTGTAAAATCGATACTCGTGAATCTTGCTAGTTTCGATCTAAAACGTTGTATCCCGTTGTTTAGACCCGGAATACAAGTTTTCGCGCAGTTCTGATCGAAATAGTTTACACCTTTCTCTCGTCTACTCTTCGACTGCTTGCAAAATCGATACTCGTGAATCTTGCTAGTTTCGATCTAAAACGATGTATCCCGTTGTTTTGAGCCGGAATACAAGTTTTCGCGCAGTTCCGAGAGAAATAGTTTACACCTTTCTCTCGTCTACTCTTCGACTGCTTGTAAAATCGATACTCGTGAATCTTGCTAGTTTCGATCTAAAACGATGTATCCCGTTGTTTAGAGCCGGAATACAAGTTTTCGCGCAGTTCTGAGAGCAAAAGTTTACACCTTTCTATCGTCTACTCTTCGACGACTTGTAAAATCGATGCTCGTGAATCTTGCTAGTTTCAATCTAAAGCGATGTATCCCGTTGTTTTGAGCCGGAATACAAGTTTTCGCGAGGTTCTGAGCGAAAAAGTTTATACCTTTCTCTCGTCTACTGTTCGACGACTTGTAAATCGATGCTCGTGAATTTTGCTAGTTTCGATCTAAAACGATGTATCCCGTTGTTTTGAGCCGGAATACAAGTTTTCGCGCAGTTCTGAGAGAAATAGTTTACACCTTTTTCTCGTCTACTCTTCGACTGCTTGTAAAATCGATACTCGTGAATCTTGCTAGTTTCGATCTAAAATGATGTATCCCGTTGTTTAGAGCCGGAATACAAGTTTTCGCGCAGTTCTGAGAGAAATAGTTTACACCTTTCTCTCGTCTGCTCTTCGACTGCTTGTAAAATCGATACTCGTGAATCTTGCTAGTTTCGATCTAAAATGATGTATCCCGTTGTTTAGAGCCGGAATACAAGTTTTCGCGCAGTTCTGAGAGAAATAGTTTACACCTTTCTATCGTCTACTCTTCGACTGCTTGTAAAATCGATACTCGTGAATCTTGCTAGTTTCGATGTAAAACGATGTATCCCGTTGTTTAGAGCCGGAATACAAGTTTTCGCGCAGTTCTGATCGAAATAGTTTACACCTTTCTATCGTCTACTCTTCGACGACTTGTAAAATCGATGTTCGTGAATCTTGCTAGTTTCGATCTAAAACAATGTATCCCGTTGTTTAGAGCTGGAATACAAGTTTTCGCGCAGTTCTGAGAGAAAAAATTTATACCTTTCTCTCGTCTACTCTTCGACGACTTGTAAAATCGATGCTCGTGAATCTTGCTAGTTTCGATCTAAAACGACGTATCCCGTTGTTTAAAGCCGGAATACAAGTTTTCGCGCAGTTCTGAGCGAAAAATTTGACACCTTTCTCTCGTCTACTCTTCGACTAGTAAAATCGATGTTCATGAATCCCGCTAATTTCAATCTAAAACGATGTATCCCGCTGTTTCGAGCCGGAATAAATGTTTTCGCGCAGTTCTGAGAGAAAAAGTTCACACCTTTCTATCGTCTACTCTTCGCTTGTGTTGTGTCCTGTGTATTCTGTGCGCTATGAATCCTCATGCTGATTACCCACTAGCCCGAACCCTGACCCTTCTAAGTTGTAAAATCGATACTCGTGAATCTTGCTAGTTTCGATCTAAAACGATGTATCCCGTTGTTTAGAGCCGGAATACAAGTTTTCGCGCAGTTCTGAGAGAAAAAGTTTATACCTTTCTCTCGTCTACTCTTCGACGACTTGTAAAATCGATGCTCGTGAATCTTGCTAGTTTCGATCTAAAACGATGTATCCCGTTGTTTTGAGCCGGAATACAAGTTTTCGTGCTGTTCTGAGAGGAAAACTTTACACCTTTCTTTCGTCTACTCTTCGACGACATGTAAAATTGATGCTCGTGAATTTTGCTAGTTTCGATCTAAAACGATGTATCCCGTTGTTTACAGCCGGAATACAAGTTTTCGCGCAGTTCTGAGAGAAAAAGTTTATACGTTTCTCTCGTCTACTCTTCGACGACTTGTAAAATCGATACTCGTGAATCTTGCTAGTTTTGATCTAAAACGATGTATCCCGTTGTTTATAGCCGGAATACAAGTTTTCGCGCAGTTCTGAGAGAAATAGTTTACACCTTTCTATCGTCTACTCTTCAACGACTTGTAAAATCGATGCTCTTGAATTTTGCTAGTTTCGATCTAAAACGATGTATCCCGTTGTTTACAGCCGGAATACAAGTTTCGCGCAGTTCTGAGAGGAAAACTTTACACCTTTCTCTCGTCTACTCTTCGACGACTTGTAAAATCGATACTCGTGAATCTTGCTAGTTTCGATCTAAAACGTTGTATCCCGTTGTTTAGACCGGAATACAAGTTTTCGCGCTGTTCTGAGAGAAAAAGTTCACACCTTTCTTTCGTCTACTCTTCGACGACATGTAAAATTGATGCTCGTGAATCTTGCTTGTTTCGATCTAAAACGTTGTATCCCGTTGTTTAGAGCCGGAATACAAGTTTTCGCGCAGTTCTGAGCGAAAAAGTTTACACCTTTCTCTCGTCTGCTCTTCGACTGCTTTTAAAATCGATACTCGTGAATCTTGCTAGTTTCAATCTAAAACGATGTATCCCGTTGTTTAGAGCCGGAATACAAGTTTTCGCGCAGGTCTGAGAGAAATGCCTCACACCTTTTATCGTCTACTCTTCGACGACTTGTAATATCGATGCTCGTGAATTTTGCTAGTTTCGATCTAAAACGATGTATCCCGTTGTTTAGAGCCGGAATACAAGTTTTCGCGCAGTTCTGAGAGAAAAAGTTTACACCTTTCTCTCGTCTACTCTTCGACGACTTGTAAAATCGATACTCGTGAATCTTGCTAGTTTCGATCTAAAACGTTGTATCCGTTGTTTAGACCCGGAATACAAGTTTTCGCGCAGTTCTGATCGAAATAGTTTACACCTTTCTCTCGTCTACTCTTCGACTGCTTGCAAAATCGATACTCGTGAATCTTGCTAGTTTCGATCTAAAACGTTGCACTCTCGTTGTTTTGAGCCGGAATACAAGTTTTTGTGCTGTTCTGAGAAGAAAAGTTTACACCTTTCTTTCGTCTACTCTTCGACGACTTGTAAAATCGATGCTCGTGAATCTTGCAAGTTTCGATCTAAAACATTGTATCCCGTTGTTTAGAGCCGGAATACAAGTTTTCGCGCAGTTCTGAGAGCAAAAGTTTACACCTTTCTATCGTCTACTCTTCGACGACTTGTAAAATGATGCTCGTGAATCTTACTAGTTTCAATCTAAAGCGATGTATCCCGTTGTTTTGAGCCGGAATACAAGTTTTCGCGAGGTTCTGAGCGAAAAAGTTTATACCTTTCTCTCGTCTACTGTTCGACGACTTGTAAATCGATGCTCGTGAATTTTGCTAGTTTCGATCTAAAACGATGTATCCCGTTGTTTTGAGCCGGAATACAAGTTTTCGCGCAGTTCTGAGAGAAATAGTTTACACCTTCTCTCGTCTACTCTTCGACTGCTTGTAAAATCGATACTCGTGAATCTTGCTAGTTTAGATCTAAAATGATGTATCCCGTTGTTTAGAGCCGGAATACAAGTTTTCCGCGCAGTTCTGAGAGAAATAGTTTACACCTTTCTATCGTCTACTCTTCAACGACTTGTAAAATCGATGCTCGTGAATTTTGCTAGTTTCGATCTAAAACGATGTATCCCGTTGTTTTGAGCCGGAATACAAGTTTTCGCGCAGTTCTGAAAGAAAAAGTTCACACCTTTCTATCGTCTACTCTTCGACGACTTGTAAAATCGATACTCGTGAATCTCGCTTGTTTCGATCTAAAACGTATCCCGTTATTTAGAGCCGGAATACAAGTTTTCGCGCAGTTCTGAGCGAAAAAGTTTACACCTTTCTCTCGTCTACTCTTCGACTGCTTGTAAAATCGATACTCGTGAATATTGCTATTTCCGATCTAAAACGATGTATCCCGTTGTTTAGAGCCGGAATACAAGATTTCGCGCAGTTCTGAGAGAAAAAGTTTACACCTTTCTATCGTCTACTCTTCAACGACTTGTAAAATCGATACTCTTGAATCTTGCTAGTTTTGATCTAAAACGTTGTATACCGTTGTTTGGAGCCGGAATACAAGTTTTCGCGCAGTTCTGAAAGAAAAAGTTTACACCTTTCTATCGTCTACTCTTCGACGACTTGTAAAATCGATGCTCGTGAATCTTGCTAGTTTCGATCTAAAACGATGTATCCCGTTGTTTTGAGCCGGAATACAAGTTTTCGCGCAGTTCTGAAAGAAAAAGTTTACACCTTTCTATCGTCTACTCTTCGACGACTTGTAAAATCGATGCTCGTGAATCTTGCTAATTTCGATCTAAAACGATGTATCCCGTTGTATAGAGCCGGAATACAAGTTTCGCGCAGTTCTGAGAGCAAAAAGTTTACACCTTTTTATCGTCTACTCTTCGACGACTTGTAAAATCGATGCTCTTGAATCTTGCTCGTTTCGATCTGAAACGCTGTATCCCGTTGTTTTGAGCCGGAATACAAGTTTTTTGCTGTTCTGAGAGGAAAAGTTTACACCTTTCTTTCGTCTACTCTTCGATGACTTGTAAAATCGATGCTCGTGAATCTTGCTAGTTTCGATCTAAAACAGTGTATCCCGTTGTTTACAGCCGGAATACAAGTTTTCGCGCAGTTCTGAGAGAAAAAGTTTACACCTTTCTATCGTCTACTCTTCGACGACTTGTAAAATCGATGCTCGTGAATCTTGCTAGTTTCGATCTAAAACGATGTATCCCGTTGTTTAGAGCCGGAATACAAGTTTTCGCGCAGTTCTAAAAGAAAAAGTTCACACCTTTCTATCGTCTACTCTTCGACGACTTGTAAAATCGATACTCGTGAATCTCGCTTGTTTCGATCTAAAACGTATCCCGTTATTTAGAGCCGGAATACAAGTTTTCGCGCAGTTCTGAGCGAAAAAGTTTACACCTTTCTCTCGTCTACTCTTCGACTGCTTGTAAAATCGATACTCGTGAATCTTGCTAGTTTCAATCTAAAACGATGTATCCCGTTGTTTAGAGCCGGAATACAAGTTTTCGCGCAGTTCTGAAAGAAAAAGTTCACACCTTTCTATCGTCTACTCTTCGACGACTTGTAAAATCGATACTCGTGAATCTCGCTTGTTTCGATCTAAAACGTATCCCGTTATTTTGAGCCGGAATACAAGTTTTCGCGCAGTTCTGAGCGAAAAAGTTCACACCTTTTCTATCGTCTACTCTTCGACGACTTGTAAAATCGATACTCTTGAATCTTGCTAGTTTTGATCTAGAACGTTGTATCCCGTTGTTTAGAGCCGGAATACAAGTTTTCGCGCAGTTCTGAGCGAGAACGTTAACACCTTTCTCTCGTCTGCTCTTCGACTAGTAAAATCGATGTTCATGAATCTCGCTAGTTTCAATCTAAAACGATGTATCCCGTTGTTTTGAGCCGGAATACAAGTTTTCGCGCAGTTCTGAAGGAAAAAGTTTACACCTTTCTATCGTCTACTCTTCGACGACTTGTAAAATCGATGCTCGTGAATCTTGCTAGTTTCGATCTAAAACGATGTATCCCGTTGTATAGAGCCGGAATACAAGTTTTAGCGCAGTTCTGAGAGCAAAAAGTTTACACCTTTCTATCGTCTACTCTTCGACGACTTGTAAAATCGATGCTCGTGAATCTTGCTCGTTTCGATCTGAAACGCTGTATCCCGTTGTTTAGAGCCGGAATACAAGTTTTCGCTCAGTTCTGAGAGAAAAAGTTCACACCTTTCAATCGTCTACTCCTCGCTTGTGTTGTGTCCTGTGTATTCTGTGCGCTATGAATCCTCATGCTGATTACCCAATAGCCGAACCCTGACCCTTCTAAGTTGTAAAATCGATACTCGTGAACCTTGCTAGTTTCGATCTAAAACGTTGTATCCCGTTGTTTAGAGCCGGAACACAAGTTTTCGCGCAGTTCTGAGCGAAAAAGTTTACACCTTTCTCTCGTCTACTCTTCGACTGCTTGTAAAATCGATACTCTTGAATCTTGCTAGTTTCGATCTAAAACGATGTATCCCGTTGTTTAGAGCCGGAATACAAGTTTTCGCGCAGGTTCTGAGAGAAATAGTTTACACCTTTCTATCGTCTACTCTTCGACGACTTGTAAAATTGATGCTCGTGAATTTTGCTAGTTTCGATCTAAAACGTTGCATCTCGTTGTTTTGAGCCGGAATACAAGTTTTTGTGCTGTTCTGAGAAGAAAAGTTTACACCTTTCTTTCGTCTACTCTTCGACGACTTGTAAAATCGATGCTCGTGAATCTTGCAAGTTTCGATCTAAAACATTGTATCCCGTTGTTTAGAGCCGGGAATACAAGTTTTCGCGCAGTTCTGAGAGAAAACGTTTACAGCTTTCTATCGTCTACTCTTCGACGACTTGTAAAATCGATGCTCGTGAATCTTGCTAGTTTCGATCTAAACGATGTATCCCGTTGTTTATAGCCGGAATACAAGTTTTCGCGCAGTTCTGAGCGAAAACGTTAACACCTTTCTCTCGTCTACTCTTCGACTAGTAAAATCGATGTTCATGAATCTCGCTAGTTTCAATCTAAAACAATGTATCCCGTTGTTTTGAGCCGGAATACAAGTTTTCGCGCAGTTCTGAAAGAAAAAGTTTACACTTTGTATCGTCTACTCTTCGACGACTTGTAAATTCGATGCTCGTTAATCTTGCTAGTTTTGATCTAAAAACGATGTATCCCGTTGTTTAGAGCCGGAATACAAGCTTTCGCGCAGTTCTGAGCGAAAAAGCTTACACCTTTCTCTCGTCTACTCTTCGACTGCTTGAAACTCGATACTCGTGAATCTTGCTAGTTTCGATCTAAAACGATGTATCCGTTGTTTAGAGCCGGAATACAAGTTTTCGCGCAGTTCTGAGCGAAAAAGTTTACACCTTTCTCTCGTCTACTCTTCGACGACTTGTAAAATTGATGCTCGTGAATTTTGCTAGTTTCGATCTAAAACGTTGCATCCCGTTGTTTTGAGCCGGAATACAAGTTTTTGTGCTGTTCTGAGAGGAAAAGTTTACTCCTTTCTTTCGTCTACTCTTCGACGACTTGTAAAATCGATGCTCGTGAATCTTGCAAGTTTCGATCTAAAACAATGTATCCCGTTGTTTAGAGCCGGAATACAAGTTTCGCGCAGTTCTGAGAGAAAACGTTTACAGCTTTCTATCGTCTACTCTTCGACGACTTGTAAAATCGATGCTCGTGAATCTTGCTAGTTTCGATCTAAAACGATGTATCCCGTTGTTTATAGCCGGAATACAAGTTTTCGCGCAGTTCTGAGCGAAAACGTTAACACCTTTCTCTCGTCTACTCTTCGACTAGTAAGATCGATGTTCATGAATCTCGCTAGTTTCAATCTAAAACAATGTATCCCGTTGTTTTGAGCCGGAATACAAGTTTTCGCGCAGTTCTGAGCGAAAAAGTTTACACCTTTCTCTCGTCTACTCTTCGACGACTTGTAAAATTGATGCTCGTGATTTTGCTAGTTTGGATCTAAAACGTTGCATCCCGTTGTTTTGAGCCGGAATACAAGTTTTTGTGCTGTTCTGAGAGGAAAAGTTTACTCCTTTCTTTCGTCTACTCTTCGACGACTTGTAAAAATCGATGCTCGTGAATCTTGCAAGTTTCGATCTAAAACAATGTATCCGTTGTTTAGAGCCGGAATACAAGTTTTCGCGCAGTTCTGAGAGAAAACGTTTACAGCTTTCTATCGTCTACTCTTCGACGACTTGTAAAATCGATGCTCGTGAATCTTGCTAGTTCGATCTAAAACGATGTATCCCGTTGTTTATAGCCGGAATACAAGTTTTCGCGCAGTTCTGAGCGAAAACGTTAACACCTTTCTCTCGTCTACTCTTCGACTAGTAAAATCGATGTTCATGAATCTCGCTAGTTTCAATCTAAAACAATGTATCCCGTTGTTTAGAGCCGGAATACAAGTTTTCGCGCAGTTCTGAGCGTAAAAGTGCACACCTTTCTCTCGTCTACTCTTCGACGACTTGTAAAATCGATGCTCGTGAATCTTGCTAGTTTCGATCTAAAGCGATGTATCCCGTTGTTTTGAGCCGGAATACAAGTTTTCGCGCAGTTCTGAGCGTAAAAGTGTACACCTTTCTCTCGTCTACTCTTCGACGACTTGTAAATCGATGTTCATGAATCTCGCTAGTTTCAATTTAAAACAATGTATCCCGTTGTTTTGAGCCGGAATGCAAGTTTTCGCGCAGTTCTGAGCGAAAAAGCTTACACCCTTTCTCTCGTCTACTCTTCGACGACTTGTAAAATCGATGCTCGTGAATCTTGCTAGTTTCGATCTAAAGCGATGTATCCCGTGTTTTGAGCCGGAATACAAGTTTTCGCGCAGTTCTGAGCGTAAAAGTGTACACCTTTCTCTCGTCTACTCTTCGACGACTTGTAAAATTGATGCTCGTGAATATTGCTAGTTTCGATCTAAAACGATGTATCCCATTGTTTTGAGCCGGAATACAAGTTTTCGCGCAGTTCTGAGAGAAAAAGTTTATGCCTTTCTCGCGCCTACTCTTCGACGACTTGTAAAATCGATGCTCGTGAATCTTGCTAGTTTCGATCTAAAACGATGTATCCCGTTGTTTTGAGCCGGAATACAAGTTTTCGCGCAGTTCTGAGCGAAAAAGTTTACACCTTTCTCTCGTCTACTCTTCGACTGCTTGTAAAATAGATACTCGTGAATCTTGCTAGTTTCGATCTAAAACGATGTATCCCGTTGTTTAGAGCCGGAATACAAGTTTTCGCGCAGTTCTGAGAGAAATAGTTCACACCTTTCTATCGTCTACTCTTCGACGACTTGTAAAATCGATGCTCGTGAATCTTGCTAGTTTCGATCTAAAACGATGTATCCCGTTGTTAAGAGCCGGAATAGAAGTTTTCGCGCAGTTCTGAGAGAAATAGTTTACACCTTTCTATCGTCTACTCTTCGACGACTTGTAAAATTGATGCTCGTGAATTTTGCTAGTTTCGATCTAAAACGTTGCATCCCGTTGTTTAGAGCCGGAATACAAGTTTTCGCGCAGTTCTAAAAGAAAAAGTTCACACCTTTCTATCGTCTACTCTTCGACGACTTGTAAAATCGATACTCGTGAATCTCGCTTGTTTCGATCTAAAACGTATCCCGTTATTTAGAGCCGGAATACAAGTTTTCGCGCAGTTCTGAGCGAAAAAGTTTACACCTTTCTCTCGTCTACTCTTCGACTGCTTGTAAAATCGATACTCGTGAATATTGCTATTTCCGATCTAAAACGATGTATCCCGTTGTTTAGAGCCGGAATACAAGTTTTCGCGCAGTTCTGAAAGAAAAAGTTCACACCTTTCTATCGTCTACTCTTCGACGACTTGTAAAATCGATACTCGTGAATCTCGCTTGTTTCGATCTAAAACGTATCCCGTTATTTTGAGCCGGAATACAAGTTTTCGCGCAGTTCTGAGCGTAAAAGTGTACACCTTTCTCTCGTCTACTCTTCGACGACTTGTAAAATCGATGCTCGTGAATCTTGCTAGTTTCGATCTAAAGCGATGTATCCCGTTGTTTTGAGCCGGAATACAAGTTTTCGCGCAGTTCTGAGCGTAAAAGTGTACACCTTTCTCTCGTCTACTCTTCGACGACTTGTAAATTGATGCTCGTGAATATTGCTAGTTTCGATCTAAAACGATGTATCCATTGTTTGAGCCGGAATACAAGTTTTCGCGCAGTTCTGAGAGAAAAAGTTTATGCTTTCTCGCGTCTACTCTTCGACGACTTGTAAAATCGATGCTCGTGAATCTTGCTAGTTTCAATCTAAAACGATGTATCCCGTTGTTTTGAGCGGAATACAAGTTTTCGCGCAGTTCTGAGCGAAAAAGTTTACACCTTTCTCTCGTCTACTCTTCGACTGCTTGTAAAATAGATACTCGTGAATCTTGCTAGTTTCGATCTAAAACGATGTATCCCGTTGTTTAGAGCCGGAATACAAGTTTTCGCGCAGTTCTGAGAGAAATAGTTCACACCTTTCTATCGTCTACTCTTCGACGACTTGTAAAATCGATGCTCGTGAATCTTGCTAGTTTCAATCTAAAACGATGTATCCCGTTGTTAAGAGCCGGAATAGAAGTTTTCGCGCAGTTCTGAGAGAAATAGTTTACACCTTTCTATCGTCTACTCTTCGACGACTTGTAAAATTGATGCTCGTGAATTTTGCTAGTTTCGATCTAAAACGTTGCATCCCGTTGTTTAGAGCCCGGAATACAAGTTTTCGCGCAGTTCTAAAAGAAAAAGTTCACACCTTTCTATCGTCTACTCTTCGACGACTTGTAAAATCGATACTCGTGAATCTCGCTTGTTTCGATCTAAAACGTATCCCGTTATTTAGAGCCGGAATACAAGTTTTCGCGCAGTTCTGAGCGAAAAAGTTTACACCTTTCTCTCGTCTACTCTTCGACTGCTTGTAAAATCGATACTCGTGAATATTGCTATTTCCGATCTAAAACGATGTATCCCGTTGTTTAGAGCCGGAATACAAGTTTTCGCGCAGTTCTGAAAGAAAAAGTTCACACCTTTCTATCGTCTA